>NW_028280843.1:2342500-2691666 GCF_059751285.1 Brachycentrus maculatus | reverse complement strand
GATTTCGTGCAAACTTTTTGCATTTTGTTAACTCAACAAGAAATTTGAAATGCATTATCATTCATTTGATATTTTTTGACGCGTAATGTCTTTTCATTCATGCACATACGTGGGGTCACCATTCTGGTAGTCAATTAAATTATTCAAATATTTTTTTTTGTGAAATCGGCAGCTGAAATCTAAACACAATGTTACGCCATATTATTTTACCATGTTTTCTAAGTTCGAAGTACGGAGGCCGACCAATTATTTACTTTGTACGGTGGAAGCATTTTTAGCAGTTACGAATCCTAAAGTTTAAATAAATCTTGTATACACGTAAATCATTGCTTATCACTCATTATTTAATGTGAAGACTTCACACACAGTAATTTATTTAACACACCTAATATTTATTATTAAATCGTATTATTATACTCTAATGATCGAGGTTAAGTACCTGCACATAAATTTACGGCTCGAAATAAATAATTGACAGCGATAATAACCGACGTAATTAAATAATTTTATATTTATTTTAAATTTAACACTTTTGAGTTTAGTATACTTTTTAACATTTTACTTTATTTTTTAAAGTAATTATAATTCAAAACCAGTTGACTTTTTGCAACAAAAAAGAGAGAAACTTATAATAATACGACTCTCACCTTGAAAAAAAATTTACTCGTGTACAATAATATATGGATAAATATTCAGACTTTGGGACGAAAACCACACATGTCACTAAACCCGTTTTAAAGAAGACACTGAAAAATCAAATCTTTAATTTGATCATTTTTAAACATATAACATACCAAAGCATTTTATATCCCTGATTCGAGGAAAATACTGTTTTTGTTGGTATTGATACTATTTTCTACAGTTTTGTATGATCATAGACAAAAAATCTATAAATGAAAATTGATCCATAAATACATTCATTTATATTTCTTTAAATAAATTTATTTTTAAAGTTACAAGACTTTTTTATAATTTAGTTAATTTTCTAGACATTTCTACTTTACACAGTTCTGTCCAATGAAAAGACTAAGCTCTTGTGCTTGGAGAGGGACTTACACTTATTATTTATTGTTTATGTTTGTGGGTGATTTAATTTATTTTTGTTTTATTTATTTTTTACCTTTTTTTAAAAAATATATATGTATTTACATTAGATAAATGTTGTACTGGGCTCAATTGTTTTATTTATGAATCTAAAGAATTATTTGCAATTATTAATGGATACATACATGTAGAGAAAAACTTTTTTTATATCTAAAAATAAACAGATATATATTTGATTTTTTAGTATACAGGTGATCATATACAGGTGACTAGGTGAAAGTGGCAAAAACTATCAAATAAAATTTGATATCGCATGAAATAACTTTTTTTATCTGCGAAATTTAATAGAGAAATAATAAACATTTTACACAGTTTACTGAAATTAAAAATACGTATAAATTGTTGACGTTAAAAACATCGACATTTCACGATTACCGTTGTGTTAATTTCATCGACATGTTGGGAATTTTGGTAGCAGTAGATAATGACAACGAAGGCCACTGACGCCGCTATGGAACTTCCAACTGCATTCGATAAATCAAATACGCGCCGCGAGAGGTCACTACCGGATTCCTCACTCCAAAGTCCGAAAAAATGTTCCACAACAATGATTGGGACCAGTTGTCTTTTAATAATACAATTGGGACTGCATTTTTCCCAGTGTTTATTTTAATTTGCAGGAACTTATTCTCAAGTTTACGTAAAAAATATATCTTGAACCTTTAAACTACCACAATATACTGTTAGTATGCCTATCAAATCAATATGGGTTTTTTATACAATATATTTAAAAAAAAAACTGTAAATATCTTCTCCAAAAAATCCAATGTCTAATTTAATAAATAATCATATTTGAAAAAATCAAATGTGGATGATTAACGGGGCATCAAAATACGGTAAACCAATAATTTCAGCTTTTTTCTCGTTGCCGAAAATAAACTGCAAAAGAAACCTTTTACAAATGCAGTCATTTTTTAACTGACGTAAACAGCAATAGTCAGTTTTTTGTGTACTAATTCAACAGTTTGCCAACACTATTAATTCTTGCACAGTTAGTACTAGTGTTATACTAAAATTATAAATATATTTTTTAAAGAAATGTCAATGCAACTAAGCTTTTTTAATTAAATACAGTTAATTGATAGACAAATATGATAGACACATTTATAATAAATCATGAAAACATATTTTTGTGTTTAAAAAAAAATCTCTAATGTCGTGATGAGACGACAATATTTTGACTAGCAAGATGTTTTTATTTTTTATTTTTCAAAACACTTAATATATTATTCCGTTATTCACGAGATAGTAATATTAATCTACATCACTTTATTAAAAGCCACTTCGTGATCACTTCGATAAGAAGATCAGTTTTTCACACGTTGGTAGTTAGAAAAAATGTTTGATGATATCACGAAAGTTTAAAATCTAGTGAATATTATTGAAGTGTTTTATTGTTATTTTGCAAATGGAAAAATGATGTAATGTACCTATCAATTTATTTTTCTGCTCAACATAATATGTTTTATTTGATCATGATGCGATTAGGTACGCCTTAAACGCTATACATATTATTTGCTAATTTATGTATGAATATGTAACTGTTGGCCTAATTTTGTGAATATGTATTTTACAACAACAACTTTTTTACGCTTCATTTCGGCTGTAAAAAACGCCCCAAAAACATAAAAAATATTATACATGTAAAAATAGTATTTTTTGACATCTCATCGAAGATGAAGAAGAATATAGAAGTCTGGGCATTTACGGGGCTGACGACCATCATAGGCTGGTTTAAGTGATCACTTTACACACGTGTAACATTCACCAATTCTACCCATTATTGACAACCACACTACTCAAATTATTGGAAGTTCTATATATATGAACCAATTTTGAAACATTGTTCTTGAATCACTAGAACTTCACTAGAGACATTCTAGGGATTCAGAATAAAAATGCCTAGACTTCCATATTCTTCGTCATCTTTGATGAGATGTCAAAAAATAATATGAAAATAACTCCCGTAATTGGGGATAATCCAGATTTTGTGAACAAGTATTTGGACACACTCAAAATGTTGTAAAAACATACACATAAATATACATTTTTTTATACTAACAAAATTTTAGTAAAAAGTCACCTAGGGTAATCACCCTAGGTGACTAACATAACACGATCATGTTTCATAATACAAAATATTTATCTGTTATATCTCCTTATATTTTTGTCAGAATAGCTAGCAAGAAATCGAAAGTGATACGAGCTGTTTGACAGTTACTATCGATGAGTGATATATGAATATGTGAATACTAAGAGTACTCACACGCCACATTATATTTGAATGATATTCAATTGAAGTGTCTGAGTTTCTAAAAACGGCCTAGCAGATAGCTATTGTTCGTTAAAACGGTAGTTTAAAGTCACAGATATTATAAATTTCACGGATGATCGATTCCGAATAATGTATTCTGATGAAAAATAATAAATAAAATTAATGAATCATTACGTTGTGCGTTAATAATAAAAAATAAAGTTTCGTCTTTTTTAACTTTAGTCTCACTTACGTCTCAAATAGTGCATAAAGCACTGTTCCCACTTCACATAGTGTTTTTAATTATTTACAACAAAACAAGTTAAGTTTAAGTATTAGTCCTGGTTTTGATAGTTTCGCCGTAAAAATTGTAAGTCTTCATTATTATTTATGTTAAAATTATTTAACAATATATTATTACTAAATTTTTATCGATTGGAAATCGAATAAAATATTGTAAAATACATATGGCCAATATGTTAATAACTTTTGTGGACGCTGAAAAAAATCATATGTATACAATACATAATTAAAAAAAATGTATATTTGACAATTCTACGTTTTCTTGTGCTCCTAAGGATGTATTAAAAAAAACGACAAAACTTCTCGTATTGCATTCAAATAAATTTATAATCGATAAATATATGCATTCTTAAATGTATTAATATTAAAACAAAGCATTATTATTGTCAGATGTTTTTTGATTGGATCTGGAGAAGCACGATTCTTGTTTAAAGCTTTTATTACATAACAGGAACAAAAAAAGCAAATGAGGTGATAACATAATACAGAAAAAACACATTAAAATGTTATTTGTTAGTTCTTTGGCATTCATGCGGTTGGATCGGGTTCCTTAAAGCTTTTAAGTCTTGAATCGACCACTCCCTTGACTTTTATATGATTATTTTAATAATAAAAGAATAAAACAAATCTTTATGCATACATCAACACGTTCACAATCGATTTGCTCGAATCAAAATCTCATTTGAGTGAATTATTTAGGTATACCGTGAAGGTGCATCCTCCACTCGAATTGATGAATCAATTTGCATTCCTACATATTGCATTTCCTGCCAACTCATGTGGTGATGAAATACCTATACACGGCTGCAGAAAATGCAATTAACTGCAAACACGTTAAACAAGAAATAATCAATTGGCTCTGATTGTATTATTGACAGCGGTGTGTGAATTAATTGATCTTTGTATTGACACTAACTTGTCTATATAATTATTTCTATTAACAAAAGAACGGGAAATTTAAAAGGATTTTTTCAGTAGATTTCAAATTTTCAAATACAATATGAGAAGTGATGTCAGAAATATTAATATAAAATCACTTCTCTGCATCCAAAAAAAAACGAATTATATCTTATTTTGTTACTTTTAATTAGTAAAATGGCGTCATTAATATATTCAAAACATAGTGTTTTTAATCGAATAGCATACCTCTTTCGTAAGCCTACTTTTAAATTATTTTGAATAATAACTTATCGCAAATCATTCTTATTACTTATAAAAGTTTCGTTTGAAACATTATGATAGGTAGATAGAGTTTATTCATTGTTACGAGTTTTCTGTGACATTAATCTATAAATATATTTTATCGTTTGTAACCAACATGTAGATATTTATTTATTTATTTTTAATCCAAACCTGAGATAAGAAATCCAAGCATATTAAGGTTTATGGTAAAAATGTATATTATTTAAAATAAAATGAAAAAAATAACGTAACATAAATAATAAAAGGAAACAGTTTACTAAAAATCATTTCCTCCATTTGCCCGCCTCCATAGTTCAGTTGTTACTGCGTTTGGCTAACAAGGAAGCAAAATAAAATAATGATGAGTGTCTTTTCACTCTAATACATATTTATTTTATATTATATTATCCTGGATCGGTACCTTAAGCGTAAGATAAAGCGTGATCACTTTGCCATATAATTAACGACTACCTTAACATTTATCAATTTGATATAGTTCCCTATGCACCATTAGGTGCAGATGAGGATAAAAAGAGGAGTATAATGATTTTTTTATACATACATACATACACATGCATACACACATTCGCATAAATATACATAAAACAGATTTTTTAAAAAACATTACTATAATAAAATAAAATTATTTTCATGATTGTTATTTTAAGACAGCAAGGAGGTAGTGTTATTAAAAATCCAATTTAAATTTATTGACATATAAATATATTCACGTTTTAAGTGACTATACACATTGAATTAAAACATCTTTTAAAGTAATAGGTGTAATATTTTAACGCTGTATTATTAATGTATAAAAATACTGTTGAATTAATAATATAACTTTATCTTCTGAGTCATCACGGACATTTTTTAAAGCTTATCTTAAATCCCGTTTATTGTAGGGATTGCGTGTAATTATACTATTGTACATTAATCCGAATTGGAGACATACATAAAATACGAGATAAGGGTTCCCGGTACCTTAAACGACGTCGAGTATGGGTTTTTATGTAATGTGGTGCTTATTTAGGATTAACATTAAGGGAGTGACATAATAAATGTGGCATTTTGTAAGGGTCTTGGGGCGATGTTGCCATTAGATAACTTTCGATCATTCCCGCCATTTCCGATTGTGAATTTTCGGATCTGCTTTTCCCGATGAATGATTTGATCTACTTGATCTGAATATTTATTACGGGATTACTAGAGCATTTGTGTAGCTGCGTTTAACACGAGTAACGAGATGTGGTAATCTTATTATCTATGATTATACTGCGTCCGTTTTACACCTCTACTGGAGTACTTTGCGAACACGTTTGTTGATACACAAGATTCTGGATTCTAACACATTCTCCAGAGTAAACATAAAATAATATTGTCGCCTCCATACGGTACTGGTTAGCGCGTTTGGCTACTATGCTTGGGGGTAAAATAAATAAGTGATTTTTCACTAAAATAATAATTCTATATTACCCTGGTTTCTGAAGCGCAGGACTGATCAACTTGCCTTCATACTTTACGTAAGTTTTCGTATGGCATGTGACAAAAAGTTCTATGAAAAGTTCTACGAAAAATACTGTGTTGACATACGGTCAAAAATTACTAATCTCCTTGTCTTCATAATTAAATTACTTTTCGTATGGAGTATGGCAAAAAGTACTATGAAAAGTTCTACAAAAAATACTGTGTTGACATACGGTCAAAAAGTACTAATCTCCTTGCCTTCATAATTAAATTACTTTTCGTATGGAGTATGGCAAAAAGTACTATGAAAAGTTCTACAAAAAATACTGTGTTGACATACGGTCAAAAAGTACTAATCTCCTTGCCTTCATAATTAAATTACTTTTCGTATGGAGTATGGCAAAAAGTACTATGAAAAGTTCTACGAAAAATACTGTGGTGACATACGGTAAAAAATTACTAATCTCCTTGCCTTCATAATTAAATTACTTTTCGTATGGAGTATGGCAAAAAGTACTATGAAAAGTTCTACAAAAAATACTGTGTTGACATACGGTCAAAAAGTACTAATCTCCTTGCCTTCATAATTAAATTACTTTTCGTATGGAGTATGGCAAAAAGTACTATGAAAAGTTCTAC
The DNA here is from genome assembly GCF_059751285.1 of Brachycentrus maculatus. Classification (NCBI taxonomy): domain Eukaryota; kingdom Metazoa; phylum Arthropoda; class Insecta; order Trichoptera; family Brachycentridae; genus Brachycentrus; species Brachycentrus maculatus. Next base: position 2,684,720 of record NW_028280843.1, on the reverse strand, counting down.
GAAAAATACTGTGGTGACATACGGTAAAAAATTACTAATCTCCTTGCCTTCATAATTAAATTACTTTTCGTATGGAGTATGGCAAAAAGTAGGGTAGACTGGGTACGGTTGAAACAATTTTGCTTATTTTGTCCATAGTATTGCTCTTTACAAGTCAAGCGATGATGAAGATGCATTAAATACAAGAGCGTGTTTCTGTCTACTAATGGGAAGTATTATTTCAGTACCCGGTGTGTTATTTTTAGTGGCAGATCAAATTTAAAAAATATATCCGATTTGTTTCAACCGTCCCCATACCAGGGGCAGTTGAAACAGTGATTGGGGTCAGTTGAAACACAAGCAAATAAATCAATATTTAATATTGTAAGACGTTTCATTCATTATTTATTTTTGTTTTATAAATAATTATGGCATCGCATGACAATATTATTCAGTCTACAGATATGTAATGAACAAAAACAACTAAAAACAATGGCATTTAAAAAAAAAACAAATCGAACGAAAATAATCTGTGAATAAACTAAAAGGAAACACTTCTTTCATTTTGATTAGTCATAAATCAAGCGAAAATCTAGCTTTGGGATCATTCCGAGTCGCAATTGTGGCAAAAATAGCTAAGACCACCTTTTGTGCAGTCTTCTTGAGCCCACAGTTTACAAGTGGTGCACTGTATCCACTTTTCACCGGATCTGCTCTCTGAATACAGTGACAGACAAACAAGACAATAGCACTCGTCCTCTTTTGATGATGATTCCTGTTGCGTATTATGATTATTTTTTCCTTTAACGATCCTTCTACTTTTTCTTCCATCCAATTTTTTCTTGACTTACTTAGTTTTCATCCGTTTCAACCTTATTTCATGCTCCTTTCTTATATCTTCTTTCTCTGTTTTTTTAGTAGCAAGTATTTTGCAAGCTCCTGCTCCTGCTCTTTATTAAAAAAACTTCGTTGTGGGGTTCATATCCCATTTTCTTCTTCACCAGATGCATCTCGCTTTCGTATATATCTAATGAGCGAACAGTGGTTTAATCCATGCTTCTCCGCCGCTTTTTGCAGTGAATCTCCTGCTTTAACCTCCTCATAAGCGTATGTATACCTCGACAAGTCGACCTCCCCTCTCGAAGTCTTTCTTGCGCGTACTCTCGGCATCAAGAAAACAGGAAAACTGAAAAAATATGTTGTTTCAACCGTACCCACAAAAAATGTTTCAACCGTCCCCAACCCCTCCTTTAGGTGGAAAACAGAAAATAGTAATGTTAACAATAATGGCACATTAAAACTAATCACTATATCGTGTTCTACAAGCTTCATTTCAAACACGAAATCATACTCAATAATATCGTTTCAATAGAAACCGTAATAAAAGGAAAATTCTCAGAACAAAAATACTTACTTTTGGTTATCAAAATACAATAGGACCTCCTACAAGCAACTACACCGTGCGGCGAGCGATGCAACACTGATATTCGTGTTTGAACTTGTTGTCCGCTTTGTTCGTCCCTTGGACCCTTCATCCTACCGCATACGGTTTGCAAGATATTTGCTCTGTTTCAACCGTCCTTTGTTTCAACCGTACCCAGTCTACCCTACTATGAAAAGTTCTACAAAAAATACTGTGTTGACATACGGTCAAAAAGTACTAATCTCCTTGCCTTCATAATTAAATTACTTTTCGTATGGAGTATGGCAAAAAGTACTATGAAAAGTTCTACGAAAAATACTGTGGTGACATACGGTAAAAAATTTCTAATCTCCTTGCTTTCATAATTAAATTACTTTTCGTATGGAGTATGGCAAAAAGTACTATGAAAAGTTCTACAAAAAATACTGTGTTGACATACGGTCAAAAAGTACTAATCTCCTTGCCTTCATAATTAAATTACTTTTCGTATGGAGTGTAGCAAAAAGTACTTTGGTAAAAAGTTCTCAAAGCCATTGGGCCGCGCTACAAGCGCAGGTCCTAGACTTTCCATCCAAAAATGAAAGTGTTGAAAATCAAAATTTGAATTTTTAATTTCATTTTATAAAGTTTATAAAATTTGCCACAATGTATCAGAAAAAAACATTAAAAAAGTAATTAGTGTCGGGTTGTGGTCCCGTGGTTAGTGTCGCGGACTCTTAAGTCAGAGTTTCTTGGTTCAAACCCACTCTACCACAATTTGATACCTATTTCTAATAATGAGCCGCTTAGGCTCACAGGAATAGTATGAAGTTGAAACATTTTGTGTAAATAATAAAAACACAAATCTTTATCTTTAAAAAAAAAAAAAAAATAATCTTTGGATGCGGATCAAAAATTTAATAAGAATATTTGTATTTTTTAAAGACAACTGTGTAATGGTATTTTTTTGAGGTACGGTGTATTTCATAAAGACTTCATCGTGGGTTTCAATCTTTGTGATGATTGATTTTCTTCTTTCATGGTCAGTCTCCATGTTTATATCCTCCCTTCGTCTCTTCAACTCGGCATATCCTCTACAACGCACGTTGAAGATAATTTGGTCCATATGGATTGAGCGGGTCGAGCTGAAAAAAATCCTGAAAAATGTGATTAAAAATTCTCTCAAGTATCTCAAGTTTTCATCCGTGAAGCGAACTCTACCAACTGCATCCACAAATGGCGCGTGTCTGCGCCCATCTAAAAATATTGTTGTTACATTCATTGAGTATAGACTTATTATCCCATGAAAACGCCACTATAAATGTCAAGTTGTTATTTTATACCTAGATAATACTCGTATTTTTGTGCATACTTAAATAAATGAACATTTATGGCTGATTATACAAAATATCGATGTAAAATCGTGTAAAATAAATCTATAATAAATTTTCCGTTAAAATATTGGCCCATTGAAGGTCCAAGTATTTATGTGATAAATGTTAATTGATATAATATATTGAATCCATTATATCTATTGTATTGTATTGTATTCCATATTTTGTATTGTATCTTTTCTCATTTTAAAGATATACTCGTAAAAATTGAATGTCCTATAAACCCTTTTACATAATAGGCAAGGAAAAACTTTATGCAACTTATAAATAGGTGTAAAAAAAAAAGTTTTTTCAGGTTTATAAAGATTTTTTTTTATTATTATTTTTTAAATTTCTTTTGTTAGTTATATATTTATAAATATATATTTATATATATATATATATATATATATATATATATATATATATATATATATATATATATATATATATATATATATATATATATATATATATATATATATATATATATATATATATATATACATCTTCTTACAGTAAACAAAACATTTATTTTTACATTCTTTCAGACTATTTTCATTCTTCATACATTCAGGCATCTTATCATACATTTTCAAACCCTTATACATTAAACAATTTTGTGACTCGTTTTTTTTTCATTAAAACTTCATTAAAATTTTTGTTTAACACTATTTTATCGTTAAAATATTTGGGTAATTTATCGCAAAAAATTACTATGTATAAAGATCAGCATATTAGATGAAATAACAACGAACTTTTCTCTACAAATATCTGTCTGCACAAAATACCTACTTGCAAATTCAGTTTAAACATTTCTTTTTGTCGAGCTGTACACTGCATTTGTCGAGTTTGTAGTACCAAAAAATTTAAGAAATTTACATAAGAGTGTTTAATAAGAATCAGTGGGAGATCAGTATGAAGGACGATTTCCCTGCAGGATATTTTTGTACCCGATCCAATCCCTATGAAATGAGAAATAAGTTTTTGTGTATAGTGTATTATAAACATCCGATTTTCTTATTTTTTCGAGTGTCAAAATGCACTAGCAACAAAAAAAAACAATCATAGAGAAATTCATTACAAACATTAAAACTTGTTAGACCCCTAAATAAGTAAATACATACATGATAAAATGCAATCTCTTAGACGAATGTGCGGTATACCGATGTATTAAAGATGTTCAAATAGTAATAAACGGTAAGCTTAGTTTAAATGATTTGGACATGTGAATAGAATGAGTGAAAAAAGAACAGTAAAACACATTTATGAGGCGAATGTAGTCGGAAATGGAAGCAGAGGAAGACCAAGGCATGATCAAGTATTTCAAATACTTGAAAGTGGTCAGGTCAAGAGTCGAATTAATCGGAAGGTATGTATGTATAAGGAGATGAATGAATGTAGAAGAAGCGAAAATTATTTGCAAAACTGATTGGTGTGGCGTTCTATTATCTCAGCTTACCCCTGCGGGAAATGTGACGTGATGGTTAGTTTTGATACACACACAGTTCTAGAACTCGAGCTCATTTCTAAAATTTTCGATATGTTTTTTGTACCTTTTTTTCATGAATTGTAGAAATATATATAAGTAAAATTCTCAGCCTTATAATCGATACTATTTTCTCGGTTGAATTTACAAATTTCAAATGAATAATAAGATTTATTTTTAAATCCATACACTGTAAGAATTTCAGCTAAACAATAATTAAACTCCGACATTGTACTTCAAAGACTTATAAAGCGCAATTTTGTCGTGATGCCAATTTCGATTCAGGATTCTTTCCGTAAATAAGCAATTTGTAGTCACGAAATTCGAAACATCAAGTTGATTTGTTCTGGTCGGCCATCGAACCTGCTACCGCTGTCATTGCAAGTTCACTGCCATTGAAATTGAAAGTTATCTAAAACATCGAAAAATTAAGTCTTCGATTTTAAAAGAATTGAAAAAAACTTAAGGTCCAATATACGATAAATCTCATCTTAATTTTCTTAGAACTCAGGTTACATTTGACGTACTTGTATTACATATCGTATCTATATTGCAAAAATAAGTTTTTCTTCAAATTAATAAACATGTAGTTTTAAAAAGAAAACTCAAATATTTTTTCAATATATATTGTAAAAAAATCAAATACCAATACTTATATATTATAAAAAAGTATTGAACGCTAAAACACGTCTGAAGTTGAAATACATGGTAATGTAGGTACTTATTGGATAATTTCGGAACAAAATGATAATCGTATAAAAACGTATGAGGTTTTCTGAATCGCCAAAGAATCGCCGTTTCTTTATTTATTTATTTGTATGCATAATATGTGCTATTTTTTGTTTGTATCTACCCACCACTGTTTCAATTTACCATGAGCGCACAACATCTATAAATTAGTATGTCTTCTACTTGACATTTTATCGCGTCGTACACTAAACATGTGCTATAAAATCGTTTTGCTGCGCTTTTTACTTCTTTTAGAGCTGCTTAAATAACGCATAAATACATCATAGTATGCCAAATATGCCAGTGAAGTCTGCCATAAATAAATGGAATATAATGTCAAGTTACGTGAATTTCTGCCGAGACGTCCAATATGGAAGCTGTTGTAATTTTATATTATTAATATGACCCAGACGACGCGACTAGTATTGTGCAATTTGTCGAATGTCACATTTCTAGATATGTTTTGAATATTATAGGCAATGATACATGAACTTGCAAAATAGCGTGGGACATGTTGATCTGCGCAATTGCAATTCCAGATTGATCACTAATGTTAAATAGTTCGTCACTTGTATCATTTATAATTATTGTGATTCATTGGTAACCGTGTGATAATTATGGCAGTCACATGATTTAATTATACTTCTTGTTTCTACTTTGTAGTCCAGTCGTTTTTTAAATTCATTATATGTATATATATACATATATATATATATATATATATATATATATATATATATATATATATATATATATATATAAATATATATATATATATATATATATATATATATATATAAATATATATATATATATATATATATATATATATATATATATATATATATATATATATATATATATATATATATATATATATATATATATATATATATATATACATATATGTAAATAAACATTTGAATATTTTTTGTGAGATTGTCGAAATGTGTACTTGGTTGTCTAAATCCATAATTCCAACATTAGACACCATTTAAAATTATACTTATTTTCAACATAAGGCTAAAAATGGTAGTAATCTAAATTTAAGGAAATTAATTCTAATACTTACTCACACTCAATGGAGCATAGGGTACTACTTCATACAAAAGCAGTACTTACCTTGGCCGATAAACACATGAAGGAAAGGTAATTAACACTGCCTTTCATGCACCAGTCCAGGGTAATATTAAATTATGATTAGTGAAAAATCACTAACATTTAATTTGATCCCCCTGGGAATCGAATCTGAGGCCCCCAGCATGGTAGATAAACACACTTACCACTACACTACAAAGCAGACTGTTTATACAAAGGAAATTTAGTTGTATATAACAATGACTTACGAGTATATCTGGAAGAGAGAGATGAAATACTCGTTCATGTATCAATAATATATTTTTTTATGTTAGACTCACATGTGGATATTTTTTAAAAAGTATTGTATAATATTTTATATTATAAATACATATCTGTATCCACGCGTGAAGAATAGTATTTTTTTTAGTTTTGAGATTCATTATATCAAAGAATGCCTTAACGTATCGTATTCTCTGCCCGTCTCGCAAACACTTACTTTGAGAAATTAAAAAAAAAACAAAGCACTTGACGTTTCGCAATTTCAATGCGTTTCTGCCACCCGGTGATCGCAGCTTTTCCCCCGCGAAACCTTATATGGGACAGAGTATGCAGTTTGATAGTGACATTAAAATAAGCCGTAAAATAAAATCAGACCTCCTCAGGTCACAGTGTACTATAGTTTTAGTGTGGTATCAATGCGCGATGGAACCAATAGGCAGGACATAGGTGAAGGAAGGGTGTAGGCGATGATTTGTGAAAATCAAAGTCGCAGAACATTTCTTGGCGCATGGGTCCATTGTTTAGATTTATTCGGACTGTAGTGTTGAATAATTATGTTGTATCATTCGGATCTATTGCGGAGTCCCGCTGGGTATTAACGTGTCCCTCTAGTCAGGGGATTGCTTTGTATTATTATGTGCAATACTTGCTGCAATAAATAACGAATCGTATTTCGTAAAATGGTCGGTATTTTCGTAATGATTCCATGTAAGGAATTGTAATGGTCAACTCAACTAATTATAATACAAGAACGAGACGAATTCAAATTAACCTGGAATTAATATACTCGAAAGTTTAATACATTATAAAAAATCACGTCATGAAAACTGTTCACATTTTTAACACGTGATACATGTGTGTGTGATGGAATAAAGTTTTACGTAAGAATTAATATTTAACATTCAAACTATCTTAAGCACAAATTCTGTTATTTTATATCAAGTTTATTTTATGTTTAAAATATTAGTAAAATTCTTTATAACCACTTATAGAGTGGTTATATACTATATGATCACAATGTAATTGTTGCAAATTGTAAATACATATTTAATTAATATATTATTTTATGTATTTATTGAAAAAATATTTATTAAAAATGTTATTATATCATCTGTATTGATTATTATTTTTACGATATACGAACATATTATTGGTTTACTAATTAACGTCTAACTCCATATGAGCTGTGTAGAAGAGAGTTAAAATATTGTAATTTAAATATTTAACAGAATACATTGGTTCCAAAATTACACTTTATTGTTTTTCTAAATACGACAAAGAATTTTCAAAATATGGAACTTATACAGTTGATAGTTAAAATAGGTTTTTACTCTTCCTTATCTAGTAAGGAGTTAGACACTGTACGTATTAAGCCAACGATATGTGGGTATGTATATTATATCAGCTAGTGATATCGACTGGACACCAATAGTTAAGTCTTTAGTTGAACGTAACTAACTAACCATCACGCCGTTTCCACCTAGGGGTAGGCAGAGAGAACAGAACGCCACGTCTTTGCAAACATTCTTCGCCTCTTCCACTTTACATACATAAGTGGTTGGAACCAGGACTCCATTGTGTACTGCCAGTTAGTTAAAACTTGTTAATAAAATAATAAAAATCAAAATAATCTACTTATTTTGACGCATTCCTCAATATTTGTATTTCGTGTTCTATTTCATATTTATTTCCAAAAAATCGATTATTCTTATTAAATTCACAAAATTTAAAACAATAACCAAAACTTGTTATATTATTCACACTTATTTCAAAAGATGTTACTTAAATAAGTATAAAACAACTCGTATATCCTGTCGATGTGCGAAAATGATATTCATCTATTCACCTGAAAGGATATTAAATACAAATAAATAATATTGAGTAACATATCAATAAAACTGCTGTAAAACCCAAGCGATCACAGCGAGGTTTTATAAGGTCATCTTCAATCCGACCCCAGAATGCATAATGTTCAATATTTACCTCAAGATATGGAATATAATTCAGAATATAAATTAAACGACAATATCCCCCGCGAGGCGGAACAGCTGCCACTCATAACAATATTATATTTGAACCTGAAATTATAAAGGCAATTGTTTTTTTATAAATTTTATTTTATATTCAAATTATTTGCATACATCTTTCTGATGTACATATAAATATCCACTTATACAAAAAACGAAAAAAATTCAAACAAGTAGAAATATAATGTTTTTTATATGTAAGAACTTCGTTTTATCATCACGGATGGTTGATCTTTTTAATGAAATCTCTATAAAGAATTTTATTGATACATTTATTTCTACAATAATATAAATAAATATTACTTTCACGTATAAAACCTCATTCAAAATGATAATTAATTAAGAAAATAGTATTATAACTCTTTTTTAATCAATATTACAATTAGACAAAAAAGTCGATACGTAATTCGGTTTTTGGATCGATCTTTTTAAGCTAATCACTCTAATTAGTGCAAAAATTTGGTTGCGTATTGTGCATTTCTAGCTCCTAATATGTACTTGACGATTAAACATCAATATGAAAAAAATAATCGAGGAAAATTAACGAATACCATTCCAATTTGGTAACCGAAAAAGTAACAGTTATTGTATTATAATTATAATACATCATAAGGTTAAATTAAAATAAGATAAAACAAATAAACTAATAATTATAATATCTGAAATGATGAAAAAAGTGCAAATAATAAATGGTTTTAACGAAATAAATTATGTTTAACTGAATATAAGAGTATGAGAAGTATAATTGCAATTCTATCGGATTTCTATTAGTTAATAGAAAAACAAAAAAAAAACTAAGGTATACATTTTTACAACATTTTAAGTGTGTCCAAAAATACTTGTTCACAAAATCTGGATTATCTCCAATTACAGGAGTTATTTTCATATTATTTTTGACATCTCATCGAAGATGAAAAAGAAAATGTAAGTCTGGGCATTTACGGGGCTGACGACCGTCATAGGCTGTTTTAAGTGATCACTTTATACACGTGTAACATTCACCAATTCTACCCATTATTGACAACCACACTATTCAAATTCTTGGAAGTTCTATATATTTGAACCAATTTTTTAAACATTATTCTTGAATCACTAGAACTTCACTAGAGACATCTATTGGTAAAAAAAATGATAATAATAATAATAATAATATCTATTGGTAAGATGAAAATAATCTTTTTACTGAGCAATATCCCGTAAATGCCCAGACTTCCATTTTATTCTTCATCTTTGATGAGATGACAAAAAAATTAATTGATTTTTCAATATTTGATTTCAAATCAATTTAATTTCAGAATCAAGCACACATTTTGCTTCAAAATTGTGAATTATGACTGTGTTTAAAGTGCTTATATCATTACAGCACTACCTTAGTTACGTTCGGAATATCTCGATTCGTTGGTAATGTTTAGGGATCGAGTGGGTAGGTCTCCTTAGGCGAGGCTGGGGATACTTGTATCTGTTCCTTGCATCACATTTCTGAGTTACATTTCCTCAGTATTTTGCATATTCAGCTGCATCTTATTCAACAGCAGTCGAAGTAGACAAACTGCTATTTACAGTCGTCCATTCAATCTGACGATCCAAGTGCGAGAGTTAAATTGAATGGTGCACGGATATTGGTATTTGAGACGATCGTGAAAGTTTTATTGCTACCGAAGACTAATGGAATAGAATCCGTATTTGAGAACTGTTATATTCCGATTGTTTTTGTGCGATAAAAATTGAAGACCAAATTTTCGCCCACTTTCTTCACGATAAATAATTAATTGGCGGATACTGAAAAATAAGATTACGTTTATTAAATACTTCTTATGTTAAAGAGATCATGAAACAGGGGTTTATCACTTTTAAGGGGAAACTCGCAAAAATCCAATTCATGAAAGAAAAGAAAATTGCAATTTATCATATATTAATATATTATTAGATTAAAACCAATATTTTTAGCTTTTCCACTTTATTTTTATTTGACCAGCGACCGGGTTTCGTCGTTACCGACATCATCAGGCTGGTATTATCATATATGACCTTTAAGGCGTTCCCAATTAAAATGTATTAAAGTGTGTAAAGCGAAAATTAAATTCTAATAATATAACTAACAAAAAAAGGAAACAGCATTTGTAAAAAGAAATCAACATAATTCATAAAAAAGGACCATTCGATAAATACAATATATTAACGAAAATATATGCAATATATGACTGATGCCGTAGCGTAGTTAGATAGACGCTCGGCTACGAAACTGATCTCACGGGTTCAATTTCCAACAATCTTAAAATAAACTCAAAAAATAACTTTTTTAATTGGCTCGAGTGTTTGCAATGTATTTATTTAATCTACTTTTATATTAAATATTCAAAATTATTTACCATTTACTAAATGCATTCATTGATGTGTAGACGCTTGGGTTATGAAACGCTCGATGCCACCTACCTTCATGCACGAACGCCTAAATAAATAATAATTATTATAGGAAAATAAACTTTTTTGGATTTAATAACTACCTACGCAGAAAAACAAGTAACAGGATTCGTTTAATAATCCAATGACTAAATGCCAAATGCGAAATTTCCATAAGTATTCTCACAGTGATCATTTGACCATGGATGGGATAAATTATTTGAGAAGATTTGATGATCTTTGGCTGACCTTTCAGAGCGGTAAATTCACGTGCAGTGAACATTACTCGGGTGAAAAATGAGTTATGTTGATGACATGTTTCCGTATTCCCGCCCACGGCCCTAAGTAGATGTTTGTCTATTGTTCTTGTCGTGCATTACTTCTGAAGAGACCCGGAGACTCACGTAGGTCAGGATCACTTCGGCTTCGGTTTAAAGGCAAACCGAACAAGCGCACAGTACAAAAAAAATAACACAAAATAATCATGAACAATATTTGTGGAGGTCCTCACCAAAACGTTACATTTCCATTTTAAATGATTTTAAGTAATCAGGAATTCTAGCTTGTAAAATTGTTACGTTTTGGTGCGATTTAATGATTTCATATTGGTTTAACAACATAGGATTGGTCACGTTTTGTCGCAACTTTAATTAAGATTTCGATAGAAAACAGTAAACAGAACAGATTTGCATTCAAAGGATTTTTTTGTGAAATGTTGGAAATGTAACTTTTTGGTGATTGTAATAGTAATTGAAAAAGGAGTTTTTACTTTTATTTATTCAATAAATTAATGGATTTTTCACCCTACGGATGATATATTAAGATATCCTCGTATATTATTGGTGTCTCATCCAAGACGATCATTTTGTTATTTTTAACACGAAGAAAGATGGAAGTCTGAGTATTCCAAAACTCGCTTCTGCCTCAAACAATACGCGTTTATATATTTTTTATTTATTTTTTATTATAGGTTTTTTAAAAACTTATTGGTTTTACAAACGCACGTCAATTAAGAAAACTTGAACTTTACTTTTGGATATTTTTCTAACAATTTTAACATTTCGAATACGGTCACCAATCTGTATTAGAGAGAACTTAAGGTCACCAAAAAAGTTAATGTTTGCTTTTAACAGGCCAAAAGTTGTGCCAAATTCATTTGCACGCCAAAATTGAACCGCCAATGCACATTTTCGTGTGTCGTTGAGAGGAAATCTTCGTGTAACAAGACGGAATCAATAAATAACACGAGAGAAAAAATATATGCGTGAAGTTTCAATCATTATTATTCAAATAATCGAAAGATGTGAAAATGGCGCTCTTTGTTGTATGTCAAGGGCAAGTAAAGTTATTCACAATGTTTATTTGATAATCAACACGCTTCTGAAGACCGTTACTCTTGACCTTCTATCAAATTATATTAATCAATGATTGATCATGTAATGGCTTGAACTTTGCGGCACAGTAATATCACATTTTATGTTAATTATATTAAATTGCTATACAAAAATATGTTTAATCTCGTGGAAAAATCTTGAGACTTGAATCCTCTTCTAGAACTTAAATCAATGTATTATTGGGTCTATTCTACAAAAAATATTGCCCACTTAACATACCGAAAAAAAGTCAAAGATCGTGTTCGTTATACGTATTTTACCCGTGTTTGTCATTTTTAGAGAGTCAAATTTACTATTTTTTTATTTCATTAATTGATTCGGCAGTCACTTTGTGGTAAAATCTATCCATTTTTAATTAATGTTTTACTAAGTAAATACCACCATTTCTTATTGCACGGAGAATTGGTCAAGATTCGAGGAAAATAAGTATAAATTATTTGCAGTGATAACAAAATAACAACTGCCAAAGTTACGTTTCTTGAACAAAAATATAACCAAAAAGTGGAGCAATTATGTAGTTTACCTAAATTTTAATTTCTTAAAGTATAAAATTTTGCTAGATGTGATTATAAACGGGTTGCGTTTGTATATATTTTAACCACATAATGGGGGGACGTTAATTTACTACAAAAAAAATGTTTTTCAACGGATGGGGATAGTAAACAGGGGGTGAGAATCGGCCTAATTTCCTTTTTTGTGTGGATTTTTTGTTTAACAGTCAATTCATATCAAAATTTGTGAATACGGACAAAAAATATATTGAGTATACATACAGATAGGTACGCACCTTTTGAAATGTTTTTTTTTTGTAAATATTTGTATATTTTTCTTATCTTCATCTATTGATTCACGTGGCATTCATTACGTTTATCCATTGTCATCTTGATCCTGTCTTTAGTGTGAGATTTTGATACTCTGTATAGGTAGGCCCTCTAATATTTAAAAGAGGTTTACTTTGGGTTTAGCAGGATGTTACCACAGACAGTCTATAAAAGTTGTGTGAGGGCTCTATCGCCTTTCTTGCTCTTCACGCGAATTAATTATCAAGATGTGTATATACATGTGTGTGTGTGTGTGTGTGTGTGTGTGTATATATATATATATATATATATATATATATATATATATATATATATATATATATACATTCATTCATTCATTCAAACCCCTGTCCGCAGTCCAATGGTGCATAGGGCACTGCATTATATAAACGCGGTATTATCTTGATTGGTGACACATTAAGGAAAGGTGATCAGCCAGGTAATATTACCAGTAATATTGGGTTATATTGAATAAATATTGGAGTGAAAAAATCACTTACTTTTATTTGACTGCCCCCCCGGGAATCGAATCCGGGACATATTTTTTGTGACTGACCAATAGACTTATAACAATAAAATCGTTAGCTATGAAAATTATAACAGTCCAATCAAAGAACAATTTTTATAATATTGTTTAAAGTTTAGATTTAATTGTAATTTATAAATGAATAAAGAAAATAGTGAAATTAAAATAAATCGTTAGATGGACAATACAAAGATGTTTCCGTCTTAGAACTAATAACTACCAAGCGTTTTCCGCTGACAAGTTAATACTTAAAAACAAAAATTCGTCACGATTGTGAAAACGTACACAAATTACGCCTGTCTTGATGTAGTCAGGAAAAATAGCTGGTGATACTAAATGCCCCATTCAATTTCAAACCATAGCAAATAATTGCGTATGACAGCGCCGTATTGTGCGGGAGAGTTACTATCTATTAACCTTCCTCGTACATTCTCCAGACTCCTACTGTTCCACAATTCTGTCGCTACTAGAAACACCACTGTCTTTACTCAACTCCGGATATACCACACACACTGTGAACAACTAAATGTTACGTACGTATGTACATGTATACGTATATCAATATTGATATATTTATGAAATTATACATTAAATTAATATTTTACTATTTTCATAATTCCTTTAGTGTCCTGGAATGCATTATATCTCAACGTGAAAATATACATTCTCTGATAAAACTTCTAAAAGGCATCCGAAACATACTTTTCAATCCTCAGAACCCTAACTATGATATCATTCCTTCCTTTACAAATTCTCCCTTTTAACTCTTTACTCGCCCTGATCAATTAACAGTTTTGTAATGATTTATTCATCCCTTCTGCAATTACTCACACATTAGCTTTTCTCTATTTTATTTCAATTGGATTTCAACCCACTAATTTCAAATAGCTTTTAAATGGTAAAAATCTTGACCACTGTCATTAGTGAATTGGCTGGTTGGTTAGAAGATTTTGATTTATGTATAGCAATAAGCCCTAATATATATGTAGTATATACCAACATTGTATAAGAATTTTAATATAATAAAAAATGGTAAAAAAAATAAGTGTACATTGACATATTATATTATTTATTGATTCGGCATTAACTTTGTGGAATGACATGTTGATAATTTTTTTTAATTAAACACTTGAATATACCACTTCATGAGTTTTGTATATATATTTATATATTTATATATATATATATATATATATATATATATATATATATATATATATATATATATATATATATATATATATATATATATATATATATATATATATATATATATATATATATATATATATATATATATATATATATATATATATATATATATATATATATATAAATAAATATATATAAATAAATATATATATATATATATATATATATATATATATATAAATATATATAAATAAATATATATATATATATATATATATATATATATATATATATATATATATATATATATATATATATATACATATATATATATATATATATTTATATATATATCTAAATATATATATATATATATATATATATATATATATATATATATATATATATATATATATATATATATATATATATATATATATATATATAATATATATATTTATATATATATTTATTTTAATATAATAAAAAATGGTAAAAAAAATAAGTGTACATTGACATATTATATTATTTATTGATTCGGCATTAACTTTGTGGAATGACATGTTGATAATTTTTTTTAATTAAACACTTGAATATACCACTTCATGAGTTTTGTATATATATTTATATATTTATATATATATATATATATATTTATATATATATATATATATATATATATATATATATATATATATATATATATATATATATATATATATATATATATATATATATATATATATATATATATATATATATATATATATATATATATATATATATATATATATATATATATATATATATATATATATATATATATATATATATATATATATATATATATATATATATATATATATATATATATATATATATATATTTATATATATTTATATATATATATCTAAATATATATATATATATATATTATATATATATATATATATATATATATATATATATATATATATATATATATATATATATATATATATATATATATATATATATATATATATATATATATATATATATATATATATATATATTTATATATATATATATATATATATATATATATATATATATATATATATATATAATATATATATAAATATATATATATATATATATATATATATATATGTATATATATATATATATATATATATATATATATACATATATATATATATATACATATATATATATATATATATATATATATATATATATATATATATATATATATATATATATATATATATATATATATATATATATATATATATATATATATATATATATATATATATATATATATATATATATATATATATATATATATATATAAATATATATATATATATATATATATTGTATATATATATATATATATATATATATATATACCCCTAAATATATTTTTTGTTCGTTAGTTTTAATTTTTACCAGAAGATGAAAACATTTGTAAGTTTTCGAAACTAGTCGTGTATATAAATAAAACTCATCAAGTGGTATATTCAAGTGTTTAATTTAAGAAAATTTATTTATTTATTATAATTATTCATTCACACATTAAAGACCATGTTCTTAAAAACGCGTAGATTCAATTTAAAATTTAAAATATATATATTTATATATATATTTATATATATATATATATATATATATATATATATATATATATATATATATATATATATATATATATATATATATATATATATATATATATATATATATATATATATATATATATATATATATATATATATATATATATATATATATATATATATATATATATATATATATATATATATATATATATATATATATATATATATATATATATATATATATATATATATATATATATATATATATATATATATATATATATATATATATATATATATATATATATATATATATATATATATATATATATGTATATATATATATATATATATATATATATATACATATATATATATATATACATATATATATATATATATATATATATATATATATATATATATATATATATATATATATATATATATATATATATATATATATATATATATATATATTTATATATATATATATATATATATATATATATATATATATATATATATATATATATATAAATATATATATATATATATATATATTGTATATATATATATATATATATATATATATACCCCTAAATATATTTTTTGTTCGTTAGTTTTAATTTTTACCAGAAGATGAAAACATTTGTAAGTTTTCGAAACTAGTCGTGTATATAAATAAAACTCATCAAGTGGTATATTCAAGTGTTTAATTTAAGAAAATTTATTTATTTATTATAATTATTCATTCACACATTAAAGACCATGTTCTTAAAAACGCGTAGATTCAATTTAAAATTTAAAATGAGTGTTTTAAGTCAAGTTTTGAATTTTGATGGGTAATTTGCTTTACCAATGACCCTGGAATATAAATTAGGGGCTCTTATTCGAAGCCAGCATATATTCGATCGAAGCTATTTAATATGTCTAGAAGCCTCACGGAATGATAATGATAATGTCGCATATATCAAGTATCATTGTGCGCCATGCAAATTATCAGGCGTCGGCCTTTGCTATAGAGAGAGAATGTGCTGGAACTATGGAAGTTCTCAAATTGAATGGTACACAATGTTTTCAGGCAAAGCATCCCGACGAGCATAAAGCATGCGAGGGGATTTTTTCATTGTAGGAACATATAACAAAGTAACATTACCTCTGGGGATACCTAGTGCCTAGTACGTATAATAGCTCTACCGTCGTCTGCACACAATTGAACGCGCGTGGCGGTATCTCTTGACAAACACAAGTAAGTATTCCGAATGCACTGTCCTACCTTCCTCTAACATACAGCGTGTATTATTTTCTAAAAAAAAAACACAAAAATCATTAAATTGTCTGATAAAATAACAACTTAATAGTTTTTTCACGTTAATTTTATTTGACAAGCAAAATTTATTTGGAAAAAACTATATAGTTGAATATAAAAACTGTATAGTTGAATATATCAACAACAACAAAAATTGTGTGGAAAAAACTATAAAGTTGTTATTTTATTATATGAAATGCAGTTTCAACAAGAGATGTTAGTGCAAAACTTAAAAAAAAATAAAAAATTTTGGGCAGAAAAAAACTTAGCTTTTCAATTAAAAAAATTAAAATTTCAATTGAAAAAATATTCTTTTTGGGAAGGTTTTCTTAAATGTAAATAATTTTTCTAAGGCGTTTTGTTTTTTACACATTTTCATTTTTAAATCCCCTCGTCTCTCACTCTCTTTCTCTGTTTAACCCATGATCCACATGTAATGGTGCAAAGGGTACTGCATTTGATAGGTGCAAATACAAAAAGACAAGGTGATCAGTTTGTAATGAGTGGTAAAATGACCAAAGCGAAGAATCTGCTTACCAGTATATGGAAGAGGAAAGGAGAGGAAAATAAAATAAAGAGGAAATAGTTAGGGCACTCGTAGTTTCATACCTGTACTTGCATAAATTTCTGTAAATTTTTAATTGCTATCTCGTGTAAGGATATTTTTTTACATGATTATTTTGAGATTTGTACAATAAAACAACAGATTTTTATTTTTTTCCACTTTTATTTTATTCAATCAATGACCGGGTTTTGTCTTTACCGATATCATCATCAGAATTTTGTGGTTTGTTCTATTTAACTATTTTTTTTTATACACTCTAATCTTTCTTTACTTTGACTAACTTTGACTTAACTTTGAATCCCCCAGGTAATTTTTCTAAACACAGCAAGGCTAAAGATTGTGGCTTAAACATTTGAGATAGGGTAAAGTAGCTGTCAATAATCTTTCATAAATGATACTGTGAATAACACAGGATTTTTGGCAAACAGCTTTTATTGGGCCTGAAAATGCTAAATTAGTTATTGAAAAAAAAACTTTAATCACTTGGGAATTATGCCAGGCTTACATCCTGTAACTTATTTAATAGTGCTGCTATTGCGCGTATGAAAAGTCGCCCCAGTTCGAGAACGATAATTTATGAAAAAGGCTACGCGGCCCGTGGCTGTTACATAAATAAGTGACAAGTCAATGTGTACCCATTCTTTTGGTCAGTATTGTTGAGCGGGTGGGCGATAAGGGTGGGCGGAATTATTTTTAGAACAATCCGATAGTGAAAGCGTAGAATACCTTATTAAGAAAATATATATTAAGTATATCCTTGAATATACGAGTCCTTAAACTCCCAAGTTTGGATATAGAATTTATTAAGGTGTATTTATATAAAGTCCCGGGTTCGAATCCCAGGGGGGGGGGTTAAATTTATATGTGATTTTTTTACTCAAATATTTATTCAATATTACCCTGGACTGGTACCTGAAGCGGAGGGTTGATCACCTTTGCTTCATGTGTTAACGATTAAGATAACAGTGCATTTATATGATGCAGTGCCCTATGAATCACTGGGTGTGGATAAAGGTTCGAATTTTTATTTTTTTTAAGATAAAGAGAAATATTTGTGTTTTTATTGTTTACAAACATATTTAAATTTTATACTATTTCTGCATGAATATATGAATAAGACATTATCTAACTAACCGCCGCGCCGCGTATCCGCAGAGGTAGGCAGAGAGAATAGAACAACACACCAATCTGTCTTTGCAAACAATCTCCTCATACATACACGCCGACTCCTTGCCTGACCACTTTCAAGTATATTGGTTTAGTTCCCTAGTTATTATTCTATATAATTAAAATTATTCAATACTTAAAAGAGTTTAGTAAAATCATAATTGTGAAATAAATAATTATTTGTTTTGCTAGTAACTTAAAGTGGATTCCCTCCTTAAATAATGTGCGGCGCGTATCAAGGGATTATTACTATTCCCGATGAGTTTATATGAACCTCTGTATTAAATGTAGTTTATTTATAATCAAAGATGCGTTTTATTTCACTAGAATATAATAAAAGGATATTAATTCATTTTATCTGCGGTATGCTTTGGTTAAGGTTTCAATCAATTTGTGTTAAAAAATTACACAAAAACATAGGCCGTTTCTTTGTTTTTAAAGAATTTCTAAAGGTACTTTTTAATGTACGTACAACGGAGATCCTAAAACATTTTATTTACTTGAGTTTTCTTGTTATGACCACTTATTTTCCCAAAGGCTATAAGTAAGAAAATCGAGACAGTAACCGAGTTCAATATATTTTAACAAGGTCAATCAAATATGCGTTACAATGTTTATACTCTATTCAACGTGATAAAACAATTTTAACACACTTACTTAAGAAATAATAATCATAACAAAATTTATCACACAAACTAATGTTTTTTATTCACAATTTAAATTAAAAAAATAAAATTGTTATAATATATTTATTGATTTGGCGTTTCATTTGTAAAGCTTTATTTTAATTAATGTATTAATTTTTAAATCAAACACAGATTTTTTGAGTCTACTAAGTTGTATTTTATTAACAAAAACATACTGTTTCGCCTAGTTATGGAATTTTCAAATGAATGTCCTTCGTTCAAAAATGCCATAACTAGGCGAAAAAATTGTCACAATATTATTTTTTATGTGTTTTTGTTAATAAAATACAACTTAGTAGACTCAATAAAATCTGTGTTTGATTTAAAAATTAATACATAAATTAAGTTATTATGTTATAAAAATAACATATCCCTACAAAGAAACAAACGAATGTTAAATAGTAAAATATTGTAACTAAAACCTAAATGAATTTAAAAGTGAGATTTTTCTACCACTTTTGTCACTTGGTATCATGTCGCTCATTTTTGAGAACAACGCCATTCACGACTACAGAACAATAGCGCTTCAACCGCGTCTTCTGAAATATTAGAAAATTCGAATTGTGACTTTGTCTTCGCAAATGACCGACATATTATAAATTATTTTTTGACATCTCATCAAAGATGAAAAAGTATATGGAAGTCTGGACATTTACGGGGCTGACGACCGTCATCGGCTGGTTTAAGTGATCACTTTACACACGTGTAACATTCACCAATTCTACCCATTATTGACAACCACACTACTCAAATTCTTGGAAGTTCTATATATATGAACCAATTTAGAAACCTTGTCCTTGAATCACTAGAACTTCACTAGAGACATCTATTGGTGAGATGTAAAGACCAATAGATGTCTCTAGTGAAGTTCTAGTGATTCAAGGACAAGGTTTCTAAATTGGTTCATATATATAGAACTTCCAAGAATTTGAGTAGTGTGGTTGTCAATAATGGGTAGAATTGGTGAATGTTACACGTGTGTAAAGTGATCACTTAAACCAGCCGATGACGGTCGTCAGCCCCGTAAATGCCCAGATTTCCATATACTTCTTCATCTTTGATGAGATGTCAAAAAATAATATGAAAATAACTCCTGCAATTGGAGATAATCCAGATTTTGTGAACAAGTATTTGGACACACTCAAAATGTTGTAGACATATTATATCATGTATAGAACAATATTTTCTATTTATTGTCAAGTATAAAGAGTTTTAATAATATTTGTAATGTTATTATTTCATTCATATAACGTTATATACGATTTATTAATCGTAAATGTTATATTTAAAGAACAGTTATAATTTTAAAAATGATCTTGATTCATGAATAGAGTATAGGTTTATTGAAACGTTGAAATAATTACTACACGAAAAGACGGAAACCTTTTTTTGTTTTCCATTCATTAAGGCGATTTAATTAAAATAAGAGCGGATGCTGACTTTTTATTGAATTCTTTCATACCGATTATTAGCGCTTTTTTATGCGTGTATATTATTTTTACGAGTATCTTTTAAATGACGAAGTTTTTATCGATTAATTTGTATGTTCACCAAAAAGTTTTTTGGATTTATTATAGTATTAACAGAAGTACTTCATATTTGATATTAAAATAAAGATCACGCTTAGAATCATAACGCTCCGATCTTAATTCCACACGCTTGTAATTCAAAACGGATATTTTTTAAAAGTATTCATTATATATTTAACTTCCAGTGACATTACGACTGGAAGTTAAATATATAACAATGCAGCACGTGCTTGTAGATATACGTACCATGGTTGTATGTGTACTATATAACCACAAAATCAGAATATTTTAATCTACAATTTTTGCCTTATTTTAATTAATAAGTAATTTAAATATTTTATGTGTGCGCGTAAGTGTATATATATATGCACCTTAATGATTCCCATACCCAAACATGGGAGTTTAAGAACTCGTATCTTAAATCGAAATATACTTGAATATATTGTATATTTTCTTAATAGGGTATTCCACGCTTGCACTATCGGATTGTACTAAAAATAATTCCACCCAGCCATACATAAGCGTCAACATGAATTGATGTGTTTGGTAAATTTATTTTTCTATTAAGTTTTCATCATACACATAATTACAAGTTACAATTAACTAAAGTTTACAATAATATACACTTAACTCATTGAATTTTCACTGATGGTCAAAAAAAATCCACCAAGATTATGAGGGGTTTCAAGTATTGGACTTTGGATTTTATTTAATTTTTTTTTAAAAGATAAATATTTGTATTTTTACTATTCACACAAATATTTCAATTTCATACTATTTTTGTGAGCCTAAGCGGCTCATTATTAGAAATAGGTATCAAATTGTGGTAGAATTGTGGGTTCAAACCGAGAAACTCTGACATAAGAGCTCGCGACACTAACCACGGGACCACAACCCGACATTTTATTTAAGACGTTTCAAATATAGCTTACCGATAAGCTGTAAATACCTAGTGTTTGATTTTTTCAGAAAATAGAGAAGACTCTATTTACTTTTCAAAATATTCAGGACAATATTCTTAATGTCATTATTGATATTATGATTCTGTAACAAGAAAGGGACATATGTATTATATATTGTTAAAATCTTCTTAAGATCGATAATCCAAGTTCTCGGTATCGTCCTTCCATCTCAAGTTCAAGTACCTAAGTGGGCACTAAACACAATCCTACGCAATCCGATTTAAAAATATACACTGAATACTTACTACTAGGGAACTGCAATATAATTTAATGTCCATCTAAATCGAGATCGGTTTTCAGAGTGCAATCTGTATGCATTTACCGACCGACTACTAAATAACTTGAAACTATATTACTTTAAAGTTGGTCGTGGGACAATGAATTTGAGATTTTAACTAGGGTTAAGATACACTCGTATATAGGGATTTCAAAAAGTTTGGCGATGTAAGTTTATTATTTTTATTTTTATATTGACATTCAACATAGGCGTTTTTTTTTATTTAGCACGAAACATCCTGTAGTTTGATATTGACAGTAGTTGGAATAAAACACGGTAAACGTTTTAATACAATAAATAAAGTATTTTTAAAAATCCTGAAGTTGTGTTTGCTTCGTATGAAAAAATGATACCCATTAACAGGCGTATAGTATTATAAAGATTCCCTACACCTTATACTACAAAGTTGATACTACATTTACAAAATGATCCGATTTTTAACAAAGAAGGATCAAACATGAAAATGGCCCACGAATTCAACATTAGTGATTGCAGGAAATAACTAGAAATATAGTCCATTTTGCTTTCATGAAAATTCTGTCAAAATTAAACGAAATGACATTTTTAACCTATATTTTGTAATGAAATGTAATCAATAAAAATTATGGAATATGATTTTATTACACATATCTCATCGAAAATCTTTTTGGGGAACGGAAGATGTAAGACAGGATTTAATTACCCGTTTAAGGCTGATTAAAATGATATACTCCTTCCGGATTCAACCCCCTGGTTAAATCCAATATTTGTAACCAATGTTTTGGATATTCTTAAAATATAAAAAATATGATTCTAACTCTATAATGGCATTTTAATGTGTCGGATTGTGGTTCTGTGGTTAGTGTTGCGGACTCATAAGTCAGAGTTTCTCGGTTCGAACCCATTGTACCACAATTTGATACCTATTTTTATGAATGAGCCACTTAGGTTCACAGAAATAGTATGAAATTGAAATATTTTTGTAAATAATAAAATCACAAATATTTCTCTTTACTTCTTGAATGTTTTTCCCAGATACTTTGTGGCACATTTTATAAACTTTGTAAAATAAAATAATTTTGATTTAACCACTTTTTATTGGTTCACTTTATCCAACCGGTTTCGACAAGAACCTTGTCATCATCAGGATATATGTACTAAATTCTAAAACATTGAAATACTCATCGTTAATTACCCTTCCCTTATCAAAAACTTCCACGCACTCCGTACACCATAGTATTTCTCTTTACATAAAAAAAATGCAAATATATTCTACGATTTTTTTGAAACCCCCTCGAACAAAAAGTTGAATTTGATCATAATACAATGAACGTAATATTTGAACAGGGTTTTAGATTTAATGGCTGGCAGATGTTTAGTCTTGGTGCCTTATCAGCCCGCCTGGAATACAGGATACGTCCTGTAAGGCTAACAACAACTGAAAAGGAGGTGTGGGTTGGTCTGAACTGCTTGTTCAAAGTAACACCTCCGTAGGCTTCTGAGTTCAGTTGCAAGTCGGATATTCCGTCTATTTGTCCAACCATTCTACTTATCTTCACGTCTTTATAGAGGGTATTATCTATCATGCAGAGAATCATTGCTATATTTATTTACTGCAGTATTTCTCCTTAGCACTGATAGAATGTACAATGTTAGTATTGTTCAGTATGATCTCAGCTCAAAATGGCAGTAATAAAAATAATTTAAAGGATTTAAAGTGGAATTTGATTCAAATCTTTAGAACTTTTAGTACCTACGTAAAGCTGCCTAGTATTTAAGTACCATAGATTTAATCATTTTATTAAATACATCTGTACCCAGTGTTGCTGGGGCTCAGTCAGGTGAAATGAAAAATAAAGAAAATAGAAAGCACAGATTTCTAATACGTATAATTTCACAATGCTTGTGAAGCAATGAAAATAATCAAAATCTATGAAACAGTAATGCAATCGAAAACATTAAAAGTGGCTATCATGGAGCACAATGTCCATTACAGGCAATGTTGAGCATTAAATATGTTTTAAAAATCTGTGAATTAATGGATAATGGCGGTAGATACATAAATGAACTGTGTCATTTGGCCATGTCACCGGATTGCATGATTTTTGGCAGGCAAGGAACTAAAAATAGTCATTAATTATTGTAAAATGTATATCCAAACAGAAAATCTAGCGAGGACACGTTATTCATACTGTAAATATGTAAATGATAAAAAAATATATATATTTAAAGAAACCATGAAAGAAGCAAGCAAATCAGCACAATGATTATAACCCATGAAGAAGAAGAAGAATATAAATCAACATGTTACTTATCTTAGTGATCTTAGGTGTCAAAGTTTCAAATATCGCTCACTCCTTTCAAGAACGTCATAAAAAAAATAAAAGAAATTTCAGGACACCGTTTTTAAAGTTTAAAAATATAATACAATGTATTAAAAATAAATATCAAGCCACTTATTGAACTATTTACTGTGCAACAGATCTTTTTAGGTAAAACCTGAAAGTTTTTTTTTCCATTTGAAAAATATTTAGTATGTTTAATAAAATAAGTAAACAATAACTTTTCATCAAAACGCAAAAACAACACTTTCTGCCCTGTAGCGGGTAAATATAAAGCTAAAAATATGCCTCTTTTGCTGGGATAAAGAACATTTTCTGGGCATTCCGAAAATATGCACAACTAAAAATTGACGAATTTTCATTTATTACGTTCTTGAAAGGAGTGAGCGATATGTGCGATATACGAGTATGTATGTACCTCGATACGTTTTCTCAGTAAACATGAATTGGCATGCACAATTTTGGTGAGAAGCACCAACGGCTGGCGGTTCCACAAATTTTCATTTTGCTGCCGAAAAAACAAAAGCAAGGAAAAGTTTTTCGAATCGATTGAATATCAATCAGTGGTACCGAGAACGGGGCACAGAATACGAATATCCGCGTGAGGACCGCGCACAATCGAAATATCCATATCGTATATCGCGTGGGCCCCAAAGTGATTGATTTGCATAAGACTGACGGAGAAATGGCGCCTCGGGTGTAATACTTAGAAAATCAAGTTTGTCCGCCGTGAGAAATCAAAATTTCACCGCGGTCACTTGTGTAAATATTAATTCGTATTATTATTCCATAAAAAATATTTGCGGGTTTGCGAAAACAAGCTTTTATTTCTGCGTCGCAATATATGTATGCACTTACTCAAAAAAAATAAGTTACATTTCTTCTTCTTCTTTTTCCTCTCTTAGATCTTCTATCCGCATTCAGTTGTTCTTGGGGCATCGCATCGATCGATACGGTGCATCTAGTTTCTCTAATTGCATGAATGTATGTTTATTATTATTGTACTCCAGATTATCGGTTATGAGTGAAATACATTCAAATATAAAAATAAAATATTATTTTTTGACATCTCATCAAAGATGAAGAAGAATATCTCTGGGCTTTTCCGGGGCTGACGACCGTCATAGGCTAGTTTAAGTGATCACTTTACACACGTGTAACATTCATCAATTCTACCCATTATTGACAACCACACTACTCAAATTCATGGAAGTTCTATATATATATGAACCAATTTTAAAACATTATTATTGAATCACTAGAACTTCACTATTCTTATTACTTTTGTGAACAAGTATTTGGACACACTCAAAAGGTTGTAAATAAAAATAAAATACTTGTATACGACTAATTTTTGAGTTTGTTTATATTAACACGATTAGTTTCGAGAATTACAGGCTTTCTCATTAACGGGTAAAAAAAACATTTTTTTTTCTCTACTTATAAGAACATCTATAATTCTCGACACTAGTCGTGTTTACATCGTATTTATATTAAATCCATCATTTTATTGTTTTAATACATTTCAGAGTTTAGAGGCGTTTATTAAAGTTTACAAGTCTCGGGTATTGTTCGTATCATGTATGTATACACATTGTAGTTCGTAGAAGTTCAAAAATATTTATAAAAAATATATCATGTTTTTTCATCTTACGAGTTAGAGGTCAAATTATTACATATACACGAAAAAGGCGTAAAGCGAACAGCTAAGACTAGCACCAAGTCTTGTGAAATTATTATTTTGAAATATATTTTTTAATTCTTCTTTACAGTGAATATTTTTTATATCTTATGGACTATTAAAAAATCTTTTTCGCACGACATCGCATCGACACAGTGTTATATTGATTTGTAATTATATGAAAGCGGGATGATCAGTTCTCCATTTCAGCTATGATGAAATGAAAATAAAAATATGAATAAGATTTGAGTCGTACTGATATTTCTTGGTGAAACTGCATTTTACATAATAAAATAATAACTGTTCTTATACATATTTATTTTGATCCTCCCAAAAATCGAATTCAGGACCTCCGAGCACAGTAGCTAAACAATTTTATCATTATGTATTTTATATATGAAGGCGGATATAATATGTAAGAAACAAACAATGTTTTTTTTGAGACTTTATAAGAAATAATCAATTTAATTAAAAGTCAATAAATTTTGACGATTCGGAATCAAAAAACGACGAAAAATATTTAAAAACATATATTTATTGATTTTGATTGACATGGTGTTATGATTCAAAGCATCAGATCACGTTTTTTGTAAAATCTGTCTAATGATGTTGAACAATAAGAAGCTCTATAGGTGTTATATTGTTTTGGACCACCCAGTTTAATTCGTGACTCGTCACTGATAAATTTAACACGACATTCAAAATGATATAGCAATGAAGTTAGATTAACACCAAAAAAGTATTCTCATATTTTAAGCCTGATAGGTAATTTTAGGATGTCAAGAAACGAGAAATGTTTTATAACTAATTATAACATAAATGTGAAATTGTTTAATTGGCTTTAATATTGTTCATGTAACTATTTTTTAATGTAAGGCTATAAATAATATAGAGGCAGGAAGAATAGAACGCCACACCAATCTGACCTTATATCACCATTCGAACACTTTGCTGTACATTCGTCTGAGAGATCGTATTTAGACTGCATTCGGTCTATTATATAATTATTGCAGATTTTGTAGTTCTATAACCTGTTCCATAACAGCATAAGTTGAGTATGATATTTTACATAAGAGATCTGGTTCGTTGACCACGTTGCCAAAATTTTCCGCATGTCAGTCAGCTTTTGGCGAGCCTTGTAATTAGTGTCTTATATGCAGAACTGTTCATTGAAGTAAAAGGTAACAGATTGGCGCTTATCGCTTATGCTTTACAAGTTCACGTCAGCTCCGATCAGGCATATCCCTTGGAAACCTTGAACTCTGGAATAATCTGGAATCATTATACGATACTCATTTAGGCGTTTAAAGAATCGGCTTTGTGCGATGATCCTGATTAAACGGATAATGAAATAACAGTTACCGAGCATAATAATATCCCGATGCGTGATCCTCAGTCAATATATGGGTTTATGAGAGCTTTAAAATAAGCTATATTTTGAAACTCTCTTATTATGAACCTACTTGTAATTTTAATGTAAGGCATATATAACTTTTAATACGCGATTTCAATATCTGCGTTGAAAAGATATCGATGACAAATAAGCATTCAAAAATATTAGATTTGTAAGAAAAGTCTTCGAATGAAAGCAATATTCTGAATGTCTGTTTAAACAAAAAAAATTGTTTAAAAAAAAACTATTTTAATACAACGATTAAAAAAATAACCATGTTTATTTGAAGAATAAATATGACTGGTAAAATTTTAAATAATTAATAATTTTAAATAAAGTAAGTATGGTTTAAATTTTAAATGACATAATATTAACCCTGAACTGGATTTTAAGGAAATAATATAATTTGATAAGAGGCAATTGATATCAATGTACTATACAGATATTGTCTTAAAATCATGACAAAAATTAAAGATTTTGCTAACCATTTACAAAAGGTACCTACCTAGTTAAAATTACCTACATTATCACAAGTAAGGATTTTTTAAAAATAACAATTGAAAATATGCGTACTTTGAAAAAGGCATACCAAGAATCGAAATAACAAAACTAACTAACACTAACAAACCATCACGCCGCTTCCCCGCAGGGGTAGGCAGAGAGAATAGAACGCCACACCACTCTGTCTTTG
Organism: Brachycentrus maculatus; assembly: GCF_059751285.1. NCBI lineage: Eukaryota > Metazoa > Arthropoda > Insecta > Trichoptera > Brachycentridae > Brachycentrus > Brachycentrus maculatus. The sequence goes on along the minus strand of NW_028280843.1, from coordinate 2,655,857 downwards.
CAAACATTCTTCGCCTATTCCACGTTCATGCATCTCCTCATACATACCCGCCGATTTTTACCACTCCTAACCTGACCACTTTCGAGTAGTTGGCATACCTGATCGTGCCAAATAAATAATTGATATAATTAACAATAATCGAAATAATTGTACAAATTAATACATGAAGATACATAAGTTTACAATTATTGGTATAATTGAATTATTTGATAATAAGAGTGTAATTAATCAAGCAAGATGCAAGTTGTGTAATTTACTTCACGTTAAGATGAATGATATGGAATAATAGTTATTATTTGAAGTGTGTGACGTCTATACGTTATCAGTAATCATTGGCGATTTCTACATCCATTTGATGCATAACTTGTAACAGGGATGTAAGCAATTTTCTCTTATATATCGTGAATACGCGAAGGATGTCTAACACACTCAGCCTGATAATATTCAATTTAAAATGTCAGTTTGCAGAGATAATTCGTTAAGGCTCACTCTCACTTCACTAAATTGGATAAAATAAAGGAACTAACTATTTCTAAATATTTTTTTCTAAACGTAACAACCAAATACAATAATCACAGTATTAAATAATTGAAATATTTACTTTAATACAAAGTTATTAAGCTTGGTTATTCTGATGTAACATAGAAGTGATCACCTCGCTTTCATATAATAAATGACAAAATAAAATTAATAAACACCAAATCGATCTATACGGTGCCCTATGCATCATTGCGTTAAAACGGAACGTTATAAGAACGTAAAATTTTGTCATTTTTTATCATTCGATTTAATATACAAAAAACCTGAGAAGATTTGAATAACAATGTATATTTGGAATTTTACAGAAGAATATATTTTACTCTTCCAAAATAAATTAATTTTATATATTCATGAAATTACGATTTATATGAAATGACTTTTGATATTGATATTGAACCGAAACACGTGTCAAACTAGGTTTTAAGAAAAAGTTTCATTCACAAAGTATAAGTAAAATAATAACCACTTAGTATTATTTCCAGCTTAAAAAATATAAATTTGCACTTTTTAAAGAATACAGTAGCAACATGAAATATATCTCGCCTCTGTTCTAGTATCATAAACTAGCGTAGGTGCATTTTGAAATAGGCGTTTGATCAGTTTTCGCTACCCACGACAACGCACGTCAGCAAAGTGGGTGTGGGGTTTAAGGTTTAAGCGACACCCACCGCAGCCCACGGACTCGCGCTAAACGAGGAATCGAACCAACCACTATTGAAAAAACATTAAAACACATGGAATTTATTTACTTTACTTTTATGTCCAGCGGTTATGCTAATTGCATTTCGCTTTCAATGCCGAGTGTCTAGAGGACATTATTTGCTCGGATGCGAGCCGTAGGCTCCGTGGGTTGGCGACATCTCGTTACAGCCTTTCGAACAATTACTTTGTTTCTGCAGGTCTACATGATAATGTAAATTGTCTGCCCTTAGATTAACTGGTTGCGCAAGAGGTGTTTATTTATTTATTTTAATGAAATATGTATATATATATATATATATATATATATATATATATATATATATATATATATATATATATATATATATACATATATATATATATATACATATATATATATATATTTATATAAATTTTAAATAAATGAAAACTAGCTTCTATCCAACTATCCAACAATTACAATCTTTGTATAGGCAGCAATAAAAATTTACAATCATAAACATACCTAAAAAATTGGTTGTTTAAAACCTGAAGTAACTACATAAACCTTTCGTAATAGAGCATCTTTCAAGCATAATATGATAATGACAAAATACAGATTTTTTTCTTTTTAAATAATTAAATATATTATGCATTTAAATGATTACTCTGGAAATTAAAAAAAAATTTTTACGCTTCATTTCTTTAAAACATGTTTAAATATGTATGTATTTAAATAATGAAAACATAGGAATATATAGAAAAAAGGATTTTGTATTAAGAATATTCATACGCAAAGTTACGGAATGTAAAAATTTGTCACAAAATATGACAATATAATTATTATCACAAAATAATAAATAATATAACGGTTTTATCATAAATGAAAATGTTTGAAAATTAAAAATATGTGGTTGTCTAAGAATATTATATATAACTGTAGATTTTAAAGTAATCTCTAAAGCAGCCAATGACAGGCCGTAAGCCCGATCATGCCCACTTTGGATGTCTATATGAATAAAAATCTGAAATCCAGCAATTGTAAACTCAAAATAAACAGAAGTGATAACCATGATATTGTATTTATTGTTTCTACATTAACTGTGTGGTAAGACATAATGATATTATTAAAAAAAACACTTGTTTTTCTACCAATTGAGTTTATTATATGACGACTAGTTTCGGAAGCTAATCTTTTATCGTCAGGTCTAAATGTATACTGTTTACATTTTTTACTGTAGTTTACATTTAGACCTGAAGATGGAAGCTTAGCTTCCGAAACTAGTCGCCATAAAATAAACTCAAGTTGTAAAATAACAAGTGTTTTCTTTAATAATATAACCATGAAAGTTGAGTATTGTGCTTACAATTTTGGGTTCCATTTGATAGTGGATAAGCATTAAATTATAAACCTTTCAAAAATTAATTTAAAACAATTAGCCTAGAGTGATAACTAAAATGTAATATTGATTTTGTTTAATTACATAGTATAAATTTTAATGGTCTTCTGGATAATTTATGTTTAAAACCTTTTGCGGTGTACATTAAAACAATGGTTTAATATTTTCAATTGTGCGAGTTCCTAGGAACTATTTTAGTACCTACCCATGTAAATATTAAGCAGAATGACTGTTTGAGTTCTCACCTTTGACCATTTGATACACAGTTACATATTATAATATTATACATGCATGATGAGGTATAAAAACAAAAACACAACAGAGATTAACTAACCTGATAGCTAAGTTTCCGTCAAAGAGTAATGAAATCCTTGAACCGGGGTCAGAAGTGTTAGGATGATTAGTTGAAAGGAAATAATATAAAAGTAATTGTCTATTTTCATTAAAGATTTCAGATAACGTTCCAAGTAATGACAGTCATTTTTAGTGTTGAGACCGTGGCTTATTGTGTTTAAAAAATGCATACTTACATATATACGAGTTAATAATTTCTATGAAACATGAAACTTGTATAAAAGAAACAAAAAATTAATATGTGTTTTTTTAAACATTTAATAATGTTTTGAGAATATTATGCCGTATGTCTATTGTATTTCTTGTGACGTTTCTGCCACCATTAATGAGACCTTTATTACTATTTATGGGGTCTATAGTACTATTGTTTTTTTTAATATATATTATATTACATCATTGCCATAGCGCCTCAAAGATGGGCTCTATAATAATTGCCTAAACGTTGGAAAATAGAAAAATCGACACACTGCACTCGGAAATATATATACTATTTTCATATAAACGGCCATGAAAATCTTAGAAATTTCATATGTGTGAGGTGTAATATGCTTTATATATTATTAGTAAATCTTTAAAATATATAAATATCGTAATAATTAAAAAAAAAAAGAAAAACTCATTACAATATTCAAAAGTATTTTGATATTTAAATAATAAAATATTTAATAGAAAATATTGGCAAACGATTAAGAATTTTTTAATATCATCAGAAATCATCAAGTAATAATAAAAAAATAATAATCGCTGTAAGTTTGAAACACTGTAGGCATACTATATTATTTAAATTTTAAAATATAAATATCGCAGTGAAAAATAATAAATTTTGTACTCATTTTTCAGAATACAAGATTCATACATTTTTTTGTGATTGACAATATTCACTTGTCAATACTTTAGTAGCTCTAATCATATATCTAACTCACAAATTTTAGATTATTAATCATATCTTTTCCGTTTAACACTATATTTTCATTTTTTTATTAGTTTTATATCACAATTCAAAATAATGGATGATCGTTGATTATAATAGTGGAATGGACACTTCGTATGCAATTTTAAGCTCTCCATCCAGTAAATTGGTTACTCTCTATTGCGAGAAATTTCACATTCTTAGTGAAGTGTTTTCTGTGCAGTTTACAGAGAAATCTTATTACAGATTTCAAGGCTCTAGAAATAATGTCTTTACGCTCTATTTCCTCAACTTGCGTGATTTTACACTAATCTGAAGAAAACGTTTGTTAAAAAAATAACCAAAATAAATCAAATGAACAAAATTTAAAATACAGAAGTTAAGGGTCACGATCCGACGGTAAGGGTACATGATCACTCGATGAACATTTAAAATTGAATATCACTTTTTTAGGATCAATTGGCTCCCGCAATTTAAATTTAGTTTTTATTACTTCAATAACCTTCCGACAGATACAAAAAAAAATTAACACTTATAAAAGTTAAAAAATAAATTATATACATGTTAATCTAAAAAAGAAAAAAGAAAAAAGAGAAAAACACAAAAATTTCATAAAATAAACTAAAATGAATAATAATATATTATTTTACCAAAAACCATAAATAATAAAAGAAATAAGTGTAAATCCCTTTCCAAGCACAAGAGCTTAGTGTCTTTATTGGAGAGAACTGCGTTATTAATTTTTAGATTGTAAAAGCAGATATGTCTAAAAAATGAATAAAAATTATAAAAAAAACTCTTGTAACCATATTACAATAAGTAATAAAAAATATTTACCTCTTACATTTCGAAGTTTGTTATAATTTCTATGAAAGTATACACACAAATGAATATTTATTTAAATTTATACATTTTTACTCGTAATTTAAATTACTTATTTAAAAAATAAATTCCTCCAATTCTTTGCGTAACTTTAATAAAACAAACCCCTAATACATGTGTGCTTTTACATATCGCTCACTCCTTTCAAGAACGTCATAAATCAAAAATCGTCAATTTTCAGTTGTGCGTGTTTTCGGAATGCCCAGAAAATGTACTATATCCCAGCAAAAGCGGCATATTTTAAACTTAATATTTACCCGCTACAGGGCAGAAAGCTTTGTTTTTGCATTTTTAAGAAAAGGTATTGTTTCATTATTTTTTAAATATACTAAATATTTTTCAAATGGAGAAAAAACCTTCAGGTTTTACTGAAAAGATCTGTTTCGCAGTAAAAAGTTCAGTAAGTGGCTTGATATTTATTTTTAATACATTGTATTATATTTTTTATCTGTAAAAACGTTCTCCTGAAAAATCAAGTATTTTGATTTATGACGTTCTTGAAAGGAGTGAGCGATATGTAAATACTACATCTCCATTGGATTGAGAAATGTAAGAAAATCTGTTAACGTCTTTCCTTAAAAGCCTTACAAAGGATAAGCACGAGGGTTTTAAAGCCTCTCACTACCTTAATGGACGTACGGACATTTTGTGTGCTCACAATAGTGAGTTTAAATTTTAAACACAGATTTCTGCGTATTTTAACATAAAATTAACCTTTGACTTATTTAATTTTGTATTAAGGCATTAAATACTGAAAACATATACATATTATCTTACAAATATTACATATCGCTCACTCCTTTCAACAACGTCATATTATATATCAAAAATCGACGATTTTCAGTTGTCTATGTTTTTGGAATGCCCAGAAAATGTACTTTATCCTAGCAAAAGCGGCATATTTTTAACTATTCTAAAACTTTAAAAACGATCTCGTGAAAAATCAAGTTTTTATTTATTTATGACGTTGTTGAAGGAGTGAGCGATATGTGTATGTTGTACGCTATATTTACTTTTTGCGACTCTTATTCAATTTTACCGTTTTACAAAAAGTGAAAAATTAATTTATTTTTAGTAAAAATAAAAAATAAAATCTTTACATCACGATATTTGAAAAATGATTTACAAAATTAAACTAATATGCAATTCATAAAAAAAAACTCAAACCTGACGTTTAATTTTTTTTTCACATAATAATTATTATAATTATTTATTTCCTTAGAAAATATTAGCGCCTGATGTGATTGTTATTAGTTGGGATGTTTTTATCTGATATTTATTTTTTTAAATGTATGAAAGGAATTTACCATATACTCGTATGTGTAAGGTGAAAATTATTAGATTGTACCGTAGGGAAATTCATTTCAAATACTCATCTGTCACAAAATTTCTTCGTTTTATTCACTTTCATGCATTAGGGTTTGTTCCAGGACTTCGTTGTGTACTGCCAATTTAGATTCCACTGCTAAAGCTGATTTCAATTTATTTCACACGTCTTACAATAAAAATGTCATTCATATTCAAAACTGATGAGACATATTTGTATGAAACATAATACTTTTGTATGTATATGAAAAAAATAGCGTATTTTCAATGCTTAAATAATCACAAAAAAATTCAATGTTTTGAATTTTGGAGTCTAAACATAATTCAATTTTAAAACCATATTTTATTGTTGTAAAACCAAGTAAAATAAACATGTAAAACAGCATTTCATTTATAGGGGTTGGTTTACGAGGCGTTGAAGCCATCGTAAAAAATATATTTTATTATTATTATAAACTCATTTAGTAGAATGAGACATTACGAAAAACCTCAGAACGTGGTTCAATTAAGTCGTTACGTTCGAGAAAACTGTGTGTTTTTTTTTTATATCTAATGCGACCATAATAAATGAAACCATTCCGCGTACATTATTATTAAGAAATACGTGACTTTTCCAAGGACGATTCAATACAACAATTAGAATATTGTTAACAATGAAAATTTTAACTTCTGTATCAAGAATTGAAGATCAATGCGAAGGATACAATCGGTGTCGTTCTTCGAACCGGATCCAAACCACAATAGCACTCTTTCATTTCAACCAAATACTGAAAAATAATACATTGTTAACAGACGTCATTATTTCGAAGACAAGGCGTGACTCGGGTGAAAAAATAATCTAAAGGAAATTAATAATTGTTGTATGTGTATTTTTTGGTGTCTTTCATTATATTTTTCTTCCATTACTTTTTACTTTTTCTTTTCCTTCACTTTATAGTAAATTTAAGTATGATTTAAAAACTCAAATTAAAAATTACAAATATCTCATTTTAATTTTAAAGGCATTTTAAATGGCACATAAATTGAAAAAGTGAAAGAATGCTATTTTATTCATATTTCTGTTTTTCTTGTTGTATTTCTATTCGATAATAATATTTCAACAGTGGATTTTAGCGAACCCTTTATCTTTCCTTATTATTACTTAAATAAATTATTAAAAGTTGTTTTTAAGTTATGTATAGTGTCAAATGTAGAGTTTTGAAAGTAGCAAAAGTTTTAATTCGTTAAAAAAACGTTAAAATAGATAAACATGTAATTGATTTATTTTTCGGATATATGTCTCCATTGTTGTGGATAGAATTTAAGAAAAATTCTGTGTTAATTTGCAAAAAAGTGTTTAAAATATGGTTTAAAGTGCAATTAGCATTTTTATTTATTTGAAAAATAACCCACCTAAAAGAATTAAGAATTTCTCTCAAGGGACTCATAGAAATTAGCAGTGTCCATGTTACATGAGCTAGTACAAGTACGAGGATGAAATCCCAAGCACTGTTGATATAGCTGCTATTTTTTCCTACTTTTATTCCTACATTCCTTTAATATTTTCTTTAACCCTGAACTCCTTCACAAACGTCATATCTATTAAAATAAATTTCACCCCCATATCCCAGAATGTAAAACGTCGGGCTAATTACTTTACCCTCATGTTATTAGCAGCTATTAAACTCGGTTTGATGGCTGCTAATAATATAACACGAAGGTTGTTAGATTTTAAAGAAGGAACTTGCCTGTATTTAAAAAATTAAAGTATTTTACAATTTTCAACATTTTGAGTGTGTCCAAACACTTGTTCACAAAATCTGGATTATCTCCAATTACAGGAGTTATTTTCATATTATTTTTTAACATTTTATATTATTTTTTGTTAAAAAATAATATGAAAATAACTCCTGTAATTAAAGATAATCCAGATTTTGTGAAAAAGTATTTGGACACACTCAATATGTAGTAAATAAATTATTTGGTCAAATTATAAGCTTAATAATAAAAATGAAAATGGGATTTTCTGGCGTTTCTCATGTGTGTGATTATAATCCAGGATTCGGATCTCACATACTAATATAAGAGTTTCTGCTTAATAAAAAGCTTCTTTATATCTCACCAATAGATGTCTCAAGTGAAGTTCTAGTGATTCAAGAACAAGGTTTCTAAATTGGTTCATATATATAGAACTTCCAAGAATTTGAGTAGTGTGGTTGTCAATAATGGGTAGAATTGGTGAATGTTACACGTGTGTAAAGTGATCACTTAAACCAGCCTATGACGGTCGTCAGCCCCGTAAATGCCCAGACTTCCATATTCTTCTTCATCTTTGATGAGATGTTAAAAAATAATATTTTCCAATTGACTAGGTATAATTCTATATTGTTTTAATTTGATGTGATTCACAGAACCATTTACTTGAACATGACAAATCTTTCAGAGTTTTCCATTGAAATCGATAATACAACATTCTTTACGTCTCTCGACAAATCAGTTTATATAAGCATTATTTACTTCATCTTTTTCATAAGACACGATCTTTCTTAATGTATAACACGTTAGTCTTGCGATTCTGATTGAATGAGAAGCACGATCTAAATTAAACATTGAATTTTTCATCTTCGTGATGGAAAACTTTTTTGAGTAGCTTCGTGTTAAATTCTTATAATATTTTTTTGAATATTTTTTTTTAAATCTCTACTCAGGATTAGAAAAAACTTAAGGGGATTTAAGATTATGCATTATTTTAACGTTTATGTATTTAACGTTGAATCAAACACTGATTTTTTTAGTCTACTAAGTTGTATTTTATTGTTATAAAAACATATTATAAATCAATTTTGTGACAATTGTTTCATCTAGTTATGGCATTTCCAAACGAATATTGACATTCGTTTGAAAATGCCATAACTAGGCGAAACGATTGTCACAAAATGATTTTTTAATGCGTTTTTTAACAATAAAATACAACTTAGTAGACCTAAAAATGAGTGTTTGATTTAACATTTAATATGTGAATTAAATAGAGTTCTACAAATTAAACACCAAATCTAAAAATAAATTAGTATTAATATTTTAATTTACAAAGATGTTAGCACATTTTGCATTTATCTCTTGTTGCTATTGTACAATGAATTGTAATTTTCACAAAAATTAATAAGTAGTAATATCTGCTCTGATTACGAACGGCAAAAGTTATTAATGTAAAATATTTAAAAAAAATACATATGAGGCAAGCCAACAAGGATGGTCGTATTGAATCACGCCATAAATCAATTACCCACCTCAAGTCTTCGTCCATTTATCATTGCGTCATTACTCATATTTATAATCAATGTTCAAGAAAGTTAAAAAGACTCGTTTGTTAGGAAGCTGCCTCCCATTAGTAAATTTATTGGCCAGTCCGTATTATGAAGCAATTTGTAATGCTCACCGAACAGCCGACGAGAGAATTATTATGACGCGAAAGGCACTAACTGAAAAAAGCCGTCATCAGTTGAAATATTTGAAACACAAACATTCTTGTTTACCAGTTAAATAACTAAAGCATTATTTAATAACGTTGTTACCGAATAATTAATGAGTAGTTAGTATAATAATAAACTGAACAAGTGTCTACAGTTCTCTTTTTAAATTTTCCATTATGATGCTAAAAGCACACAAAAAAACTGTCACCAGTTGAAATATTTAAGATAAAAACATTATTGTTTACCTGCAAAATATCTTCATTATTATAACACTATTATGTAACGTTATTGGCTATCAAATAATGTTTATTTAGTATAATAATATACTGTATGAGTGTGCTCGTGGTTTTCTTTTTCAATTTTCTATTGAATGATTTTACCCTTCAAATATGACGAAGCATAAGCTCTTATTTTTATTTGATATTTATGCATTTATGAGTCCATGTAAAACACTTAAATTCACTTTTAGTATTTATTTATTCAAAATAAAAAATATGTTGTCAATGTTTTTCATAATACATGACAATATTTGATTTTGGATACATTTATTGATTTTATTATTTTTATTTTATTTATTTTATTAATTTTATTATATTTTATTTTTATTTTATTTTAAGATTTGCAAATGTAATGGTGTTTCATCTGTGATTTTATAAAATGTTTTTTGAAAAGTCAAAAAGTTCATTTTTATTTTTGTTAATGCAATGTTTTATAGAAAATTGTACAAAATGTTTTTAATATTTGAAAAATTATTATTCATTTGTATATATTTTTAATTTTAGAATAAGGTTAATTTTTGCATTTTTAAAATTAGAAATGTGAAAATGATATCGGTAACAACAAAACCCGATCACTGGTTAAACCTAATTAAAGTGGGCAAAGCCATTAAATTATTCTTTTAACATTGAAGGCGACTGTTTAAAAAAGGTCATAGTGTTTGCTTTTCTTTTATTTCTATCAACTTTCATTTGCATCAGTTTTTCACGAAATATTGATGGATTCAGTATCACATTGTTAATTATACGTAATAAATATTGAACAAGTTTTCTCTTTTAGTGTTTTATATGGTAATAGAGCAATCATTCTAGTGTTTGAAGACCATTAGAAATTCATGTGATATCATAAATTAATCATATTCTTATGTATATACATTTGTCAGTTATCTAACCGTTCCGTGATCATGTAATATAATACTACACTAAATATTAATACTAAAAAAGTATAAACAAATTGATACTTCCTTAATTGCGTACGTATATCTGGAGTAGTTAATTTCAGTATAAAATATACATATATCAAGTTCAACACCTCTCATTTTTACTTTTTCATTTCTAATGTTAATATTTTTCAATAAAATAATCAGCAAATAACATAGAATAAAGTATATATTTACATACAAAACACAACAAAAAAATTATATGTTGTATTTTAAAAAAAATTAACCGAACTGGATTTTATTTCAACATATTAAAAAAAGGTAATTTATGGAACGTAAGAAAAGCATTCCATTTTTTAAGTTTTATCCAGCTACGCATTGCTGGGGCTCAGTCTGGTTAAATGAGAAAGAAAAAAAAAACACGTGCGTATTTAAATACAATGTTGCATCAAAATTGGGGAAAAACCAAAGAAAATTAAAGTTTGAACAAACGAACTTGTATATTTTTATTTTTGTATTATTACAGAATTTTGTTGTTCCACCGGAAGCTTATTAATATTTAAATGCATTTTTTTATAAAATGATCATGTTTTTCGTAACATATTTAATTTCTCGTTGTAAAGACACTATTTGATTGTAAATTTAATTAATTGACAAATTACTACATAAACTGATCAAATATCAAATTCTTTTGATTAGAGCTTTAAAAAATCATTTGTTTTATTGGACAGAATTATTTAATAAATATTCAATACTTTTCATGAAGTTTCGAGTAATAAATTGTTTTGTACACATGATACAACAATAAATCCTCGACAGCGGTTCTCAAATTATTTTACTGCGCCTTCACATAATTACAATTATTTTATTATTAGAACGGTACTAAAGTTATCAATACATCTTATTTTCGACAGTAACCATTTTTCTCTCAGCTCTAGGTTTGGGCCATCCCTTAAACTCTGTTAGTAATTTCTGCCCTGGGTGGTGGTCCGTATATCAAATATATAAAATAAGATTTAAAAAACTATTTGATTGCGAGTATAACTGAACAACTAACACATGTATGAATTAGTATAATGGTGTTTTATAATTGCGAGTTTAATATAAAAATAAATCTCTTGTGTAAAAACACTTTTATTTGTGAACACGAATAGATTTGAGAACTGCTGTGTATTAATTTGTATTTTTACCAGTTAACGAGAAAATCTGTAATTCTATAAACTAGTCGCATTTACATTTATAAACTTAAAAGTGGTCGTATACGAGTGGTTTATTTATAAATTTAAATCATTGAATTCCATAAGGCTAATGCCATATAAATAATATATTTCTAAAATTACAGTGAATACTCGTATTTACCATGTTACTTTTCTCTCTAAAATAAAAATAAATATGTATTTTATTCTCGATAAACATGTGGTATAAGTTCATCCTTTATTACAAAATAAGAAAAAAAGAATTGAATATATAGATAAAAATTTAGTAATAATATATTTTTAAATAATTTTAACATAAATAATAATGAAGACTTACAATTTTTACCTCGAAACTATCAAAACCAGTTATACAGGACTAATACTTAAACTTTACTTGTTTTGCTGTAAATAATTAATAACACTATGTGAAGTGGGAACAGTGCTTTATGCACTATTGGAGACGTAAATCCATTAGGAATTGTCTTAGTAAAAATAATTATTTAGCTTCTTTACCGCATATTCCAAACCAAGAAAATATTGAATATTTTGCTTGAGAAACGCTTCTCTAAATCACTGCAGTTCTTATCCCAGGTCATAAATTTTATTTCAAACCTTTCACAGATTAGAGATCTCCTTCCTCCACTTGATAAACGAAACCGTTTTCAATTTCAGTGTTAGCTAATCGGTGTCATCTCTTAAAACACGATTGAAAGAAAAACAATTTAAATATATCAGATAATGTGACATAAGTAATTAAAAAGCTTAAAGATCGTGATGATATATATCACACCTCGATTTTATTTTAATTTTTATATGTGAATAAGACGTAATTACAAATCAATATATTTTTTAAATTAGTCTTTCTACATAGCTCAAAATATTATCAGTATCAGATATTTTACCTCAAAATACGGAATAAACATAAACTTAACCTTATCACTAAATTATGGGTGATTTGCCTTAAAAAAAGATTAATGTGTCCAAATTTTTGTTTACAAATTCTGGATTTGCCACACTTAAGAGAAATCTTTTCATATTTTTTTTGTTATATTTATATAACATTTCATGAAAGTTTCTACCAATACAATTTTTTTAAAGTAATTTCAATTAAAAAAATGTTAGTACGATCTTGCTGATCATGTAACATGTATTAGATCTTTTCAACTGAAAAAATTCAACTTCCGACACTTTTGTAGTCAATTATTGGTTGAATGGTAAATGTTACAAAGCTTATACAGTGATCACTTAAAATTAGTAAATATGAGATCGCAAACCCTTTGAATGTTGGTTGAATGCTTATGAAAATGAGATATCAATTATAAAAAAAATCTTAAATATAAATTACATATTTTTGGTTATTAAATATATTTCTTTTGTAATTGTTTGATTCATTTCAAAAATATCTTTGAATATGTTTGCACATACTTATATAAAAAATAAAAATAAAAACTAGAACACCTAGCAAGAAAAATCATATGTAGTTTTTCACGCCCAACAAAGGAACTCGTTATAATTAACAGATAAACTTTTTATTATTTTTTTTACTTCCAAAAATCCAGCAATGAAAGTTTAAAATATGTACATAAATATTAACAAGCTGCTACAAACCAACAACATTTGAAAATCCCAACCTTAGTTGATCGGCGCCTTGTTAGCCGATCTATTGTGTATTGCATTGCATTACCTATACCTTTTTTTAGTGCAGAAATATGCAAATAAATAAATACAGTTGTTGCGAGTGCATTCCTTTCAGGCTTATATCGCATGCAAATAATAAGAGTTCTTCAATCTGACACGAGAATTGGCAAAGAATGTTGATAGATACTTCGTTATAAGTTAAATAATAGATGCTTGCGGTAAATGCAGAGTCACTCGGGTAAATCATGTGCATTCAATGCATTCAAGGGGTGGAAAATTGTTTTATTTTGCATTTGACTACAGAATATTTATATTCGGAATAAACCATCTGACAAAATGTACATCAGGATTTCCATGAGTTCGTTTTCCAGACATGTGAGTAGAGTATTAAAGGAAATTTTTGCGTTTTAAGTTCTTCATACAGTTTTATTTATTGTTTCGGCATTAATTTCTTTAATCATTGCTTCATACATTTGTTAACTGTAACAATTTTCAAACCATTTTTACTCTCATAGTTCATTACTCATTACGAATACTTCATTCAATGTGACGGGGCAAATTGAAAACTGCCCGACGCACGATCGACTTCAGTTCCTCTACTTGATCAGATTATAAAGCTTTCACTTGTTATGTTTTACTTTTGTATAAATAAATATCTTTGAATTTTTCTGTTGAGGATAATTAAATTTTTTTCATTGATTACACGTAAGCAAAAGTCAGAAAATAACAAATTAGGGTAAACTTTGTCTCCTCTGTGAATTACAAATAATACAAATTTAAACATAATAAAAAGTTCAGTTATAAGAAATAATAATACAAAATTCAACATTTAAAAAATGGGAATTAATTAGTTTGAAACTAGCAACATACCAAAATTCTTCGTTCTAAAATTTCTGGTTAAGAATGTATTGTAGATAAGGTTTAAAGGTGAAGAAGTCAACAGAAAAATAAGGGTATAGTATTAATCCTATGTTTTTAATCAGTTTCTGAAAATTCAAGAACAAGGTATTTAGACCTCTTATTCAATCCCTTCAATATAAGAGTCAAATTATCATCTCATGGGCGCTTCATATTTTTTTCAAGTACGTTGGTATAATTAATTGACTTTTATGAAAAAGTCTTATAATTTACACAGCGATATTTTTTTATATATAAACAATATAATTACATTTAAAAAAACTTCCTCATTTTAAGCTTTAAAGCTTTTATTCATTATCATTTATTTGACAGTGACTGAACTGTTGTAAATTTCCCACATGAATTTATTCAGAATGAGTAATATTATTTTCTCGAAATGCGACCTTGTCGTGGAGTGGTTGCCTTATCATTCCGATGTGTTTCGCGTGCAATTTATGTCCTTCGTATCGGAAAAGAAACACAATATGAATAAAAGATAAAGAAGAAGGAAAATTTAAAAGAACCCTTTTACCTCTGAGAAATATAATGTTCGTGAGAATTAATGTCACCGATTTGTAATGGGACGTGTTACAAAATATAGAAACGATATTTAAGTATACATAGTTGTCAAATGAAATTGAATCGATTAAATATATATAACATCGAATGGAAAGACTTTAGATCAAGACTAATAGATAATTTAAGATAATTTTCACAGCCTTTATTTTTTCTGTTTGTGTATGGTGTTTTCATAAAAAAATCTGAAGTGAAGGAGAGGAAAACTCTCTGAACTCTCAGCACCTAATTTGAGGACAAATGCTTTGTAGTGGGTAGCCCTGATGCCTAGAACTATTTTGTGTCTCATTTAAGGAAAATCCAGAATTCCAACCAGTTTTAATCCCAACTGAGGGATCATATTTTTCAAATCTCTTATCCCAATAATTAAATAAAAATTAGAATTAAATTTAAGTAACAAAGCCTTCTTCTTTCAAGCCATACTCGCTCCCTTTTCTGTAAAGTGCAATATATTAATTACATTTAGATTATAATAAGTTCATACATAGTACAATGCATGTATATGGTAAATAATAAAAATAAATTATATATCTAAGATTATGTTTTGTAGAATAGAGGTTTAAAAATTAGTCAAATTTAAATATTTTAATGACTTTAATCTGTACATTATGAATAAATGATAAAAGATATTTTCAATATTACTGTAGACAAAAATACAAATTTTAAAATGATGTATAAAAATACTATGCATTAAATAGGACTCGTTTTAAATGCAGAGATTACGAAAACTTAATACTTTTGTCAAAATAATAAGTATTTTTTAAAAGTTTTACGAGTTCGGCCATGATATATCTAGCTTTATTTATTATTAACTGTTTATTTTTTATTGTTGCAGAATCTGTAAAAAAATCGTTGTATACTCCTATATGATTCATATTTCAATAAATGATCAACTCAATACACAACAGTAATACCTATCATTTTTTTTACGATCAATAACGGTCAAGTTTCATCTTTTTCCTTGATACTTATATTTAAGAAAATAAAAATATAAAAAAAAACCCGGACCGCGGTGCATTAAAACACATTCTGTTAGAATACGACTTTTTTGTTGAAATGTCAAGGTCTTTAAACAGTAATATAAAACTGAATATATTCGATATTACAGCATCACCCATAATCGTGTGTGAATATTAGATAACAATATTTTATCTACCGCTATATTATGTAGTTATATAGATTTCTTTGTTAAATATACCTACAAAGAATTTTAAAAACCTTTTACATTTTATTATTATTTGATTACTAAATTATCTTTTGCAACTTTATAAATTTTTACTTTCTTTTTGGGCTTAAAAAACAGGATGTATTAAAAGACAATATGTTTTCCCTTCTTTTTAATACTTGATTAATTTATTACTTATATTTATTTATAGTTTTGACATTTTTTTACGATATACTTATGTAGGTATAACAAATATGTAACAGTTTATAAGAAATATTTTATAAAGACTGAAATCATTAACACATTTGTTTATAATCGTCTGTCAAATGCTTAAAGTACGTTAACGTCGGTAAATGACGTTCATGTTAATAAAATTTTGAAATTGTGTAATCTCGGAACTAAAATCTCTTACAAATAATAAGTGTGTGTAAAATACAAGTGTGCTCAATTTCTGATTTATCATATTCTCAATTCAATTTTCTTACTTATGTTTAAAAATGTAATTCAATTTAACCGTTTCTATTTAATATCCCTTTTTTAATTTCTTAATTTTTTACCTAATTTTAAGGATTAATTTGATTGCAATAGGCGTTCTTAGCATAGTGTATATTATGTTTTAATGAACACCCACGCACAGGCAGATTTTTGTTGTTTAAGTATATATGTAAAACATGTATAAGTATACCATTTAATAATAAGAAAATTAAATGTTAACAAAAATATAAAAATAAATACAGTGAAGGGGAATAGTAAAGGATATTTATCATTTTTAGATTATAGGTCAATATACCATACATATTAATAAAATTGCTATTACAAGTACACACCAGTTAAGTCGTGAAAAACGATTGTTTTGGATTGGACGTTAAAAATAGATAAATACAACCAATTTTTTTGTACATTTTATTTGGCTATTATTTTTTTTATCTACATACACGTATTATGCAACAAATTTCAAGTTGTACTTATTAAATACACCTGAAACCAATGAATAATCCAATTATCAACCTTACTTGTATACAAGATAGCGATCATTGACGTACATTTTGCCCCCAGGTGTAATATACCTAATACAAAATAAATTAAGTGTGATGTATTCAATGGGATCTGGTCTACACACCAGTAATTACTAAGACCGCACCTTTAGGAAGTAAAAAATGAAAGTATTAGTTAAAATACTTATCAATAACAAACCAATGTTTTGATCTATGAGAGATGGATATTTTGTACGTTAAATGAATTACATTACGTTATCGTGTATTCAATTATATTTTGTGTGTACAAAGTCTGTTGGTATTATAAAGGATATTTTCACTTGTTATTTTTTTAGATCAAAATACTTATTTACGTGATAAACGAGATACCAATCGTCTTAAAACAAACTTTACAAAGTTAACGTTTTTATCGAGATTTTTTGATGGATAGTTATTTTAATGTTATAAAATTGTATTTTCGTTCAAATAAAATAAACTACTTGGTACACGGTCATTTTTTTCTAATAAGGTTATTTTGCTTTAACGAATATTTTTTTTTTTAGTTTTACTTCACATTCATGTAAAAGATATCAATTATGTTTTAAATCAAATTTTTACTTAAAATTTTTTATTATATGTAACATCACTACCTACAAAGAATTTTTCTTTTACGAAATATATAAGGTTTAAAATAGTGTGGTATTTGAGACATCAAATATAAAACATTCTTCCAATTTCGAAAAAACACAGACAAAAAAAATATGTCGGGAGAGAAGGTTTTTAACTAAAATTATATTTAAATTTTCCTAACTTTGGGCGAGAGAAAAGCCTTTACAGCTTAATTTAATTTAAATACTCAATTTCATAATTATTGTTAATAATAATAAATCACAGAACAGTAAATAAAAATCCATTATTTTGTAACCTTAAAATGATGAAAAAATAATCAAAATTAATTAATTTGTCAAAATAATAACATTTTTCAATACCTACGTTGAAAGTGAAAGGTTTTTCTTTCGTCGAAATCGAAGAGCCTACCGCCATCTGTTGTACAATATTTAAAGCTTTGGAGCAATTATTTATTTCGTATTTCATTTCATAATAATTACGTGAAAAACATATTTGGAGAAAAAAATAGCCATACCAATACATTTTTACACATTTATAAAAATAAAATAAAACAATACAGTTTGCAGGGTTCATTTGTTGTCACAATTTTACCGAGTTTAATTTTTAAATGTACCCAGTACGAAAGAGCAATAAAATAAATATATTGACAGATTATACTCTAAACTAGATATTCCCAATAATAATAAAAGATATCGAGAAAAATTTACAAAAGTTACCTATTTTTATTTCGACTTCTTTTCGCACCCAATGATTGCATTGGATTATATTTTGACAAGGGACACTTTAATTACGAAAGAACTTATGAAAAATTAGTTCAATTTTTTAGTAAGCAATTGATTGATTAGCAAAATGCTTTTTATGGGTACGTGCAATATATGAATATTTCTGACCCCTATCTGCACTCAATGTTAATTTTATGAAGGTTAGGTGATCCGTCCTTATCTCCAGACTCTTAGATATAGGAGTATATTACAGAAAAATACATGATATAAGATATAAATGACGTTAGTTGAAGGGGGATTAGATTAACGAATAAAAGTTTTGTACTGACATTTCTTGCTGGAACTACATTTTATGGAATAAACTACTAATAAAAACAATGTAATTTTTTCCACATTAAATTTATTTGACCAGCAACATATGATGATGTTGGTTACGACGAAACCCAGTTGCTGGTCAAATAAAATTAATGTGGAAAAAATTACAAAGTTGTTATTTTATTATTTTAATGGATAATTCTGCCACATGGAAGAGGTAATTAAAAAGGTAGGAATACAAGGATAGCAGCAATGGATAAGGCACTCAGAGATGCATATTCTTTCTCGCACAAGCTTGTTTAAGCTAATTTGTACGAGTTTTATTGAGGTTATTGAACTGAAACAAAGTGATATAAGAAATTCTGTGCCAAATGTGTGATGGGATGAAACAAAAGTGAAATGAAAAACGAATTTAAGGCTGTCTGATTGAGAAGAATGCATCGCAAATGTTCCAAAGTTCACGTTATCAGACAGCCAGAATCTGCCAAGAGGTCACAACCTTCCCTCTCTTCCGTTCGGCTTATTAACTTTTGAATAATTATTTAAACAAAACAAAAGACACTCGGAATCTTGAATCATAAACCAACATAAAAACTTTCAACAGCGCGCAAATTTCACACTTATGAACATTTGCACTAAGATGCTATATTCGCCACTAATCTGACGATCATTATAACTTTCTGGTTGTTGTTCTTGGGCAAAATGCCAAAGCAAAGAAGCAGTGAGCAGACAAAACTGTCGTATTCACATTCACATTCACTTATAAAATAAATACAATTTTGGAGGAGGCTCAGTGCAAAAATGTAGCTATATATTGTGTCTCATTTAATCACACGGACATGAATTTATTTCCTTTTGCTAAGGTGCTGTTAATTAAATGTGTGATTCGCAAAGAAACGACTATGAATACCAATTTTATTATTGTGAGAGGAAAGTGAAAATTCTTGTATATCAAGTGAATAAATAAACTTAGCAATAAGTATAAAGAGTTGTATTCTGCGTTGCTCATCTTTCTAAAATAATGTATTTTATAAAATTTCAGCAACCTAATGAAATTCTATACAGGTTTAATTTATTGGATAAAGCAGTATACCGGCTAATAAATAAGACATGGTGCAACGAGAAACTTATGGACTAAAATATTTTAAACAGGAAAACATTGCGAAATTTTAGTTTTGTTTCCGAGAGATTTCAACTTAATTTTGATTTTTACTTTAATCGGCATACAATTAATTACATCGTAATTCATTTTAAAATACACGTTTCTTACAGAGAATTTAAAAAAAATCATAGAAAGTGATTGCAAAATTCTTTAATATGTAAAGAAAAATTAATATATTTTTTATATGTTTCGAAATCACGAAACGAAAAGTATGATGGTGAAATTATTGGATATGATTATTTTTCCAAATTCATATAAAAAATGTAAATGTTCATATATTCGAAATCCTTAATCTCCTAAAGTTATAACCGATTACTAAGAAATTTTGACGTAACGTTGCATTTGAATACGCGAGTGTCTTTATACGCTCTTTTCTTTATTTTACATTTTTTACATGGCATAATCGAAAACAAAATTAAATTAAAACAAATTGTCTCTTGAAAACTTTTTTTTTTAAAGTACAAAATGAACATTTCAGCGTACAAAGTCACAAATCAAATTCAATCGTGAGGTTTTTAAAAACTTATCTGGAAAACACACCGTTATGCATTGATGTATAATTTTACAATAACGTATTGCCGAGACTTCATTTCCTTAAAAAAAAATTTTTTTTAATATAGTGACATATTTATCCAACAAAAATTCATATGCGTTTCATGAAAAATCAAACACTCTAAGTTGCGACGTTGTTCTCGAAAATATGTGTGTGGATATTTCAATATCAAGTTCAATGACTTAACTTGATTCAAAATTAATAATTATCCGTATGTTCAATACCATCATTTAGTAATTGCATCATTCAAAGAAATTTCTTTTCATCGGCATCGAAAGAACTTAGATAATCTGGACCAATTTCAAATTAATTTTATATTCGTGTTCGTGAAAATACTTAATTGATGAATAGCTAATACTGCGCTTGACTTCTCAGACATTGATTTGATTTCAAAATACTACCGGTCATTTAAATTAAGAGAGTAATTATTGAAGATGAGCATACAAGCTGTGGGTACTGTATTATTGTAAACATCGGATTAATCTTGTAATGTCGAAATGTCGTAAATGGATTCCATAGCCGCATGGAGCCTCCTCTTACGACACGGAATGTGTGTTCTTTGATGGATTTGTTCTGCCCGAATCAATCCGTTCTTCAGCCTGTATTGGATGATGGATTATGTGCATTAAGGACCGCGTTCCAAAATGATTTTTAATCCTATTTTTATCCTTTATAATTCCACCACCTTTTATGCATAACCATTTCCGTAATACAGCTCTTCTGAGAATACTTCAGAAGATGTAGCGGAATGAACACGTTATAAAAAAATGTTAAAGATTTTTGTACAATGATTGCTTAAAAAACTCTTGATGATGTTTTTAATAAAATATAATGAATATTTAATGCTAAGGTATATGGATTTACATGTCACATATATTACCTCGTTTTTAGTACTTTTGGAGTACCTACTCCTTAAAAGATCGTTCACATCTCATATCCACCTTCAATCCTATGCATAAACCAGAAGATACAATCCCGCCAACATTGCCACTTCAGGATCCAATACTTCGAAGTCATTTATGGACGTAACCTCAGGCTAGTATTCTCCGCCATTTCACGGCGATGACAATATATGAGACCTTTTATAAATTAAAAATCATCTGCTGGTCTGTAGGTTCTAGACGGTGAATGCTTGAATGGCCAGCTGGAGTGTCTCTTAGAGACAAAATAAAGGGTTCACGCATTCGTGGAAACCTGGGAGTAACAGACATTAAAAGTAAGGCAATTGAGATGGTATGGGCACATAGGATGCAGATAACCTGATCATATTGTAAGCCAGGCAATCGTCATGAATCTTCCTCGAAAGATGTAGAGGGAGACCAAAGAATTGATGCTGCAGAAAAAACATGATGCGAAGGCATGTCCTTGGTGACGTTGTCCATGATAGAAGGACCTACAAACTGAGGACGAGGACACTGACCCAAAAAGTCTACAAAAACGATAAGTTGGGATGGAGCCAGGAAGAAGAAGGTCTCGAGGTTTTATAATAAGAGAGGTTTCGTGTGGAATATAAGGAACCTGAATCATAAAGCTTGTTGAACTCAAATAAAAAACAGCTCGTATCTCGAAAATTTCTTAAGTCGAGGCATTCGTAAGTCAAGCTGGATCATGTTCAATTTATGCAATCCGTGTATTATTTAATAAAAAGAGACACAAAGAGTCCATGCTTCCTTTTGGTCAAGGTAATTTAATCACGCTTATCTTCAACACTTTATGTCTTTCAAGAGGCAAAAGAAAATACGAATACTATATAATAGAAATGTAAATAATTCGTCATGATGAATTTAGTGATGTGTGCCGGACTTGGGCCCATGGACCCCACCCGCAGGGTACGGTAGAGCGCTGCAAGACACAGACAGTGCCGGATAATATTAATATTTTATTTTTCGATGGGGTCACTTGAGTACACTTTATCGTATTAAAAAAAATATATTAAGTTTCAAAAAATGTTAATGAAAAGTCACTACTCACCGAAAAAATATCGATAGCAAACATTGCATTAATTGATGCGCTATTCATTTGAGGAAATATTTGTACATTTTTTTTACAAATTTCCTCTCAAATACCACAATTTCTTAAAACCTATCGCGACACTTGTCGATGTTTGATAATGATGCTAAATGCATCAGAACACTTGTCACACGGTATCACTTAAAAACATGTATTAAATTGTGAAAATATATAAACGTTTCAATGAAAAAGAACAATTCTAAAACAAGTAACAAAATATACAAACTGTTCAGCTCTGACTGGCTCCGTGGTTAGTATCGCGGACTCTAAAGTGAGAGTATCTCGGTTCGAATCCGCTCTACCACAATTTGATACCTATTTCTAATAATGAACCGCTTAGGCTCACAAAAATAGTATGAAGTTGAAATATTTTTGTAAATAATAAGAACACAAATATATGTTTACAACATTTTGAGTGTGTCCAAATACTTGTTCACAAAATCTGGATTATCTCCAATTACAGGAGTTATTTTCATATTATTTTTTGACATCTCATCAAAGATGAAGAAGAATATAAAAGTCTGGGCATTTACCAAATGCCCAGACTTCCATATTCTTCTTTATCTTTGATGAGATGTCAAAAAATAATATACAAATATATGTGTATATTTTTTAATGCAATCTTTTGAGTCCGCTACTGTTCTCGACGCATCCTCTCCTGATGACTGATGCATTCAATCAGCGCATGAACTTGGAACTAAATTCGTCAGATGCCACTCAAGATGTGGCCCTACCGACTCCAGCTGTGAGGACCTGAATGTGAACAGCGAACAGTGGACATACTGCACGCTACATCATCTAACCACACACTAAATAATACACGGTACCCATTTTGATAAGTGCATTACGGGCAACATTTGAATTTCGTGCTACCTACTGGAGCGAGGTTGGCTTTCGGATATTCAAGAAATTAAATTCAATTACATAATGTGAAATACATATTTGTACATATACCTCTTAGATTCGAACTTAGTTTTAATAAACATAAGTACTTACTTCATTTACGAAAATGGCGCTATATAAATCATCCAAAATTATTATTATTATTATTATTAAATCGTCCGGTAGTCCATTTGTAGTAATATCTATCCATTTCAAAGTTTTACTTGGTATAAATACCACTATTTCTTAAGGCCCAGTATTCGATAAGTAACATAATTTTCTCTAAACCCGGGTAACATTTTAAAAAACTGTTTTTTCTTCTTAAAACCCCTTTTTATATTGTTCTTTGAAATAATCATATGGTATTGAAAAGACAAGAGTTATTGAAAGGTTAGTAGTTATAAATATATAAGTTTAATAATATTTTTTAATAAATAAAATAAATAATAAATAAAATTTTCTCAAATAATCCGGGTCCCGAAGAGTTGAAGAAAGATCACCCGACCAAAATTTTGTTATTGTTTGTAAGTGATTGAATTTGGACATTCAATGAAATGATGAATGGATCATGTTGGATGTATTTGTGTAGAGAGACTTTCTATTCAATGCGCGGGGTTCGAGAGTAAATTGACGGACGCGGCGGCGTAGACATAAAACAATTGTTTCCGAGTCATAAGGTCGTAGGTCAGATTCCCGGCTGTTGTAAAACACGTCTGTTTCACAGGGAAATGCGTTTTATTTTTTTAATGTAGTGTTGATGTCTTTAATCTTGAGGAATTTCAAATTGTTTTTAAACCTAATTTGTTTTTATCTTTTGAGGCACGTTTCAGTTTTTAGCGTTAATATGAAAAAAAAAATATATGAAAAATATTACGTATCGCTCACTCCTTTCAAGAACGTGATAAATAAAAAATCGTCAATTTTCAGTTGCTCATGTTTTCGGAATGCCCAAAAAATGTTCTTTATCCCAGCAAAAGAGGCACATTTTTAATTTAATATTTACCCGCTACAGGGCAGAAAGTGTTGTTTTTGCTTTTTGAAGAAAAGGTTTTGTTGAATTATTTTTTTAAATATACTAAATATTTTTCAAATGTAGAAAAAACCTTCAGGTTTTACCTAAGTGGCTTGATATTTATTTTTAATATAATATAAAATATTTTTAAACTTAAAAAACGTTCTCCTGAAAAATCAAGTTTTTTGATTTATGGCGTTCTTAAAAGGAGTGAGCGATATATCCATGATTATTTACACATAACCCACCTTTCTTATATATCCATAGGTGAATTAAGCATCGCGTCCAACCAATGTAAATCTTTTTTAATATGAAGACAAGGTAATCAGTTATACGCTCCAGATTCTATAATTTAGAAGTGAAATAATGGAAGAGTTACAGACATTGCGAGGAAATGATCTAAGACTGACGGACATTATTGTTGTATCGAAAGGATGAAGGAGGGATATTTGGTAGGGAAAAAAGAATAACAGCGGTGATCTGCTGTTATCCTCTTATTCCCTGGCACTTGCAGTGCAGTGCTGGGTACTCTAGTTCAAGCTTGTGTAATATGTTTTAGTCTTTTGTAGATTTTTTATTTAAAAAATAATAAAAGAAAACTATGAATATCAAATACATTAAAAGAAAACATTATTTTTTTTATAAAAGATCAAATACTACAACTGTATTTTATAACTCCCTTATTAGGTTTTAAAATTATTTAAACCTGTTTATAAATATCGTATTTTTATATTTGTTAAAGCCTTTACTCATTTGCAAGTGATATTTATATTTGTACATAAGAAAAAATAAAGCCTTCATGATTTGTGATTGATTAAACTTAATTAAGACTTACGTATGAATCAAAATAAGAATTTTACAAAAACATTTTTTTAAACCTGTCCAAGCCTAATCAGGCTTATTGAACGTGGGTAAGTATAGTGAACGGAGTCAAATATGTGTATTGACATTTTGATAAACTTAATAAAAACGTAGATTTTTACAGTTGCAGTGAATCACAGGACCTATCTTCAGTTTGTCATGAATCTGAAATTGCGTATTGTAAACAATGAAGCAGGTTATTATTTTTCATGATCCTCTAATTTTGACCCCAAATGCTAATCTTACCCTAAGCGTTATAAGGGAGAAATAATGCAGGGGTTGACCCAAAAATGGATTTTTAAATTTTTTCAAACCGGTCTTGACCGAAAGCATGCTTCTATCATATTAATCTGCTATGAATTGAACCGATGCCATATTTGCAGTTGAACTGTTTCTCGGTTGCCCCACGGCGGCTGCCAAATACCCAAAATATTGCACTAATCCCAAATTATTTCCGCTACTAAACATGCCGACCTATTCCGAATAACTCGTAAAAATAAGATTACAAAAGAAAGATTGCGCATTATTACATAAAATTACACTAATTTCAATCCACCGGAAACCCTTTCGAATATTTGCAAATTCACCACTACTATCGTTACCAGCTCATACAATATGAAGATAATAGAATGTATTCTTTTTCACCATGTTTTGTATACCGTAAGCAAGGTCGAATTCCGCACTCGGCTTTTGGCACTTTGCTCATACATACTTGACTGACCAGTGCCACCTCGACACAGCCTAATGTCGATGTGCCGAAAAATACTGAGAAATCGAGAAAACATCGAGAAATCGAAAAAAAATACACAAAAGACATAAGCCATTATGAGAGTACAGGATGTTTGTAAAAATTTAAACCATTAAATAAGCTTTCTATTTATACAAAAACAACAAATCTCTCGTACACTGCCTTAAAAATATATGAATATGGTACATAATTTAGTTAAACGTTATCCATTATTATCGAGAGCGTCCACACCGAGAAGGTTTGTTGTGTATGATTATTATATGCAAATTATATGGTTCATTGCATAAAAAGAGTGACCAAATCTGAATAGAAAAAAATCTATTTTATAGCTTAATTTCGCCTTCATTCCTCATTCCTCATTTCAATGTTTTAAGCTTCATTGAATAATTAATTTCATCTCCAATGAATTAATTTTGAAACTTATAGGTGCGGTTCTGTACATAACTTTATTTTTTATTCTTTTATCGTGCTCAAGTGCACAAAGGAACACAAACATTATCATTTTCAATAAATAAAAAATCATCCATATAAAACAAATGCCTAATTTATTTACAAAATTCTATGTTTTTTATCACTCTGTACTTTTTATGACCCATAAATGGGTAAAAACTATTACAATTCAGATTTAATACGTGGTTTTGTTGGTTAGTTCGTTAATAATTTACCTATAAATGTTTGTGGTTGTGTAAATAATGTTTTTGAGCAAATATATATTTTATTGACATTTACAAATTTTTATCCATTTTCTAATTGGGTTTTTACTCGCATGCTCGTAGAATACGTTCAAATTACAAAAGATTTAAGGTTGTTTTCGAGTCTTTTAAAAAAACATTACTAGGCCGATGTTAAAGTTAAGAAATCTTGATTTTTTTATGCAACTTAACTTTTTATACTACTATATCATTGATTATCTTGATTATAACATTCTATAAAATTATTTTCATTCAATATATTATATTATCTTCTTCTTCTTCTTGATGGCCTTGTGACCTGTTTTTAAGAGGGATTAGCCTCCTGCGATGTCGATTCTCAGCTTTCGATCCATCTCTTTGGTGGTCTACCCAGGAGTCGTCTACCATGGGGTTGGCCGTACAGTGTGATGTGGGGGAGTCTGGATGGTTTCATTCCCTCACATGCGCATACCATTGTCTCCCCACCTAACGACATCTTCGATCTCGCATATTTCCCTGATCCTGACGTTTCTTATCTCGAAGACTCCTGCCTGATATGCTTCTTAGAGTCTTTATTTCGCGTGTTTTTTTGTGAAACGGTGTCCGCTTTACTTTCGATCCCATACGTCATGATGAGTCGGACACAAGTTTTGTAAATCTTGATTTTGCTGCCGATCTTCGTCTCAGGATTTTTCCACATTTTTATACATACTTATAATAATAATCACTTATAATAAATAAATATTCTTTTTAGTTATTTAAAAATATATATATTACAATTTAATAAACTTAAAACGTAACATGTTATCGCATAGAGTATTGATAGTTATGATAAAAAATACCGTTACTTTAAACTAATGAACGGTAATATAAAAATAATTAATATTAAGAGATAATAGAGCAAGAGAAAAAATATGTTTGTA
The DNA here is from genome assembly GCF_059751285.1 of Brachycentrus maculatus. Taxonomy (NCBI): domain Eukaryota; kingdom Metazoa; phylum Arthropoda; class Insecta; order Trichoptera; family Brachycentridae; genus Brachycentrus; species Brachycentrus maculatus. The sequence continues at coordinate 2,628,245 of NW_028280843.1, read as the reverse complement.
CCTATTCACACCCTTATCCACTCCCCAATGGTGCATAGGGCACTGCACATATAAACGCAGTGTTATCTTGATCATAAACTCACGAAGGAACGGTGATCAGCCCTCCGCTTCAGGTCCCAGTCCAGGGTAATATTGAATAAATATTTGAGTGAAAAAAACACATATATTTATGTGACACTCTTCCTGAGAATCGAATTCGGGATCTCCAGAACGGTAGCCGAACATGCTGACATTAGGCTACGGAGGGGGAGTTGCACATATAGTACGTATTTTTTGAAGAAGAACTACAATTATTGAGTATGTATTTTGAAATAATAAATATTCAAAAGTGTCAATTAATAACTGTCAGCATTTGAATAATCAATTCACTGCTCACATCCAATAACATCTCAAGTGCGTTTGAAAATAACTTTCATTATTTTAATTTATCATATAATATACCGTACAAAACTAAGTAGCATGATTTTCTCGTTGACAAAACCGGATAGAGCGATAGAGTAATTTGATTAACAAATTACAAACCGAAAGTGAATTTGAAAACGAAAAACATAAATTCAAGATTTGCTTGTCTGTGTTCGCATGATCATTGAGATCAGATTTTCCATCGTAGTTTAGATTTATATAATGATTTATTTTAATAAAAAAAAACATGTTTGGAGTGCCCAAATATTTGTACGCAACTTCAGGGTTCGTCACCGCTTAGGAGTTATTCATATAAATATATATCTAAAAATAGAAGAAGAAGTATATGGAAATCTGGATGTTTACAGGGCTAACAACCGATCATAGGCTGTTTAAAGTAATCACTTTATGCAGTGTAACATTCACCATTTTACTCATCACGAAGAAGTATCAACGTTTAGTAAAAATACTTACTTTTAAATCTCGTAAAATCTTAAAAGATATGAACACCGTTTTTATATTTTAAGAGGAAGTTTCAAATAGAATTTAATATTTTGGATCGTAACATATTAAGTTCGTATATCAGAATATTTTTTTTTCTGATTTTAATGAAGTTGTTTTATTACAACGCCTTTTTATACAAAAACTGTTTACGTTTTTTTTTATTCTTGTTTAAGAGTGCTGGTTAGAAAAAACACAAAAAATTGAGAGTAAATTGATGAATACACTTTACGGATTTTGTATTTTCTTCATGTGGAACCTCAGAACTGACACTCTATTTTTGGTTATCTTTACTTAAAATTCACAAAGATTATTTCAAACTATATACATTTTGAAATATAAATTTAACAACAAATTTTAACTAAAAAGTTACTAGCTGTTGGTTTAAAAATGCTTTATTTAAATTTTTCAGAGATCGAACCTATCAAGATGTCACACGATCTCAATATTCATTTAATTTTATTTAATCCTTTTTCCACACTCATCACCAACACCGGTGACAATTCATAATTCACAATTCACCATTGAGAATTATTTAATATAAAATTTGAAGCAAACATTATTTTATGTAACTTGTATTGAAATACCGGCCCTTGCACAGAAAGGAAGGCGGAGCGAGGTAACCTACTTCGCGGCGTACTACGTCACACCGAGCGGCTAACACTCGCGGGCCCACCGCAGCACATACAGTTCTCCGTCACGCTACACGCTAGTGACGTCACGACATACCGTACATAGTCCAGCTACACCTGAACCCAAGTCGGTGGAAAGTGAAATAATGACGGTTTGAAACACCTGCTTTGAAGTTCGAAATATTATCCAATAAAAAAATATTATATTTTAAAGTTATCATCGTGTACATGATCTAAGACTGTGATGTTCTCTGCGTTAATCTAACTATGATTTTGTGTGAAACCACTAAAAAAAAGAATTGATGCAATTTATATTGATACGGAGTTGATGAAAAAGATCTCTCCAAAATCTCTTATTTTTGACAATAAACCAACTCGATCGTATTACAATATACAAGATTAAAAAAAAACTAACTAACCATCACGCCGCTTCCTCGCAGGGGTAGGCAGAGAGAATAGAGCGCCACACCACTCTGTCCTTGCAAACATTCTTCGCCTCTTCCACGTTCATGCATCTCCTCATACATACCCGACGATTATAAACAAGATACAATAGACTTTATAGTTCATTCCAAATTCTTAATGTTTTTTTATTTAAATAAATACACGAATTAAAACCATTTTATAACCCATATCCACACCCAATACACTGCATCATATAGAAGCAGAGTTATCTTGATCGTTAAAACATGAAGGACAGGTGATCAGCTCAGCGCTTTAGGTACCAGTTTAGGGCTGTATTAAATAAATATAAGAGTTAAAAAATCACTAACATTTATTTCACCGTCATGGTAATCGAACCCGAAATCTCCAGAATGATTGCCAAATGCGCTGACTACTACACTACAAAGGCAGACAAAAATTAAAATCAATTAAAAAATTATAATGTTTTTATGAAACTATTAAAAACACGTTATGGTTAAAATCTTCGCTCAGTTAATATTGTGTTAGAAATGTTTTAAAAAAAAAACTTTTTGTTAGACACATGAAATGAGCGTATCATTTATAAAGTGTGTCAATTTGTATGTAAGAAAATACATCATTTTAGGAAATCCGACGTACTCGTGACAAATTCGTAATGTACATTACCTAATATATCATCAACGAGACTATTAACCGTAATACCCAAACATGAGCCAGACAAATGCCTCATAGTCACCGCCTCACACTGATACCTTGTTGCTAGAAGAAAGGTCAGCAGACGATCAACAGGTGTGTATCAAGTAATCGTGACTTACAATTTTGTTTCTGCTTTTATGAAAATTTTACTAAACAAATAAAATTATGTGAAGTATTTTTGGTGTGTGATGTAATGACATTTAACTCGAGAAATCTGCGGTGGAATTACCCAATTAAATATGAATATTAAACACTTATAAACGACTTATTTTGAGTTTATAATGTACACGACTCGTTTTGAAAACTATGGATGTTCTCATCAGTAAGTGATGGTATAAAATATTATTTCGAGAAATAACTATAAAATGTTTGTATTACCTGTTGAGAACTTTCGTAGTTCTCGAAATATGTCTTGATTACATTAATAAACTCAAAAGTAGTATTTTACAAATGTTTTATTTTTATATTTAAATCATCATGTTATTCTGCAAAGTAAAAGCCAAATCAATAAATAATATACCCATCACTGTCTTCTGATGGGAAGTTTTCGCATCATTTTACATCATTAGATGTTTCACTATAAAATAGGGTTTAACTTGTCTTTTACCTTCGAAATAAGACCTCAACTCGGTGTAAATTCTATCTGTAGCATTCGCTTGTATTCGTCGGCTCTCATTTAACTGTTATTCCTTAGTTTTTTATTAGATAAAATATGTAAACTTATTTAATTATCCCTTTTACTTATTGTTGTGTTCCGATGAGTAAAATAAAGGGCAGGCATCTATTCTCAAACGACATTGAAATGGCTAACATATTTTGTCAACAGGAATTGCAATCGGTTTGGTTTAGATCTAGGAGATTTTGTAAAAAAATTCTCAACGATTCCCGCTGAAATTCGTGAATTGTGTTTAAAGAAAACTTATTTATTGCAGTATTTTAGTATTCGTTGAAAAATGTTAAATTAATTTAAAAAAATGAAATTCACATGAAGCTTTCAAACGTTTTACTGACATTTTTGGTTGGAACCATGTACATATTAATAAGCAAAAAACTCGACTTAATATTTTATTATATTCCATAAATTTTACCAGCTACCGGGTTTTGTATTATCCTACATTTTTTCATTGTCAGACTGGTTATATCACCTTATTTTACATGGAAGAAGTCGTTTAATTATAAATTTACATTATTTTTATCAAACACATTATTTGAAAAGAGTACTTGATTTGGTTAGGCCAAATTCACACTGATATCGGCATAGACAAAAAAAACATAAAGATCCATTCAACAAAAAATCTAGGTTCAAAAATCACTTATGTTTTAAAATTGGTTCATAACAACAAGCATTTATGCATATATCGATAAAAGGAGTATAAATCATATACTATGCCATATTAGTTACACTTGCGTAGAAACGTAGTAGTAATTGTTGAATGGATCAGAGTAAATATTCCCGTGAATGAATTGCGTAATTTTCAGTGTGGATTTGTCACCAACTATGCGCATTAATTGCAATTAATCCATGTACATTTTTCATTGTATCTACAACTTCTAAGTGATCGTTGTGTGACAGTCATTCTTAGATATGATCTATAAAGGCCAAGCCATAAATCATACTAGGCGATGTGACAATGTAAAAAATAGTAAATATATTATAACATGAATAATATCTTAATGATTGCTGTCAAATTCTTTGTTAATTTGTCTTAAATATTTTTCAATATAAAATAAAAGGTTGCGACGAAAAGTATTCAGATAATATTGTAACTACATATAACTCAAAGTAATAAATATTCTTTAATTTGTCATAAATTTTTTTGTGTTGGTTATGAAAAAAAATTATCAAAAAATAATAAAAAAAACAACAAAAACAAAAAAAATACTATTTGCAATATGATACATGAAATACATATATATAAATAAATTTATATAAATATATATATATATATATATATATATATATATATATATATATATATATATATATATATATATATATATATATATTTATATATATATATATATATATATACATATATATAAATACATATATATATAAATATATATATATATATATATATATATATATATATATATATATATATATATATATATATATATATATATATATATGATTATATATACAAATATACATATAAATATATATATATATATATATATATATATATATATATATATATATATATATATATATATATATATATATATATATATAAATTACAATTTTTTTTTAATAATTCTGACGCAGCAAAAATGTGACCAATTTCATACAAATTTTTGTTTTTGAGACAAATCCAAATTAGGATCACATTTCTTACGAATATTTGCTATCTACCATTGAGCTGACGCTCTAGTACACCAGATTACGACATTAAGGCACGAAGTATGTACATGACTATTTTTGAATAAGTCTTGTTAATGTTATTACACTGAGTCAGGGTCAATCCACGTGATTCTAGTTTCTCACAATATGAACAATATCCCAATATGGCAGTTATGATGAATTGAACAATTATATTTATTCTGGTGCAATGCATTTTCTAGCGAAAAGCTGGTCATTTGGAAATTACTAAGTTATTACTTATTATTAAGAGGGCAGTATTGTCATGATGTCGAGTCCATTGTGTTTGCATCCATGACGTCTCGAATATCGATTTTATATTATATTTTTTTATTATTTGTTTTTCACTTGAAAATTGACTCTTAGAATGTTTCCTGATTATATTCCCACACTAGATTATCCCTCCTATTTACAACACGGATTTAAATAAAATATCTTTATTTCGTTAGAAGAAACAAGAATCCACTCAATGATCTATTAACTTTATTAAGCCAGTAAATAATAAATGCTATTCTCTTCTAAAAAAAAATAATCGAATGTTAAGCATATTTTTGTTGTTGTTGAGTTTAAAAATAGGTTAATAAACGATTTTGCTTTTTAATAATACAAAATTATTTAACATAACTAAAAAAAATCAAAGATTAGATGCATATATATTGGTATCAGTCAATTTATTGGTACTAATTATTTTTATTATTTACCATTTACACAGAAGGTTTTCGTATATATTTTTTTGCTTTATGCAAAGTCACGAAAATTGAGTTGAAAAATAAAAATGTAGAAAAAAAAATATTTCTCATGTTTTTTCTATGTACGTTGAATGTGTTGTCTTTCAGACTGTATTTATATTTAGAAGAATGCAATAACTAACCTCTTAAACAGCATAGCAAAATAGCATTATGGACTATGTAAATTCGTATCTTTAATAACCTTCCATAATTAACAATAATGCAATTATTCATGTCGCTTAGTATAACATACAATTCAGAGGTATTTATATTAATGATTTTTTAATTACTTTTGTAAACCAACTAAACAATGTACATATGTACGGTGTAAAATGGTTGGTGTGCAATTCGATTTAAATTAATTGATTATTTGGACTTAGACTGGAATAACTTTTTTAAACTGCTTTTTCGACAACAGTGGCAGTGCCATCTGTTGAAAGTAACATCAACACACGCAATACGAAACATTGCTCGTGACCGACAGCGTTTTTTTTATAGCTGCTTAAATATTGTATACCAACAGGCGTTGTGAAATAAAACATATTAGTAACGTGTGCTTTTACACAAATTTACATTTCTTTTCATTTAGCGTAACCTTAAAATAATAAAAACGATGGATAGTTTTCGAAACTCGTTGTTTTGAATGTATGCAAAATATTTATATTGGTTTTAATAAAGTGTATGCAACAAGCGACAGCAATTACTTTTATACGATCTAAATTATTTGAAAATAATACAAGTGTTAGTTAGAAGGTGATCAAGATTAAGCGTTATTTCAACATATCAGGACGTCTCCGCCCAACGTATTGAAAATATAATAATGATTACAGGTTGGACAAATATGACCGACAATGAACCGATCACCTTAGTGTGCCCAAATATTACGCCTATTTGGATCCTTCTCTTAACATTAGGAAGTATATTGTTTCCTTAATTTTAAAAACTTTTACCTACGCTGAAAAGGTAGTTACTATAAAAAAATAAGAGTTATTATTCAAATATGAGGTTTGAAAACATTAATAATATAAACCAGAATGATTTGTTAAGGTTTTCACGCATTATAACATCAAGTAATAATGCATATCAGTAACAGTTCCAAAACTTGTAATAGGTTGATTTTTTTAGAGCAATAAATAACATTTTTTTTTTAAAATTACTTAGACAATATTTCAATGAGTAATAGAAATCGTTTTAAAAATCTTCATTAAGGAGTTTATTATAAAGCATGTTTAGAAATTCATACAGTAACACGTGCCAAACTTTGATTTGATCGATAAATTTAATTATTTTGATGCTGAATGAAATATATTGTATTAAGAACAGGTACATCATTTTATGACATTGTTAAAAACATTTGTAAAAACAAACAAAAATCATGAAATTTCACTGCCATAACAATTTCAATTTGACAAATAGGCTTATTAAAACAGATAGTGTTGTAACTCTTTAGTATTTTTTATGAAAAAAGTACCAATTTAAATACTTTATAACTTAAATTGTGGTGTTCTCATCTTACATGAAAGTATGACGAAGGTATCGAATCGCATGAAATTAGAGTGTTCTATGAAATAAATAACAATTTGAATACTTCATACCTCAAACTGTGGTGTTAAAGGATGACGAAGGTATCGGATCGCATGGGATTAGAATTTTCTATGAAATAAATAACAATTTGAACACTTCATACCTCAAACTGTAGTGTTCTAACTCATCTAGCTTTACATAAAAGAATGACGAAGGTATCGGATCGCATGGAATAGGAATTTTCTATGAAATAAGTAACAATTTGAACACTCATACCTCAAGCTGTGGTGTTCTAACTCATATAGGGTTGCACGCAAAGATTACAAAGGTATTGGAACGCATGGAATGGGACGTGCCTATATGCACGGGACTATCCGGAATGCCTTCCTGCCATTGCGAGTTCCTTCCTACGCTGAAAGGACGAAGCTGGAAAAGTTGCGCCCAATGACGCCGCGTCGTGGCGGGGGTAAAGCGCGCGGCGCCGCTACCGAGTGGGGCAACCTTCAGTGTCGCTCTGACAGTTGCCCGGGCAGGCCGATTCACGCCGCGCAGGCTGAACATAGCCATCAAGTTCGTATTCCAAATATCCAATTCGGAATTTGAGTCCAAGACGCGCTCCAACCCTATTCGTGCTTCCGGTGTCTTTTTTCAGCGAGCCACTGAAAAATTAACAGTGTGAAAAAAATCGTCGCGTGTGCTAGATTGTAATGAACATAGACAGAATTTTGAAGGGGTAGATTTAGTGGTGTAAAAACATCGCACATTTTTTTGTGTAACAGATGTGTGTAACTGTTGATATTCGAGAACACATCAATATTAAAGTGGTTTCGACAGGTGACTATAAAAAGTTTAAAGGATAAAAAAAAACGCCGTAAGGACCGTATTCTTAGATATTTCATTTGAAAGGTAAGATTTTTTTATTAATACTGCATCAAGTGCAGTGCATATATTTTTATTATTTAATTAGTACACTGTTATATTTATTTGCAAAATTCGCTGCAACACCAGCGCCTAATAATGCAGACGTCCTTGTAGTTGCTTAACATATTCTATATCCTGAATTCCGACCGCTTCGAGCCTTGTAGTTTTTATATGAACTGAGAAAGTAAAATAAACGGCAACTTTAAACTGGACCTTGAGATTACGTTACATTGGCATGACCAATTAAAATTGCTTTAAATTTTATCATTATTGTTGCTAATGGGCGGACACGGTGTAATTTTCGATACATTAAACAAATTATTGAATTGGTTAAAATGCTTTATCGTCTTTAAGGTCCTTATAACCAATTCTTACCATTTTTTAAATTATTGTTTTTTCTGAGTAAAATAAAAACAATTAACTACGATTTTCCTATAAAGTTAAAATACAATAAAAAAAGATAAGTATATATTTTGCATTAAAATGATGATTAATATTTGTTTTTTTATTCTTTGACATCGATTCGTCATAAAATAAATATTTTTAAGTGAAAAATTGTAACGTTTTATTTTTAACCCTATTGAGTTTCGAATTCGTGGAAAACATTTAACTACGGATAGAGGCCATGATAAATATCGAATAAAATTTGTTGCTATTATTTACTACATAAAATCATAAAAAATTACCCTTTTGTGAGGATATGTCCCACTAAAAGATATAGTGTCGGGTTATGGTTCCGTGGTGAGTGTCGCGGACTCTTAAGTCAGTTTCTCGGTTTCAACCCACCCCATCACAATTTGGTACATATTTCCGATAATGAGCCGCTTAGGCTCACAGTAATTTATTTATTTTATTATTAAAATTTTGATTTCTTATTTTTTTTAAAGAATATATTTATATATATTTTTAAAATTTTATTTTCTTTATGTGAATATCTGTTTAGATATATATGTTTGTTCGGATATCTTTTTACATTTATGCCATCGATCACTTTCTCAGCAAGTCCTTTTCTATATAATTTTCTATTTGTTAATGGCATTTCCCAAGTGGATAGTAAGTATTACAATGAGTTGTGTCGTAAGGTAGTCGTGTTCTCACTACACATGATATGGCACGTTAGTTACAACTGGTGCATTGTTATTGCAAGCTATTTTACCTCTATTTATTTCACACGGAGTTTACGACATTCATATCCATTAAAATTAACTGATATTATTTTTATATCTGAAACTCTCAGACGGAAATCAAATGGCTGTTCTTACAATAGACTGAAACACTGAAATAATTCATTAAACGCGAATTTTCACATTTATATAAGGAAATTATATTCAATTGACATTCGCGGGTATACCTACTTATATTCTATGTATTTTTTTAAAATTGAAGTGAAAGATGTGTCACATATTATATTTTAAACTGATAATTATCATACTAAATAATTCCTAGTTAACGGAGATTTAGTGACGTGGCTAAATTTTGTACTAAAGCCTTAAGGTTTTGTTTTGGAATTCGGTCCCTTTAAGGTTTAATTGAATTTTTGTAGGAATGGAATCATCTTATGCAATATTAACATTAACATTTTTTTTAATTTAATGGAATTCTTAAAAAATAACATCAGTTTATACGAGTATGGTGACCATGAGTACCTACCCTTGGCATGGCGGATATTTTTTTCTGTACGTGCATTACTCTCTTTAATCTTTTATTTCATTTTTTTCACTGTAGATATTTCCTTTTGTTTGAGTTTCTTCATTTACGTCATCTATACTTTATTTCCGTATCCTAGAAACTAAAGCGCAAGACTAATTACGTTGCTTTCAAATTATAAAATTAAATTTAGTTTAAAAAAGTCGTACTGAAATATTTATGCTATATTTATTGATCAAAATATTTTTTACAAATAATTCAAATACAGATGATCTTTATATTTACAATACGTCATTATGACGATAGCCGTAGTTACGTATATAAGAGTCCACAAACTGCCTCCAGGCTCTTTCTTCGGCTGCCAGATCTCTTGCATCCTCCCTAGTCAGCTTCGCGTCCCGAAGTTCAGACGAGAACTGTCGACAGATTGTCAGCAGTGGACGTCCTGGGCGGCAGGAACCTAAGTACATGGCCAAGCCAAATAAATCGCCCTTTTGACGACGGTTGTGACATTTGCTGCGTCCTACACCGTATTTTCTGGACGAATTTATGTAAAAATGTTTTCTCTGTATCCATGAAGAAACAAAATATTTGTTAAAATGTCACAATTCTAGAGATTCTATTGAACGTTTTCACATATGTAGTTTACGGGGTGAAGAAATAGCCCACACATTGATGGATTTGTGAGGAATATTAATTAGGCACTAAGAGAAGCGTGCCTAGAAAACTGATACACTGAGACATGTCTTTACTCACAACTACCCGTTTAGAAAGTACTTATGGGAATCTCGCCGCTACTTGTGCATGGTACCATATATTACCATTGATTTTAAATAGCTACGCATCATTTTAAAATGAAAAATTATATTCAAAATTGATATTTCAATCGCCTTCTATGTTGAAATTAGTGATATTCTAATTGTGTCATGCTTTTTTCTAAAAATAAAACATATCCAATAAATGAATATTTCTTCAATATTGAAAAAGATAACCCCATAATATAAACGATTCTATATTTATGATTATCGACAAAAAATAACAAGTGATGAACACCAAAAAGATTTTTTTTTTAAATAAGAAAATCTTAACTCTTGATTTAATTCCAATTCTCTTCGTCGTACAGTATTGTTTATTCCATACGGGGTGGTTTACATTTTTATTTATTTATTTTCCCTTCCTTTGTTCCTACATCTTTTTCCCTGTTAACGATTAGAATAAGTCTACATATGCACGTATATATCAGCTCTTTTTTTTACACCTGTTTGCTTTTAATTAAACATTCATTTCCCCATGTTATTTTATGATTTTCTAAATTTATTTTTTATGTATTGTATGTACGATAGGATGTGTATATTACAATGTGCTTTATATTTTTGTTATTGTTATACATATATGTTGAAACGAGTGATACGTATTATGACTGCCATGTCTTTAAAATATCATAGTATATTATGACTGACACGTCTTAAACAAATTTATGAGACGAATGTAATTGGAAAAAGGAGCAAAGAAAGACCGAGAAAAACTTGGTTGGAGAATACTCCCGCAGTGTTCAAATCCCAATCCATTATTTTAAAACCATTTTTTGACTGAATATTATCGAACTTATGTATTCATGAAAACTGTCATCCAAAGAGTTTTTACTTAAGCCTTAGAATTATTATCATAAATTTAATATGTTGATATTTATACATAAATTTTTTCACGATAAATTACCAAAATATTTTAAGGATAAAGTTGTCTTAAACAAAAATTGTCATGAATATGCTACTAGACAAAAGGATAAAATAAGACTACCATTATTGAAAAGAGCTGAGTCGCAAAATTGCTTGATGTATAAGGGTTTAAAAATGTATGATGAGATGCCTGAATGTATGAAGAATGAAAAGTGTCTGAAAGAATTTAAAAATAAATGTCTAAGTTACTGTAAGGAAATGTAAATATATAAAGATGATGTAAATGTAAATAATAGTTTATATTAGTTTTAATATAAGCTAACTTAAGAAATAAATAAAATAAAAAAAAAAAAAAATATTTGCATGTACCATACATTCGAACATTTCCACACTTTTTGAAATTTTAAAGAAATCATTAATTTTTTATCTTCTCTGAATGAGAATTATTACCAGAAGTCAGAAGATGTTTCGAAATTTTCTCACAACTTTAAAATTTAATCACATTTTAATGCAATTTTTAATAAAGAATGATTTCGGGAGAAATTCGTAAAATTTCCGAATCATAAATCACCATAATATCTAAATAAGCGTAAATTTCGTTTTCATATTATGTTTCGGCCGATTCGGTAATTAGTTATCGATAAAATTCCACGTACCTCGAGACATTCTGCAATAATATTGTTATTTTTACTGTTAATTCGATAGCAGTGGTCAGTTAGTAGTGAAATATGATAATTTGATTCAAATTTGCATAAATATTTAGGTATATCTGATATGACACGCTTGCTTGCTCCTTAAAAAAAGAATAATATACATCGGCACCTCAAGTAAGTATAAGAAAATCATTTTAATATAAGTTTATATGTACGAGTATACCTAAAACAACAATAACTATCTTATTTAATTTTGTTTTCTATTTTAAAAAATATTCAGTTTTTTATTAATTATCGTTTGTATTATGCGACTGCAAATTCGATTTTTGTTTCGTAGTTCGAACTAATTTTTATTTAAATTTTAATTATTTTTATGTTAATTCACTATCCAAAAAAAAAGTATAGATATGCATCGATCAAGTGTAATATTTGCTAAAAAAGGTACAATATTATGTTCAAAGTCATCATGAACTTTCAAAAAATCCAAATCGAGTTAAATTTGATTTGTAAGCATGGGATCTTGGTATATTTTTTTAGATAGTTTGAAAACAAAAGGTTTTATTTTTATTTTTCATTATTAAACCTCCACTCGTATAAGAGTGATTTTAAAGAGAGTTGATTTTGTATATTTTTTGCCGTGATGATTTAAAAACAATTATTTAACCTTTTTCTTAGTCTTTTTAGTATTTTTTGTCACTTTATAGTAATGTCAAAACAAAACATTGTTTTCAATATAACACGTTAAATATTTATTATGACTTTTAAAAACATTTCCTTTAGCTCGCGATCCGCTCACTACTAGATCTATTTTGAAGTAAAAGTATTTTCACTTTTCTAATTAAACAGCGCATAAACATTACCGCCGTTGTATTATTATTTGTATATCGGGCTACTGCCTGCACATACTAAACAGTACAATGCGTGGTACACCTAATTCGTAGTTACGTCTAAAATGAGACATTATCTTTAAATTTGAAAGTTTTTAAGCCGATTTGAGGTGATTTGAGCTTGACTTCCCACACGCTTTATAGTTTTATATGTACCTAAGGCATTTTCAAGCTATTAAAATAACTGCTTCTTTTTTCTTTATTTTATCTAAAAATAAAATACTACAAAATCGATAGGTAGGTGCTTTATATGAAATGAAATAAGAATCTTAACATTAAATACAATATTATTTATTAATAAGAGGCAATTAAAATGTTTTGTAAGAGAAACATCATGTTCGCGTTCTTATCATGGACAAATATTTCATTTTCATATTATTTTTGTAGGCTTAAGTGGTCCGTTATTAGAAATATGTATTTAGTTGGTGTAATGTGGGACTCGAATATAAAATCTTTGACTTAAAGTCTGTGACACTAACCACGGGACTATAAACCGATTTTAAAGCCAGTACAGATTTTCAATGAAACATGTCATAAATTTTACATTTTCTTATTCATAATAATAGAAGATATCTATGCTATGATTATACGAGATATCATTGAATTTTCGATACCTGGGCATGATTCTTAATTCATCCATTTTTATTACATAAAAAAACGGTATTAATACATGAGTCGTGTACAAAATTGACTTGCATACCCAAACAATATTTGAGTAATTATACAATCAATATTGTTGTTACAAGGTTGTTCGTACCCATACCAAATAAAATATATTAACAGGCTATTTGCATAACTAGCTTTCAGATTATTTTAGATTAGCAGCGCAGAATCCGACAAAACAGCTCACTAGCTAGATATTGTTAAATATTTATATTATTTTTTTATATAATCGTGCACGTTTCACTATCGTGAACAAAAGTTTATGTCGAAGTAACTTTATATAAATATTTCGGGGTAGCTTGGCGTAAGGATTATTCGCATAATTTAGTCACACAAGTTTTTTCACTAAGTATGCAATATTTTTTTACAATCAAGAAAATATTTGCCTTATATCGCTCTATACAACTTTAAAAAATATGAGTAAATAAAGCTTAATTGTCTTAAATTCTGCGTTGGATTATAAATTGATTCGACAGATTTTAAATATAAAATTAAATTAAATAAGTAATCAAAAAAGTTTTTTCCGTTTTTTCTCCAATATCGGGTTCTTAGTTCAACGTTATGAAAATGTTCTTGCTTTTAACTTTTTCCTTTTTTTCGAACAATAAAATGCACATTAAAGGAAATTCAATAAAAAAAATATATTATCATTTAACATCATCTCATAATCCAAAAAATAAAACATTAAGTCCTCCTCCGTAGTGGTAAACGCGTTTGATTACCATGCTGGAAGTCCAGAGTTTTATTTCCAAGTGTGTCAAAATATAAATTAGTGATTTAAACTCTCACATTTTTTATATCACCCTTGACTGGTACGAGAAGCGCAAGACCAATCGCTTTGCTTTCGTACAATAAACGAAGATAACATTTCACTACGATACAGTGCCTATGCAATGTCGAATGTAATTTAGGATAAGAGGAAAAATATTCTAAAAGAAAGGTAGAAGTCTGAAAAATGCGGCGGTGAAAATAAAATACATTTATTTTTAATCGTCAGGTGTTTATTATCGTTCTCCCTATTTCTAATAGATAAGTCTAATTAAGATACATAAAAATATCGGCAAGATTTAAACAAGTTATCGTTGAATATTCAATATCAAGTTATATTAAAAATGTAATAATGTTTTTAAAAAATTTAAATTCTAGTCTATTAACAGCACAAAGTATAAAAGCTTAACACTACATTATTGAACACATAAGAAAAACCATTTGCATAACTAGTACCTGTTCAATTATTTTTATTACGTCTATCTCAACCCGAAAGTTTATAAATCCTTTGTAATGCCGTGTTGATTTATTTTACAGCATATTTAAGCGAGATTTTTGTCAAACGTTAAGGTATTTATTAAAAAATAATCTAGAAGTTTTAAAAATAATCCTGTTGCCAAGAGAGCAATCACATTTTATGTTGAAATGGCGCTTAGTCGTAGAACTCCATACATTATTAAACTGCTTTTTTTCTTCAAATAAATATGAATAAAAAAATAATAAATATCTCAGTTGAATTCATTTATTTATTGTCAAAGCTATTTTGCTTTATGATTAAGGGCATTATCAAACTGTGTTGAAAAAACACGCATTTACATATACTATATATAATTTTTGTACACAGTTTAAACATGCCATCTCAAGGCCATCTGTTATTTTTATAATTAATTCAGTTAAGTTGTAAATCATGTTATGATTTATATTAATAGCAACATAGTCAAATATTTACGTTATTAAAAAAATACATTATTTTCTTGCGATTATTTTCCTCAAGTTTCAGATTTTTGATTTTGGATGTTTTTTAGAATTTAAATGTTTTATTTTATTTACTTTTTGTAATCTATAAATCAAATAGCTATTTGTTTGACATTTCGTGAAAATATAATTCTCATTTTACCTTCTTATTTGATTTTATAAACAATATAAATATGAATATATATCATAAAAATATGTATCAATCTAAAACAACGATAATTGGGTGTGATAATTATATATTTGTTTTTTTTTTTATAATTAAATATTTTTTTATATATTCATTATGTTTATCATTGTATATTATATTCATGATGATCTTAAAAAAAAACAATGTTCAAAACTACAAAAATTTCAGCATTGTATTTCCCAGTGCATCTTAATATAAATTAGAACATCAAATTTAATCAATTTTGATTAAATTACTGTGATATTGTTTGAACTCTTGCCATTCCGCGAAATTAGCGCGCGACTGCAATGTTCCCGCTATATGGAGAACGCAGCAACACACTGCAAGGTCGCCGGCAGAGAAAGTCAACTTGTTGCGAATAAAGAAAATTTCGGTGCAGCTGGATACCTCAGTTGCTACAGCACGCGGTTTTGGCACGTTCAAACGTTATCGTAACCGACTCCGCTTTCATAATTTTACATTAATTCTGAAATATCATTGAGAAACGAATCGTTCTCGGTTGAAATATTTAATTTGAAAAATGGAAATCATGCAAATTTGGTGAAATCAATAATTTCGTCTGGTTTTTTTCTTCGTTTGATTCATTCACCAATCTCATCCACAATTACGAAGGTGAATCACATTATACTCGATGTCTTGTTCGTTATTAAACAAATAATTAACGTTGTGCTGATGATTATTTAAAATCATTACTCTAAAAGTTTCACCACAAAAATCATTACTTGTAAGTTCAAAATAAATGAGAATATGAAAACTTGAGAATTTATGGAACTTTTGACCTTTCGTCGGTTATTTTAAGTAATTATTTTAAACACTGTGTAACAATTACCATGCGACCATTGTATTTACAACTATTTTACAGTAACTCTTCTTTCATACGAATATTTCACATTAACACATATAAATTACGATGCCGCCTAAGTTACACAGTATACAAAGTAATTTTAAGCACTGTAAATGCACATGTTTTTATATTACCAACTAAGACACAGCTTTTTTGTATTAAATATCATTTAAAATCTTTGTATCATAAAAAATGTGTAACAGTATTTTATATAGTTTTGAAAACGCTGAAATTATTTGGCTTTATCAAATTAGACGATCAATTGTAATATACGTATGTGTAAGTTGTAAAATAAGATATATAGCGTATATGGTATACCTATTTCTGAGTGCATCTTTTAAAGTATGCATTTTATTGTATTTTGAGAAAAATAAATATATATATTCCTTTCACAAGTTATCAAGACATAATATTCTTATAAATGTATTTTGGTTAGATATATAACTTATTACTTAATGCTGTTATTGTTCAGTGAGTTTACAAAAATTAATTTTAAAGTAACCAAAATATATTTCTCTTCGAAATATTTTAGAAGTTATCTGTTCATTCATTGTATTAATATATAATCTAGGTTTGTGTTTATTGACACAGAAACAAATGAATTTATGCAATGTTTTATCAAGACTTTATATCTTTGTTATAATCAATGTACGTTATGCATTACAAGTCGTATTTGCTCTTGTAATTGCGTAGATTGGACACAAAACTTACGAAATATACTCTAGTTACAATGCGAAATATGTTCTCGGGTGGACAATGTCCGCTGAATAAGTCAAATGTGGGTTCACAATAACCAAATATAATTGAAGGCTCACGAGACGTTGGCTAATTGCATTACACAATCGACAACATTAATATTAAAGTATCGAGAGAATATGTTTGTTTTTTTTTCGTCCGAGGCTGTGAGATTGACAAAATTCATTTGCATAAGAAACGGACATATAATAGAAAAAGTGAAATTTTTTAAACAATCACGACAACTTTGACACACTAAATAGTGTTGAGATATTTAAGGACATTTTAATGGGACGTCTAGAGACTTTTTATGGGTCACAGATTTGCGTTTTTTAATACTAAAAAAATGTAAATAGATGTTTGTCTGTATATAGTAAATTTTATAAAGAGTGTCGTATAGTTAAAGTATAAACTTACAATTAACAAGAAGGAAAACAATGAAATTTTTGTTTAAATCGAAATAAAAATTTACTTTTACTAGTGTTTTCTTAATCGAATTACTGCCATAGATGAATCGATCAAAAACCAATGTGACTTTATTTTTTTTTATATTACATACAAAATAATTATATGCAACATTATTTTTTGATATCTCAGCAAAGATGAAGAAGAATATGGAAGTCTGGGCATTTACGGGGCTGACGACCGTCATAGGCTGGTTTAAGTGATCACTTTACGCACGTGTAACATTCACGTAACGTTTCTCATGTGTGTTATTATAATGCAGGATTCGGAGCTCACATACTAATAAAAGAGTTTCTGCTCAATAAGAAGCTTATTTTCATCTCACCAATAGATGTCTCTAGTGAAGTTCTAGTGATTCAAGAACAATGTTTCAAAAATTGTTTCAAATATATAAAACTTCCAAGAATGTGAGTAGTGTGGTTGTCAATAATGGGTGGAATTGGTGAATGTTACACGTGTGTAAAGTGATCACTTAAACCAGCCTATGACGGTCGTCGGCCCCGTAAATGCCCAGACTTCCATATTGTTCTTCAGCTTTGATGAGATGTCAAAAAATAATAAGAAAATAACTCCTGTAATTGGAGATAATCCAGATTTTGTGAACAAGTATTTGGACACACTCAAAATGTTGTAAATATGCAACATTATTTATTATTTTTGTAGATATATTGCAATTGAAAAAATTTACACGGTTTACAAAGACATCTTTCGATCTATAAATTAGTATTTCATTCAAAAACCTTAAATTTGTTGAATTCATATTTTAAATCGAAAAGAGAAATCACCTGAGTTGTTTATCTCGTCTTACTTTCGTTTATTTTAACCGCTATACTTAACAACGAATTGTTTTGGCATACTTGAACTTGAGATCCAGCATCTCTTCTAAATAATTTTGGTGATCGTTAGTACCGATGTTCGATTAATCAAATAAGCTATGCGGAAACGTGAAACTGGAACCGAGTCTAGACAAGAGAAAGGGCTGCCCAACACTGTCAGTAGACACCGATTGTATCGAAATACAGTAATTTTAACAGTTAACAGTAACGTCTTAGTTGAGAAACGAATCGTAAATGATAATAAGAAACCACATACATAACGTTTTTAAGCACATGTTCTTGATAAAAATTCATTCTTTTGAATTGTATTTAATGTGTACCTATTTCAGAATAAAACAAATAAAAAAATATATTTTTTTAGTTGTTGATATTTTAACAAATTTAACCTCAATCTACATAAGTTGTTAGTTGCATTTATTTTTCGTTTGTGTGTCTCTTCAAATTTATTTTGCTAAAAACTAATCACAAAATAAAAATTCAAATATTTTTTTTTTGATAGAGTTGTGTATTATATCGTGAGAAAATACATTTTGTATCAGGTGTGTGGAAATATTTGTGTAAATAATAAAAACACAAATATTTCTCTTTGATTGATTTTTTGTACAATCTAATTAGTTGACCTATTTTAATAACGTTTGACCCATATGTAAACATATATATTTTTAACGTTAAAATATTTTGATCTAGGTAGGTACTATAAATAGTGCTATGTACTAATTAAACAAATATAATAATTAGACTAATATATTCATAAGTAGTTGTCTTGTTGAAATTATGGTAAAGAAACCATTGTATTATTATCTTCTATGATATTTTAAAGATCATTATACTTATTTTTATGTAATAATAAAAATTAATGCTTGAAAAAATCGTTAAATAATATTTTATGGCCGATGAGAAAGCATAATTTTCAAAGTTATTTTAAATAACTAGAAAAAATATTAAAAAGCTTAAAATCTACAATCGCTGAAAGCCTAGAGAGAAGCATCGCCACGTTGAATAAATGAAATTCCTATCAGTCTTGAGCATATTGAAGAGGTGAAAATATTTCAGCGTTCCACTGCGCCCGACGCGCCGTGATGCACTGAATTCTAAGCGAGTTTTTACTACGTGATCGATGTGTTCATCGACGGACAATGTATTGAAATTAGTTCTATCGGTGGGTTTCTACTTAAAAAACAAACCACGACTTTTTTATATGTGAAAATCGACTTCGATCACTCAAGTGCGACTTTATGGTAGATACCACATTTTTCTCATTAATTGAAAAAAATATTAACGGTTTAAAAAAAACACACACACACACTCGAGAGAAGAAAGTGTGGTGTGTAACATACATATGTGGAAACTTCAATATGATTCACAATCTAAATCCATGTTCAATAATTTGTACAACTTTTTTTACTGCAGATTATGCACACAATTATGCAGTATTAGGCGTCGTCCTAATACAACGCGATTACGCGACCATCGCAATTTTTCTCGAATTTTACTCGTACGAATTCGCGATCAAACATACAGATCTCAACTGAGTGTCCTAATTGGCATTCCCACGACTAATCCGACACTGTTTCGATCTGTATGTTTGATCGCGGATTCGTACGAGTAAAATTCGAGAGAACGCGCGATGATCGCGTTGTATTAGGACGACGCCTTAGCGTTTTAATTACTAATATATAATATGTATCTTATAAAATTAAGTTTTATTTCTGGCGTTTCTTGGTGGAACTGCATTTTATATGGGAATTTAAAAAATAACATCTTTCTCCACTGTTATTTTATTTTACTAACGACCAAATTTCGTTGTTCCCAACATCAGTATTTGATGATGTCGATAACAGCGAAATACAATCGACGGTTAACTTAAATAAAAGCGGAAAAAAACTGTTAACTTCTTGTTTAATTGTATAATATATTGTATTTTCCCCACTCAGAATTGTAAATCATTCCTTTATATCCGAAATGGATATTCACTATTTTGTCTTGCTTTTTATTATAAACAATTATTTATTTATTTTAAAACATTAAAAAAAAATTATTTATTGGAAAACCAGCATAATATACTTACATAAGTAAAAAATTTAACAAAACCAACACAGAGCAAAATAAAAATACAAATTAATAATCTGGTAAAGGCATTAAAAAAAATAAGGTAAGAATCGTGTTTAAAGGAAACAAATGAAAAAAATATAACTTCATATTTACTAACACAAATAGCTATCCAATATAATATTATTTTACACCCCCAAATATATTAAGAGATTTCTAGAATCTTCGATACAGCCTTCATTAGATCAAGTTTTCCCGGATTTCTCTAATATCAAGAGCAGTTTCTATTGCACCAGCGGTTGATCAACCATTTTCGATTTATGTACGCAATATTTTATGTATCCGTTTATTTAGATCAGTTTTAACGCCCGACCGGGCATTGATGTCTTTTGGATTTGTGGTCCGACCGCAATATTTTCTGCCGACATATTCAATGTTCAAGCATACGTAGAGTGTACGCAAACTAGGCTCTCTAGCGGTATAACAATACTTATTTATGAGTTATTAACAAAATAATGTATTGTGGTTAGAGTCATACGGATTGTACTCATAAACATTTAATAACAATGCAAGATGCCGCATGCTTATTTTATTGAATGATAATGTGCTATACAAATTCTTGCATTTTAATAAAATCATGTTTGCATATATGTACATACATATATTGCATGAGTACAGAAACAATGCAAAACAATTGGAAAAAAATCTCTCTTATTAAATATATATTAAATATTAATTTCGATATTTCAAGCGATATTTCTTAATCGTTTCAAAGACAAATTAATCTGAATAAAATCAATAAAAGAGGCGCTCAAAACCAAGTATTTTAAATCAAAACAAGTAAAATATTTTTTCAAATTAAAATAATCAACAATTTTATAGAAAAAAAGTTTTCAAAACAATATATTTATAAATTGCTAGTATGAACACTTTTCCTTCATTCCTTTATTCATTACTTATGGCTAATATGGGAATGTTATAATAATTAAGGCAGTATTAGTTGATCATGTGAGCAGGAAAATCAAGACGTTATGTTTTGCTTTTTAAGAGTTTTTTTTCATATGGATAGAATTTATGCGAAATATTTTTATTTTACTCCATATCGTATTTTATAGCTTTATATAATTATCATATGTGTATATAAATAGAAATAAATGTCTCGTTAAAGCATTTTTCCAAACAAAAAATAAATGATTCGTTTTTTAATCAAAAATCAATCGAATAAGGAACAATCCTACTATCCCAATGTGTACCATGTACAAGTACATTTTAGTTATTATCGTAGCTACTACAAATTGCAAAACTACTGAGGCAAAAAAGGCAAATTAATATGCGTTTACCAAACAGAAACGTTTACCGAATTCAACGTTAATACAGTGATATGCAAAACACACAACACTGTGGGCACTTTCCAAATTACTAATTAGATATCGTGAAAGATTTCTCTCTTATTTTTGTAACCGATCCCAATTACATCGAATGAATCTTTCGATGTAAGATCCATTGTGTCGGATGATATCACAGCAAATTACATGCTAAGTGCAGTTGGGTAATTATTACTCAATTTTCTAACAGACTGGAAAAATCATCGCGTGTTGGGAGAACTTACTAAACCTTCTGCGGGTTGGAGCGTAGATACGCCTGTCGTGAGAAAACACTACGCCTTCATACTTCACACAATGGACCTGCCTTGTTGTTTGTTTTCGCGAATAATGCAGTAGCATTGGTAAATAATACCATACCACAATATTAAGAATATTGCTTTATGCAAAATAATGAAGCAATCAATTTAATCTTGCAAACGTCAATTTATTTATTCGTTGTACATACATCTTACTTATAACTCACTTCTATCTTTATTTGTTTGAAAAAATACTGTTTAATGTATTTAAATACTTATGAATCAACCTATTGAAAAATAAATTATGGAATGCAAGTACTTTTAAAACCAAATGATTTTAAGTGTGCCGAAAACGCATATTTTCTGGTTTTATTTCTTCTTCTTCTTCTTCTTCTGCTTGGTGTAGGCCTTTTGGTCTGTTTTTAAGAGGGATTAACCTGATGGGATGTTGATTCCCAGCTGTCAATGTCATCAATCAATCTCTTTGGTGGTCTACCCGGCAGTCGTCTACTTTGATTTTGGCCTTGCAGTACAATGTGGCGGAGTCTGGATGGTTCCATTCTCCTCACATGCCCATATCATTCTTCCTCACCTAACAGCGTCTTGGATATCGCATATTTTTCGTTTCCTAGTGTTTCTTATTCTATCTCGTAGACTCGTAGATTTTATTTTTTTTTTAAATTTAAAACTTGATATATTGTCAACCAGTTGTAATTCTATTTTGTTTAATCAAAATTTATAGATTTTCATAATTTAATCAATGCAAAAAAATATTTATATTCTTTTATCATTATTTAACCGTTTTAAGTACCTTTCCATATATTTATTTCAATAATATAAATAAAGTTAGTGGCGATGAATATAAATATTTATCTGTAAGTAATTTAATATTATGCACGGTATGCGTTTGTCTAGAATTCTCGTTACCTGTTTATTGTCTGTCATGTGAGTTGAATCATAAAATCCATATTTAGTGTCAATCGCAACATAACATCACGTTTTATAAGATCTGCAAATAACCGTGGGTGGTTAATTAGGTAGATCTACCAGATTGTTATATCAATTTGGAAAGAGTCAAGTCTTAATTTAGTTTTGTTAATATCAAACGTAGCCCTAAACAATCACAAAAAGATTGCAGGTGAATGTACAATGACCGTACGTAAATTAATCACATATTAATACTACATATTATACATTACTTGCAATATTTAATATGTAGCGAGCTGCGAGAACTTATATCATACTAGTACTTGTTTTAAGATATCTAAACTCATATCTACTTTCATTCCATATATGGTACTTGTAAATGTACGTTTATGAAATGCGGTTGGGTATATTACATTTTATGAAATAATTTTTGCTATCATTAAAATACATTTGGTGCCAAAATAAGGTAGTTAAATTAAATATAGGTGTTTTAGTGAGTAACAGAAAACTTACAAGTGAAATAAAGAGAGAAAATATTTTTTAAAGAATAGCGACACTGGCGCCTTATTTAACAATAAAAATTATTTTTATGCGATATTTGTTGGATTTATTGTATATTGAGTTGAAAAAAGATATAAATTTGAATATCATTATAACTTATTTTCGGGAAAGGGAATATGGAGTCTCGATATTACAAATTAACTCCTTCTCGGTTGATCTTGATAAAAATGCCTCGGGGTTTAAACACAATATTTGTTTACAAAGCTCTTTTTTAATGCTCTCTCTGTACTTGACTTTTTGTTACTATTAAACAGAATCGTACAATTTTTGCAAATAAGATAATTAAGTGTAAGCTTTGACTGGTAATGTCAAGGTAGAACCAGGAGAACTTTACCTACAAAAACATGTAATCATCACACATCTTTGTTCATGTAAATTATTAATCAGCAATGTCCATTATGGTAGTAAATTAAGTTAGAGGCTCTAGCTAATGTTTAATGATCGTCACTATATTGCACCATCAGTAAGTGAATACAAGAGCAAGATAAACAGAAAACTGCATGAAAAGGAAATAAAAAAACATTTGAAACGACAACATCGTTCCTTCCTCACACTCCTCACGAGTCACTTCACACGATTTCTTCAAGTTCATCTGTCTTTTTCCCTCCCGTACAGTTTCCTCGATGCTCTGTGCCCTTCTGCCCTTTTGTTGTGAATACGTTAGTTTGTTTTATTGACCACTGTTGTGTGATAAAACATTCCGTAAGCATATTACATAAAATTATCTTGTAAACACTTGCTTTATGGGGGTTGTCCAATTCATCGCCCTTTGGTATCCGACTTATATTACATAAGTGCAGTCATGTAAATGCAAATAAATAAATGTTATCTTAGCACTCATGGAATTGTTGTTGCATAAATTTAATTCTTTATTTATAATATGAAGAAAAAAATCGTGAATTTTTTTAATAAACCCATCTTTTCAGTTATAAACTCAACAAGGCAGAGATTGAAAACCATGATTTTTCATTATTTTTCTTACAAAATTAGTTTAATTTCAATGAATTTAAATAGTGTATAAAATACTTATTTATGCTAACGGTTGAAAGCCTGATTTTATATAATTTTATTAACGAAATGATTTTTTGTATGTATGTAAATTTAAATAATATATGAGTGTATCTAGAAAACAAATACGTTTTATTTTATTATATAAAATGCTTTTATTATTATTAATTATTTTATTTTATTAAATAAAATTTTTGTCCGCCTCCGTAGTGTAATGGTCAGCACGCTCGGCTACCGTTCTGGAGGTCCCGGGTTCGATTCCCAAGGGGGGTAAAATAAATATAAGTGATTTTTTCACTGCAATATTTATTCAATATTAACATGGACTGGTACCTGAAGCGGAGGGCTGATCACCTTTCCTTCATGTGTAAACGATCAAGATAACACTGCGTTTATATGACACAGTGCCCTATGCACCATTGGGGTGCGGATAAGGGTTTATTATTATTATTATTATATAAAATGCAGTTCTACCATTAAATATGAATACAAAACTTAAATCTAACGTAATTTTTTTAACAAGCTACTAATAAAAACATTAGTGAGCTTGTCATTTCACTAAATAAAAACAAATTATTATGATAACCTGGTTTTAAAACGTGGATGGTTAAAATATTATTTGACAGGTTCTATTTATTAATAAAACAGTGTTTTGTCTATATATTGATCATGATATAACACGATTTTTCCCACAAAGATTCGTCACGACTACTCCTCCGTGGTGAGCTTATCCCTTCACCAAACCTTCTCCACACACTCCACTGCACCGCCACTGCCTTCATTAGAACCGTGAATCGTGATGTTCAGCCAATACCGATTGAATCAAAACTCACATGATTCCTACAGATTTATAGAGCGTGCTCAGCTATTTTTTAAGCCGAAACATGTGGGGCAACTCGATCGTGCTAAAATCAATTAATTGATTTTCGGTATTTCAAAACACGCGCAAGTATTTTAATCTGCAAGAGTGGCGAAAAAATAATTATATCAGATTTGTTATCATTTCGCAATGCCCAATTAGTAGTTGGCCTCTTTCAACAATGAAAATTAAGTATTTAGCTAGTTATAGTATGTAATTTATTTGATATCATTACTGACCACATAACACATTCACTACAGTTTTATGGGTTACTTATAAAGTTTAACATTTTACTATAACTAATTTGATGATGATGATAATTATCTTAATATTAATTACCTTGTAAATTTAAAGTCTCTCTTTTTATACCGGTAACTTATATAAATTGTGTTTAATTACTTTGAGATATACAATAAGACTAGGCGTATTGTGAAAAAGACCTAATCGATATGAATCTTTCTATCTGCGTTTCATGAAAATATGTCTAATATCTACCCTTTAAACTATCCAAAAGAAGTACGTAATGTATTATTTTAGCGATGATCATTATGCTTTATGGTAGTGTATGTATCTATATACATGATATATGACACAAAGTACCTTACACGTAATATGAAACGTCGGTATGCCCGGAATATTAATATGTTCATTCAATAACCTAATATATTTGTAAGGAATCTCTTCTTCATAAACAAACAGTATTTTTACTGTTAGAACAATTTCATGAAGTGCACTGAATGTTAATATTGTTTTCACTGTTTTTCAATACCTCTGTGTGTAAACGCTACGGTCTAGCATCTAAACTATGTATAAACTAGATTGTGAAATGTTCAGTTTTCATGTTTTTTTATAGATCCAGCCGACTGTGGTAAAAACCTAATATTATGTACTTTACTATTCTTGAATGAGCTGAAAGAACTATTTGATTAGTTCCAGCTAAGTAGCGAGAATAATTTGTCTTTATTTTTAAACAAATTTACTGTATCAAGTCATTATGTTTTTTTCTTTTCAGTGTTTTGTGGGTGCAACAAAAATACTTTAAAAGTTTCATATTATATTATGAAAACCTAAACGAATTAACGATAAGGTTTTTGTGAGAAATATTGACCACGTCAAATTAAACACTTATTTTTTAGTAATACAGCTTAACAGCGTAAATGTGTTTTTTATCATTTTAAAATTTGTTAACGTTGTACAACATTCATTACATACTTTCATTACTTAGTACGAAATGAAATCATGATCACGATCAAAACAAAAAATTCATCGGTTATATTATTCATAGATATAATAATTATAATCATTACCGAAAAATATTTGAAAACGTACATTATAATAAAATAAAATACATTTTTTTTAAATATTATTTTATGAAACTTCCACTCGTTTACGAGGGATTTTAGCTCTTACAAACAAAACACATTGTAATAACAATACATAAAGAATGTAAGAGGTGATATAGATAGAAGCAAAAAAACAAAACAATAACAATAATTGACTGATATTAAGAAAAAAATATAAAATAATCTTTTCGGTCTACATAAATTAAATCATATTTAAATGTGGACAATAATCATTATTGTAACATTATTTGTATGAAATGAGGAAAAAAAAGTTAATAATTTGAAAAAAATATATTTGGTTAGAGTAATTTTTGGGATGGACAAAAAAGTAGAAATTACTATCCAGATGAAAATGTGACAAAAAATTATTATCCGCTTACATACATGCATTTTTAATAATTTATTTTAACACCAACATAATTTAAGAACCTACATCTACATTCTCAATAATTAATCACTTTCCCAATATATTAAGCTGGAAGACATAAGCGCGTTTTAAAAATATTCATAAAGGAAGAGTTTTCTATTAAAAATACCGGTATGGTAATAATTAAAGATACTCTGCATTATACGTTAAAACAGGAATGGTTAGAATACTAATTTTTGACCCGCTGTGATCTTTCGAGAATTGGTAACTTTCTGTGAAGGTATTAAACAAATCTAAAATGATAAAAATTTATTGAATTTTACGTGAATCGGTATACTCATGAGAGAACGAGTGGTTTACACCCACATTTTCATATAAAACTTTGCACAGCTGCCTATATTAACATACGAGATCCTTAACCCTAACTGTAAAACCCACATATTGTTATGTCCTAAATATTTTGATGATAAAATTAAATATTGTATGTTTCAGTTAAATATATTCTAAATATTATACTTAGCGTAATACAAGCATTTGTAAATTTCAAATGACGTCAAATAATTAATTTTCATGCGTTTTATATTAAAAAAAACATATCAGTGAAAAAATAAATTGGTTACCTTAAGCAATTACGTGTTGTATTAGAAACTTTTACAGTAAATGGTTAAAAGGTTTTTTTTTTTAATTCTGATACGGAATTTTAATATGTTGATACATATCTTGAAGTAATGCATACTTCACGAGTTGGATTTATTTAATAATCTGATAGTAAATCTCAGTGTTGTACTAAACTATTGTATCTAGTTTCATTATAATATCTCATCAGGGTAGTATACTTATGTTCTGGTATGAGAAAATTTTATCATGTGTGTGAAGCATTTTTATAAATATCCCTTAATCTTCGTTTTCAATCAAAATATTTTACGCGTTAACATATCTTTGTATTCATACCAAGAACGTTGGTATGTATTATTTATTTTCTATAATAGCATAACAATATTGTTATTTTTTTCTAGTGCAATCACCCTATTCTTTTCTGATTTGGTGTCGACCTCTTTAAAACTTCGGATACCATTTTTGGTCATCCATAGTTCAGCCGACCACGTACTGTAGCTACTATAGAAGTTCATCGGTATACAATGCAAAATATTGTTTGGAAATATTAAATCTCAAAAAAAATTGTTTTATAAAAAACTAATTTCTCTTAGAATTTTTGAGAGTTTTTAGAGATATTCTTTAAAACTAAACTAATTTTTCTTGTGAAAAATACGGTATGTTCTAATAATAATATTTTGTGATGTGTTCCTAGAGCATTGAAATGAATCTTCAAATAGTCACATTGATCAGTAAAAAATCGCACATACGTTTAAATAAATCAAATATTTCAAGTCGTTTATTTGACGTTATACAATTAATAAGATTTGGTTGCGAAATTTTATTCTTATTTTTGCGAATCACTTACATGTATTTTAAATCAACTTCTTGTTATATGTAATGCATAATAATCGGCTTTAAAAAACATATTTATTACCATGCAAAGAATTCTCAAGCCAAATGTTAATACAGTTAAGCGTTCGAAAAGTGACGGTCATCAAAAATAAACCACAAGATCAAACGTAATCAACTAATCTAAAAAAATGAACATAAACCATTTAAGGAAAAACATCAACTCCTTCTCATTTATCATCATTAACAGTTTTACCTCATGTCGTAGGCATTTTTAAAGGTCAAAGACTACCTATATCAAAACATTTGAGTAACACTGCGATTTAAAAAATCTGCCGTTATCGTATTGTATAACCTTCGGTGATATGAATAAGGTGTTCAAATTGTGGTTCGCGCTGACACGTATATTACATAAATAATAACATATTTAATGGTTACGATTTCATTACAGCGTTATACATTTATCATATCTCACTTAATCCTTCTGCCTCGTACGTGTTCATTCGCGTATTATTTATGTCGGATTCTGTATCTATGGCGGTGAGATTTTGCTTAATGGTATCACTTACACTGTTGAAGAAAAATTATAGCAGAACACATATAATTTATAACCAACTTAGTTCTTGCTGAAATAAAAATACTTTAATAATTACAATCTCTTAGTGTGTTTAAAATGCTGTTTGTTAAAAAAAATATATTCTCCTTATCATTCATCGTTTACTTTGTGTAATACCACTTTAAAACTATTTTTAAATTGGTATTACACAAAATGAACGATGAATGATAAAGTATTATATTACCTTACCATACAGTTAACAATGCTTTTAATATACAAAATATTTCTCTTTTTTTCAGTTTTCATTGATGTTTGTGTTATAAATAAAATAATAAATTGTTAACTATTTCAGAAAAATAGGCTGCGTAATGTATCAAAACACGTGACATAGTTTTTTTAAAAAAACAGTGCTGTGTACCAAGTGAAATTTAAATTTAAAATGCATAAATATTACCACATTTCAATAAAATTATTTGATATCTGCCAAAAATGTAGATAATACAATTCAGCAGAGCATAAATATGAATTATATCCATGTTAATATATTTTTTAAATATATGTACAACAACAAAAAACGGATTTATTCATTTACCGTATTCGAGAAAATTATTTCAAATTTAATGTATTTTTTCAATTATTTTGTGATATTTTAAATTAAATTAAGGTCTTATTTGTGTAATTGAAAGGGAAAAGTTCCTTATTAATAAATCATTTTGAAATACTCTATATTATCGATACTAATGCAAAAATAAAAATAATAATAAATAAAACTTAGGATAAATATCACATTTTAAAAATCTTGTGAATAAATGTGCAAGCTGCATTTACAATATCCATGCGTTGATTCTTTTGAGTTTTAAGGTTACATTCTACCATTGTCTAGCAGTCAATCGCCAACTAACTGTTTTCGGCTTGCATTGTACGAGTGCCACCTTGAATAATATTACTATATCCCGAGCAATATTCTTGGAAATCTGTCGCGGTAAGTACAATCACACGGCTTCCGCCATTCATTAAACTGTACTTCCATCTTTTATGTATTCATGACCGTTGAATCCAACCGTTCAATCGCTCAAAAATGGAAACGATTGTATTTAAAAATATATACCATATGTGTAATACCATATAAAACGTCAACGATCAGATTTTTTAAAAATATTCATATTAGATGTCTTTCTAGTACATTGCATATTTCTTCTTACCCAATTCATCAAATTGTCGCAATGTTTAGTTGATCGTCAATTATACGAAGGCAAAATGATCCTTTAGCTACGTTCAGGGTAATAAAATTTTACCTTAACATATCAACATTTATTTTTCATTTACACCCTTATCCGCACACAATGGTGGATAGGGAACTGCATCTTATCGACGCAGTATTATCTAGATCTTTAATTATGTGAAGGCTATGTCATCAGTTTTGCGCTTCAAGTATTAGCCCAGAGTGATTTAAGATAAATGTTAGGATAAATAAATATTAAGAGTGAAAAAACACTAATACTTATTATGACTCCTCTGGGGATCGAACCCAGGAGCTTCAACATGTAAGCCAAACACAGTTACTACTACACTTTGGAAGCAGATAATGTATATTTAATAAACCCTCTATCCGCACCCCAATGGTGCATAGGGCACTGTGTGCAGATATATTTACAGATATCAAAACAAACTGGGTGGTTTTCTATATTTTTGGAGAAATTACTTGAATAGTTTAAATTTGTTATTTCCCCTTTTCGTGCATTGTGCAACTATATACAAATTTAAATGAAATTTATTTATCGTCTTTTTTGTCCATCGTCTGAATAACACTGAACGAGATTCTTGGGATTTTAGAATTCGCTCACTCCTTTCAAGAACGTCATAAATCAAAAATTGTAAATTTTCAGTTGTGCATGTTTTCGGAATGCCCAGAAAATGTACTATATCCCAGCAAAAGCGGTATATTTTTAACTTAATATTTAACCGCTACAGGGCAGAAAGTGTTGTTTTTTGCATTTTGAAGAAAAGGCATTGTTTTATTATTTTTTTCAAAAAACTAAATATTTTTCAAATGGAGAAAAAAACTTCAGATTTTACCTAAAAAGATCTATTGCACAGTAAAAAGTTCAGTAAGTGGCTTGATATTTATTTTTAAAACATTGTATTATATTCTTAAACTTTAAAAAAGTTCTCCTGAAAAATCAAGTATTTTGATTTATGACGTTCTTGAAAGGAGTGAGCGAATTGTCAATGGACCAACGAACCGAAATTATTGTTGTTGAATTATAATTATGATTTAGCTCATTCCGTAGATGTTATCTATGATTAAATGTGTAAACGGTATATTATGTCTGATAGGAATGACTAATATAGTCACAATTATTACTATGATTCTGCATTGAATACGAAATATAATAATATTTATAGCTCCTCTTTGTTTCAAAATTCATACAAAGGGCATTAAACTTTTGATAAATAAAAGATGAAAAACATTTGATGTTTTTTTTGTTTTAAATCTCAATTGGAAAAATGCACAAAAAAATGAACTTAAATGCTTGACCTTATAATTATTTAAATAATTTTTGGTAGTATTTTAATTATATTTGTATCTTTAGATTGTTTTGTATCTTTATATGAATTACCTTATTGTAAATCTATATTATTGAAAATGTAAATATATTTGTTTTCAAAATCCACTTTAATGTGGCATTACACAAAGTGAACGATGAATGATAAGGAGAGTGTTATATTACCATACCACAAAGTTAAGGATACTTTTTACCCTTTCCGGTCCCCCAAAATTAAAAAAAAATCTAGGTAGACAGACAGATACATTCCATTTGGAAAGAAAATCTTTTGTCCTCTGCTCCACATACTGTTGTAATAGATACGAGTGACAAAAATGTAAGCTTTTAAATAAATAATACTAATGATGAAAAAATGCCGAATAACATCCGACATGGGACCCAAGAGCAAAAAACCGATGTCGAATGAGATTCGACATTGGACCAGTAAGGGTTAATGTAAAAAAAATGAATCTTTAAAAATACAATGTATTTTAAATGACGTTTTGATTAAATAGAGTACTTTTTTTTTAAATACATATTTTGCAATAAGTTTAATTCTCAGTTCAAAAGCAGTCGAAGTGCCAGCCCTGTTAAGGTAAACCCATACATACCTGACCGGTACTATTTGAACTCGATAGGTCATCTTCCCACTTTGAACTGAACAAATACGATCTCAAACATAACACTTCTTGAGACATTCTAAACTTGACCTCCGAGAAACGGATCATTTCTCCAAAGTAAAGACAACTACATTGTTGTACGAGTATACGTCAATATTTATATTCTTCTTATAGATAAATCAGTAAACAAAGATACATTATTATGATTTTGCGAGTACTTATGAGAATTAATAAAATTCAGATTTTTCATGTTTGAAAAAATGTAATTTAACATTTTTTGTTGAACTTTATTTTTCAAAGATGTATATATATGTATATATATATATATATATATATATATATATATATACACATACGTAATGCATGAGTTGATCATATACTTATTTGAATGCAGATTCAACCTTTTAGAAAGACGTTTCACTTCATTCTACCTACCCAATTTGAAAGTAGCATTATTGACTTTGATGTTTGATCGTAAAATTAAATCTTCCATTAAAGGAATTTCATGAATATAAAATCGCGTAGTTCTCACTTATCTTATATTCAAACACGCAACATTTTAATAAGATAACTTTTTTCATGATAACTTAATTAGACCCTTTTATTTAATGAGACACTTTATATTACCATATATTCTTTACACGTGCTGAATTTATGGCTAAAAATATGTAAATAATGTGCTACGTACCGTAGAACGGGGCTACATGAACTTTGATGTATTACTTGAGCCCAGTACAAAAAAATATTTAGATCGTGGTATCGATCGAAGAATCGTGACAATAAATGTCACCTGTCAGGGAAACAATGAATCATGTCGATGCGTTCATTATTGTACACCAAATATAGATTTATTTTTTTAATTTTTTTTTATACTGGGCTCAAGTAACCCATCAAAGTTCAAGTATATGTATAATTAGTGCTTTTTGTTTCCCAGTATTTGTCACTAACATTTTTGGTCCAACCTATCTCTTTTTTCGTTTTTACCACCATAAAAGCTATATTTATATGTTTAATTGAAATGAGTAATTCTTTGATTTTATCGTCAATCTTTTGGGAATCAAAATTGGTTGACTTATTTGTCATGATGTACTCCTATATCATTGCTCCAATCTCGTGTCATTGTTTTTTTTCAAGTCGGAAAAATATAGCTGTGTTTGTTTTTCTTGTAATAATGCGTTGCGTTCTAAAAAAATCGAATTGTAAAAGTTTATTATTTCTGCACTTACTCTATGCTTTCCTCCGTACAAGAAGCTCCAGCTTGATAGTTTTTTTCAGTGTATTGCAATCATTTTACCTTTTTTATTTCCTGACCTAAGAGACATAACAGTGATTTTATTATTACTGTTTTTCGTAACTATGATCGCTAATCATTCTTGTAGAATCGATCCATATATATGCACGTGATGTAGGAGGTAATTCCTGTAGCTGGGAATCTTTAGCAGGACGACTAACAACTGGCGTCACTTTGGTTCAATCTCCTTACAAGGATCTTGTTATTTGTGGGCGGTACTCCGCACTGTTTTCGCACAAAGGTCTGCTCCAGCCATTTCCATTTTTAAGTCAACGTACGAGTCCTTTCGCAAGACGTAATAAATGTGGTGTCGATCAATTAAAGTGCAATCAATCAGATTGCAAGTTCACTTCAATGATATGCGACTTATCGAATTGAAACGTATTGTAATAAATCTCTCGCTTTCTCTGAAAAAAAACATGATTATTATAATACATGACATTTCATTATTTTTAAATGACTTGGATTTTAGCCTTGTATCTAGTAATTAATCTTTTCATATTTGATCGATTTTTTGCAATACTTAGTTTTCGGGTTGTAGATCAATGTGATATATAGACTTTAAAATACTTAAGTTCTCTTTAGATTTCAATTCTTGAAAAATTGGAACAGTGGCTAGTTGAGTAAGTTTGATGCACCTACCTGAATATGCGTAAATCTATTTTCTCTACCAGTCTATTAATGGATCGGTTTATATGAAGAAAAAAATGATGGAGTTTTATCATTACATCATCCCATAGTACATCCCATATACCAGTCCTTAAAACAAAAGGAAATGATTGAATTTTAACAGACATTAACTATGAAAACGGCATCGATCTGTAATACTCTTTATTGATATGTGCTGGTTCCATATTGATTGAGATTTCGTATCAAATGTTCAGGAGAAGCTGATAGAACATTTGTAACTTATTGATTTGTAACACAATAAAACGAGAGGCGTGTAACAGCTCAGCTATTAGTATGCAGGCATATTATAAAATTTAGAGATTGATATATTGGTTACAAAGGTCCGTAAAAGTGTGACCTTTAGGTTATTTCGCTTTACATTAGAGGTCGCACTGTGTTAACAAGCGTGGCACACAATTACGTCACTGCACCAGACAGTTCCGGAGTGTGGTAACCCGGCGAACCTACAGTTTGGTGCCGCATACCAAATTGCTGCTAATAATAATTACCGTCGACACCAACGCGTGTGCTGAACATTCAGGAGTCTCGATAGCAAGGAGTGGATCCAGGGTTACTGCAAAGCCTTGGAAAATAACAAAATTAAATCATAATCATTAAATAATTATCAGGATAGGGAAACACTGATTCATCTTCCAATTATAGTGGTTAGAGCCTTCGCCTACTGTGCTTAAGGTTTAATTCCCAATGGGAGAGAGGGGGCATTCTCTATATTTATATTGAACTTCAGCCAAAAATACGGACGTACCATATTTTAAACTACCCTTTTTTATACAAATAATTAAAATAAAGGCTAATTATGTAAAATAAAACACAACTCAATCAAATAATCAATAAAAGACGACTCAGGATAGTAAAAAATATCTGTATATGGTTGTTTTATTTCTAATGGTTGAACATATGGTATTCGACTATGAAACATATTCATTTAAAATATTGTGAATATTTATTTATCTTTGTGATGTGCGATGTTACGCAGTAAGTATATGAAGTAATTATTTAAACCAGCCAATGACAAGATGTTAGCCATGCCCACTCTTCTTTAAAATCTCAATCTTTATCTCTTCTTTAAAAAATCTTAATTGTTTTTATTTAGACGACTATTATGTTTTTTCAAGTTTTATAATGATCGTAACAACATTTTGTAACAATATAATGTTAAAATGAACCGACATACAAAAAAAACAAAAACCAAATGGGATACTTAAGTTCTTATGTGTAAACCCAAATGCCTAATAAAGTTTTATTTCATATTGTTCCCTTCACATCTTTGACATTTGCATATAATGTTTAACATAGTTACATTAATGCTTTCGATGGAATTGAAAGTTGAATCGTTAACTTTTATAAAGCAATTCCAATTAAAGATAACCTTAAATAAACATCTTATATCCCTGCGCATTTAAGTCATCGTTTTATAACTTTAATTAAAAATCGAAATTATTTTCTTCTGTTTAATTTCATGTTGTTTGTTACTAAGTTTTAGTTTTGTTTGCTTTTTGTTACATTGTTAATTTAACATTTTTAAAAAATTAAAATGAAAGGTTTTTTTATTTATTTCAATGTGTTTTAAACCTGGGCTATCCCTGGATTTCCACGAAGAACGGAAGATCCTTAAAAGGGCGAACAAGGGAATAACATCGACCAACCACTATGGGCGGAAGTGTTACGAGTGACTTGATTATATCACCATTTGTTGCGTAAAGTATTTATCGCCATTTATCAGTAAATAAAATATAAACGCAATTTAAAACCACTCCCAAATATGTAATTATGATTATAAGGGATTAAATTGTTGTACCTTGAGTATATGCCTACTGACATTTATATATGTATTTTATTAGTGTGGTCTTTCCAAAATACTAGTATATTGTCTCTATCTATGATAGGTCTATGAAACTGATTATTTAGTATGATATTTTGTTTGAAATACAAAATATATTATTTAGTGCGATAAACGTTTAACGTATTACAGAAAAATATAATAATAAATAATTTAATGTATAAAACTAATTATTCTTAATAATTTAAGGATGTACTCGCATTATACAATTCAGTACGCGACCGTCTGCGCGAGGAGCCACACGCGTCTCTGCGCAAAATTGTGTTTTCGAATAGATATTGGAATATGATTTCTTTAGAATATACGAGTATATTAAAAAATATTTTTCTTACATTCCTCTTCCCATAGGTCTTTTGTTTCAAAACCAAATATATATTTCGAAGAAAAATTCAATTTTTCAATACAGCATGGTGTTTTAAGCAAAACATTCAATTACGTTAAATGTTACCTGGGTTTAAAGAAAATTAAGTTACGGGCTATCGATTATCCCATATTAAGATGCATCAATGAAACCTGGTATCATAGATCACCTAAAAATTATCAAATAACGTCATTATTCTCCGTTAATTTCTTTCGCAACTAGTACTATGGCGTACTGGGATTTACAAATATGAAATCATAAATAACACTACATGTTGATGGATAGTAGACGAATTGTTTATAAAGCGTTTTTTACTGCTACATCCGTAGAATTTCAATACGTGTTTAACAATCGGAAATCGATCAATAAAATATTTAACGATTTCACTGCAATTGGCGGTGGATTTCCTATTTCAGAATTAAAAATGATAATTGAATTTGTATTTCTGACGTTCCAAGTGTGTAAAGTATGCCTGCTACACATACATATATTTACATATTGCAAAATGTTCTTTATAGCCATTGGTACCGGCTCAAATTTGAATTGAACTAGCGTATCAATATACAAGTATGCGTATTAATTGGATTCTATTTCATAATTACACTAACGTGTTTTAGACTAAGCTGATTGAATAAAAAATATTTTATGCATACAGTTACTAGCCTTGGCTTTCTTAGATTAAAATAAGTCTCAAATTTCTAAGCCTTTCCCCCTTTTTTTGCCAAGAAATCAAAATGCTTTTTCTGTGTACATTTTTTCTTAGTTATACAAGCAGAATAAAGAAAAATACCTCTGGGTTCTTATTTTTGCATGGCCACACCTTGATATCTATTTTTTTAAATTCCACAACTAGCACACGCCAATTATCTTTATATTAGTGCAAAAAAATCACATCCGAAATATGCAATTATATTTTTTTTTAAATAAAAGTTTCACTAAATACACAAAGAAATATAATGAAAGATATTTAAGCAAATTTGAGAAATTCTTACTGACTTTTTACACATGGATTTCGATCTATGTTTCGATAATAACTATCCATGAACGCATATTTTTACACTATTAATAAATTCCATTGCTCGTATTTATGCGAGTATAATATACAAAGTGAATGGATTTAAATGAATCGTGATATGAACGATATCAAATCGTGTATACCTTCTAGTGATTTCATATGATTTTGTAGAAATGTTACTATTTCGTGACGATTTTATAATACTTTCTCTGATACATAAAAAAAACTATATAGTTTTACATCAATTCAAAGTTTATTTTTGCACAAACACATCATGCCAAATCAATCAAAAGAAATTAAGAGAAAATCGTGTGTTAAAGCAATGTTAATTTCATTGAAAATCTCCCAAATCTTAAATTAACACCTTGTTAAAACTGAGGTATATTTTGCTTCTTAACTCTATCCGCATCCAAGAGGTGAAGTAAAGTATAGAGTAAACTAGTGGATCATGTATTTTATTATATATCTGAGTTATAATAAAAACAGACAATGCTTGTCTCACCCTTGCATTCTTTCCTTATAACACCATTCTATCATTCATCGTTTTGCCGAACATTTGTCTGAGGGATCGCATTTCGAGTGCATTCAGTATACTTTCATACTTCTTTGTATATATGCAAGTACATGGAATACCATTTTGATGTTATTTTTCTATTAATTTGTTAAATACCTCATTTCATTATTGTGGCTTAGTCAATTAAATATTGTACACACACAAGTATAATGCAACGCATCGTACCGTAAAGGAGTAACTTTAATGCCTTTATGCAACGAGTTAAGTGAGTTTAGTGAAAGTGCAAGCAGCCTCGCAATAATAATAATTACCGCCATACAGAAATCGGCTTTCGATACTTACAAACATAATTAAACAAAAGGAAACAACTCCAATTAGAATAATTTCGCCCTATAAAAGTCTATTCAATGCGCTCTATGGATAAGCGAACACAATTTGGTCCGCAGTTAATTAATCTTTATCTTATGTATGGGAAAGCATTCATAAATATTAAGTGCCAACTCATTTTCTTGCAGAATTGATACGAACTTGTATTTTGGAGTCAACGCAATCAAGTTCTTTAACTTTATTTTAAGGTATAAATTACATCCTCATCACACGAA
This sequence comes from Brachycentrus maculatus, assembly GCF_059751285.1. Taxonomy (NCBI): domain Eukaryota; kingdom Metazoa; phylum Arthropoda; class Insecta; order Trichoptera; family Brachycentridae; genus Brachycentrus; species Brachycentrus maculatus. Next base: position 2,589,504 of record NW_028280843.1, on the reverse strand, counting down.
GTTTTAATGTAATTTTGTCATATTATTCAAACCCTCGAAAATCGTTTCTTTTACGCAATTTAAAAATGAAAAGCTATCTACGATCAAAATATCATGAAGTGTGGGTACAATTATATAGACAAAATAAAAATATAATATTTGAATTATTAACAATCAAATAGGAAATATAAATGTTAGGAAATAAAAAAAATAGCTGGTGAATCAATTCATAAGTAAACCTATCGGATATTTGACTGTAAAAAAGAATAGAAGAGGTTTTTATAGCCAATATTCTTGGTAACAATAAATAGCTACTATATCAGAAGGAAAAATTTTAAAAAGTCAAATGAAAATACCAACAACAAAAAAACTCGCATCTCTTAAGGATTTAAGATAAAAATGCGTGATTATATATTATGTTTTGTATTGAAAACAATGCGACAGTTTTTTTAAACGATAAATACTACGTGATCATTAAAAATACATATTTAATTTTTTGTTTACAACATTTTTTTCAACATCTTATATCTGCCAATTTTTTTCACCGATTGCTTTTAAATTAAGATACAATGTTGCATTTAAACCCCATGTTGTTTTTATCCACATAAAAAAATATAACCGAAACAGGTAAAGAAATGTTTTTTGATAAACAGTTTTTTTTACCACAGTAGTAGTGCCATCTGTTTGATTTAATAATAACAACAACTGTTAGATACTTACAATTTTCAATGTTCTTGATCGCATTGCTATTTGTTAGATTTTTAATACATTCATTGCTTTACGAGCATTTAGAAATCATACATATGGGAAATGTGTGCTATCTGTTTTCTTTCTTTTCCATTTAACCAGACTAAGCAACTGCAACGCGTGGTCGGGTATGGCTAGTTTATATTAAATAAGCTCATAATGATATCAACTGTAAATATTACATTATTTTCATACCTAAAAAAACTGTAAAGTTGCCACACAAAAATCGTGAAGTTTTCTTCACTCCACATTCATAATAACGATACATTAGAACGTTTAATAGTGTATGAGATGATACCACTCAAATAAATTGCAGGATAACTAGTGTTAATACTATAAAATCAACAAAGGATTTCGAAATGTTTTCTCCTTTACAAACGGCAGCTAATTGCGTTTATTGCGTGGATTTTTAACACAAACACAGTTAGTTGTCTGAAGGCAAGACACTCATTGTTCTTCTCTTTCCACTTGTACATTTTTACTTGTTTTTTTCTGCCGAAAAGCAACTTGAAAACAATAGGCCATTGTACTGACCCACTTACTCGTGTGATGGCATTTTTCATATATGAAGGTGATTTGGGTAGGTATACGGTATATTATCGCCTAGGATAGCACCTTCGAACCTATTCTCAACCACGTGTGAGCATTCACCGCCTGTGTTAAGAACTACGATAGTACTTTTCATGTAGGTAATAAACTCGACTGGCGCCATGTTAAAATTGCGGCACTCGATCGAAATAAAACAGCTGCTGATATCAAAGTCATTGTATGCGCGTGTAATAAAATATATTTTCTCATTTGTAAAATGTTGCATTGTTCATTCTAAATGTTTTTTTTTATAAAATATTTTCAATTGGTGTTATTACCGCCAAAATAATACATAAAATACAAGATTTTTCGAATATACTAAATTAAAAATTTTATATTCTCAATTTAATAATCTGGAGTGTAGGTACAATATTTCATTTGATTTTTTAAAACTTTAAGCAGTATGTTTAATATTTTGAAACAATATCAATTATATTATCATATTTTGGAGGTCAAAATAAATATAAGTCATTTTTTAATATAATATTATTGGTACCTGAAGCGCAGGGCTATTCACCCTTATTCATGTATTTATCAATCAAGATAACACTTACTTTATATGATGCAGTGTCCTATGCATCGTTGGTTGCGGAAAGTGTTAAAAAGAAAGAGAAAAAAGTCAAGTTATTTTTTTTTATTTGTTTGTGTACCTAAGAAATATATCACAAAGTTATAATCATGGCCAATCCCTAAATCAGATTGATATTAAAATATAACATTTTGTGTATGCCCAAATCCTTGTTCACATGGATGTGAATAAAATAACCGGTCAAATTATAAACTGCATAAAAAATATAAAACCTCGTTTTCAGGCGTCTCCAAAATAAAGCGCAGGCAAAATAATTCGGTAAGGATCTTGCATACATTTAAGTAAAAGGGTTTCTGCTAAATAAAAACTCATTCAAATCAACCATAGATACTGCCACGATTTCACACATAAAGCAACTTGAGAATTATTTGATGTATATATGAATAGTATAGCGCCCTTGAGGTATTATTTTACGAAAATGGCGCTATATAAGCTATCCAAATTTACTATAATTATTATGGTTGTTTATCATGGCTAGAATGGTGAATGTTACACGTGTATGTGTATAATATGATTTGAACCAGCCTGTGACCTGTCAATACCCAGACTTCCATATTATTATTCATCAAAATTGAGACCGAGAAATACATGGCACGATCAGGTATGCCAAATACTTGAAAGTGGTCAGGTTAGGAGTCGTAACAATCGGCGGGTATGTATGAGGAGATGCATGAACGTGGAAGAGGCGAAGAATATTTGCAAGGACAGAGTGGTGTGGCGCTCTTTTCTCTCTGCCTACCCCTGCGGGGAAGCGGGGTGATGGTTAGTTAGTTAGTTAGTTAAAATTGAGATGTCAAAGTATAAAAAAGATATCTAAATTGCATACTCTAAAAGTGTCCCTACTTAAACTGAATATCACAGACTGCCCACTTACATGCAATACTTGTATTATATAACCAGCCTCAAAATTAATTTTGTCATTACCTTCTTCGTATGGCGGAGCGTCGTGCAGTAACTGTCGGCATTTTAAGTCAACAAAACTTACGAAATGTCTGATGACACAATTGCATCATCGGTTTGTAATGAAGTCGAACAAAATAAAATATCCTGATTTTGTTTGCTTAACGCCGACGTTCTCGGAATCTTAATGGTCATCGAGTACTTTACATGTTTAAAAAATATATCTTTCAATGGAGACTTGGTGTTTGGTTTTAAAATACCGTTTTTACGGGACATTAATTATTCACACGGATAGTCTTTTTGTTCGAATGTAGTAATTGTTTCAGTCCCGGTCAAAGATGTCGAATCTCCATATTAAAAATAGGTGCATAGAAATAATAAATAAATTAAGACTATAACGATATGGAGCAAATCATTTTTAATTAAATATCTAAACCATAAATAATAAATGTGATTATCATTTTTTTAATAATTTTTTGTACCTAGTGACACCTTTTTTGTTGATGAAATAAAAAAAAAGCCATCATTTTTATTATATTTCTTATTTTTATGATTATTTACCCTACGGATAATTAATCAATATTTATTATTGGTGTCTCAATGGATACGAAGTATCTGTAATTTTTATACGAAAGAAAATGGAAGTGTGCGTATTCTAGACTTACATCGATTTTTTAAATACAACCCTTTATGGATGTTCAATAATGGGCAGAATGGTGACGTTAACAAGTGTTTAAAGTGATCCCTTAAACCAGCCGAATTTCAGGTCATAAGCCTTGAAAACGATCTAGATAACACTGCGTCGATGAGATGCAATACCCTTTCGGTCAGAATGAAAATGAATCTAAATTAATTAATTAATATATATATATATATATATATATATATATATATATATATATATATATATATATATATATATATATATATATATATATATATATATATATATATGTATATATATATATATATATATATATATATATATATATATATATATATATATATATATATATATATATATATATATATATATATATATATATATATATATATATATATATATATATATATATATATATATATATATATATATGTGTGTATATTAACAAAAAGGTGAATTCTTATTTAACCACTACACTATTCGAATTGAATGCATTATCATTATTTGGGAAAAAGTCAGAGGAAGACCGAGAAAAACATGGCACGATCAGGTATGCCAAATACTTGAAAGTGGTCAGGTTAGGAGTCGTAATAATCGGCGGGTATGTATGAGGAGATGCATGAACGTGGAAGAGGCGAAGAATGTTTGCAACGACAGAGTAGTGTGGCGTTCTATTCTCTCTGCCTACTCCTGCGGGAAAGCAGCGTGATGGTTAGTTAGTTAGTTTTTTATCATTATTTCTTTACTGGTCCTTAATATGCATTTACTATAAAAATATTTGTAATAAAATGTAATAATAAGCGTAGGAGTTTGCCATATTCTTCCAACTTTACTAACTATTTCTCTCGTACATTATGAGTTGACGGAGTATTATGCAAGCAGGATAAGAAAATCGAGCAGTTAATTGTCTTCGCGTGCCTATGCGTAGGTGTTTAATGATCATTTCTAGTCAATTTGATATCAATTTTATCGCTTTATTTACTTAAATATAGTTCAGCAACTAACCACTAATAAACTAAGAAACAAGACTACATTTAATTTCATGAAGTCATTCAGAATCAATATTAATATACTTTTCGTATACAAAGGATTTTATATAAAATAGAAACAAGACTTTATATAAAATAGAAAGGAATATATAAAATACAAAAGATTTTATATAAAATAGAAACAAGAAACAAGACAAAATATTGTTACATAATTTAAATATATTATATATTATTATTAAACCATATCCGCTCCCTCTCTGGAGAATATTGAGTCTCCAGGCTTTTCAATCGGCTACCAGATCCCTTGCATCCTCCCAAGTCAGGTCCGCGTCCCAAAGTTTAGACCAGAACTGCCGACAAATTGTCAGCAGTGGTCGTTCTGGGCGGCGCGAACCTGATGCCTTGTAAAAGACACAAGCTTGATTAAGGCTCTCGGGAGGCATGCGGAGTACATGGCCTAGCCAACTGAATCGCTTTTTCTTGACGACAGTTGTGACCAAGATTTGCTGCGTCCTACGCCTTATCTCTTCATTCCTCACAAAATCTAACCACCGCACGCCTAGAATTCTTCGCAGACACCTATTCTCAAAACTAAGTACACGGCTGCTCTGGGCCCTTGTAAGGTGCCATGTTTCACAGGCGTATAATTTAAATATACTTTATGTTAAATTGCTTCAAATATAAGAAAATTAATTAAAAGCGCTTTAATATTTCGCATAATACAGAGATTCTAAATTATGTGCTCGATTCTCTTAATTGATTCGATGAAATCGAACATTTATTTTAATTAACTACATTCATTTTGAAAAGTTAATATGCGTTTACGCACCCTTCCTCATACCTTGCTGATGATACTTATAACTAATTCCACAAAATCAACTCCAGAATCTATTAGATAAATAGATAAATTTATACATTCGTTAAAATTTATTCTCTCAAATTAAAACTTATATTTGTTTGTGGGAAATTGCTACGTGATACCCTTAAAAAATATATTAGACATGTTCACATAGCTGTAAATTCAGAATATCAACACCAAAGTTCAAATTACCGCATAATGTGCAAACTGTTATTATGGAACATCATCGATTACGTCACATTTCCTCTTTAGGAAGAACCCACATTCTCGTGGGAGTACTCAAGTCCCCGAAGGAGATATTTGTGTGTATATTTAGTATTTAAGTATTTATAATGTTACTCAAACATAAGAATTCCGCGAACTAACTCTTTGCCTGATAATGACTTCTTACAGCTGTTTAGTATGAGTATTTCGATAACGTTATGTAATTCATAACTACAAATCACGCAAGCAAATGCTCGATATCGTAGAGAGTTATTATAATTGTGAAACTGTCAACTCAGCCAAATGATAATATCTCGATTTCTGTCGTTTATACTTTATACCCAAACAGATTCAAGTGTAAATATTTCACAAAAGAGAACGTAAATATTTTAACTCATGCCTGTATGATTGTATCGAACTGAATTTCATTTTACGCGGCTTGATGTATAATAATCTGTTTTCATAAGTGTACTAAATACTCGAATCTAGATATTATCACATGTTGTATTGGTTTAGCCTCTAATGCGACTTAATAAGTGGTAACAATTGAATTTCTTTTTACGTAATCCAGCAAATCATAAGACCGTTAGCATGTCAGCATCCATTTTGTGTGAAGTATTGAATAACCCCGAGATGTGTCTTTTTTGTGCAGAATTAATTACCCACTTTCAAAGAGAATAATGTAGGCATTTTTTTACTATTTTCGTATTTATGAATATTAATTAAAATTCTCACAATTGATGATAGATATACTCGCATGTAAAATGTTCCTTGTTTGTGGAAATATTTTACATAATATGATATGATGCAATGAGTTTGTCAAAAAAGATGACAATAGAAGAAATGTGAGAAAAAAATTGTTAGCTATTTTCGAGCATGATTGAAATTTTGTCTGCTAAAATTTCCGTAAGTAAAGCATGCCATAATTCTAGTATTTTTAAATTAACTGCAATATTTACAATTATTTCTTTTCTTCTTCCATTGTGAAATTAGGTTTTTTTAACACAGAAAACAAAATTTATTACTTCAGAGAATACTCACAAATTTACAATTCAGTAAGCGACCCACTGTGCGAGGAGCCAGACATGTCTCCACGCATTTTTTTAAATAAAAATTTAAATATAGTAAAATTGTTTTAAGAAAATTCATTGACAATATCTTAATATTTTTTTTAAAATTATCTTTCAATAATTCTTTTCTTCTCAAAACCATATATTTTATTTCAAAGAAAACTATTTTTTTAACACAAAAATGGTGTTTTAAGCAAAAAATTCAATTACGTTAATTGTCATTGTTTTTTTTAAGTTTAGGCTATCGAATAAACCCGCCTTAATACGTCTTCACGAATGATATCACTTCATTTTTTATTGCATTAAGGACACACGAGAGTACTACAATATATACCATTCTATTGATTTAACCGGCCAGTGAACTCCCAACTCTGGTTATGGTAATGACTCAGTCGCAAACTTCGTTCTTAAAAACCGATTCCAAAAACCATATACCTACCATTCCCTGAAACTAAATATAGACCCGTGTGATTATACGTATACAAACGGGGATAGTTATTATTATAGTTAATTTTTATTTGACGATTTATAAGATTTCTGTCCATATTTTTAAAGTTTTATTTGGTTATTAAAGAAAATATTTCTTGGCCTAAGAAAATTACCTCAAATACATCAAATTCAATATTACCAACTGTTTCTAAAAAAAATAGTATGCAAATAATAGCTTTATTTGCTGCAATATATTTTTTTAAACTCGTATGTTAAATTTAGTGGCAGAAGAGGTTTTAGTTTAAATATTATGCAACCGGTGATCATAAATTTACCGATTACAAAATTTATCGTTTTCTACGAGTATTTTTTATGAAAAAACACACTCTTTTATAAAGATGTTTGATTTACGTGAGTCTCCTCTTTTATTTTGGTGTTAAAATTCTTCATTTCCCAATTTTCTTTCTACTTTCTGTAATATTTGAGATGAATAAATAACGCAGTTCACAAAGCATACGAGTGGATAGATTACTTTATGTTTACATATTGTATGTTAGGAAGAACACACCCGCACTTCAGTTTAGATCAGTGATTCTCAAAGTGGTCCTTGCGAACACCCTGGTGTCCTCAAGATATTTCTGGTAGTCCGTGCAAAGTTTTATTTAAAATAAAATTAATTGTTGCACATTTTTATTAAAATAAAAGTTATAATAAATAACAATGAATAAATTTTTATGTAATTTTATAACAAATTTTGTCAACGGTGATAATATCATATTCGTCATATTTCATATTATTTTTAATCTGGTGTAAGACCGAACAGGTTGAAAATACTTCTTGAACAAAATTACATCAACATTAACCTACTAATGAAAATATCAAAGTTAAATATGTAATTTTTCTATTATGCATTTATGTAGTTTTTCACCCGGGGTCTGTAGGCAAGTTTTGCCTATGAGAAGGGATTCGTGGGTCCAAAGAGTTTGGGAACCACCGGTCTAGATGGATTGGAGAAGAATGTGCAATATGTTATCCAATTGTATTAACGCCGCAACAAGGTTGTGTTTTCCGTAAAAATATTTGAGTAGGTTTCTCAAATCAGTGCCTACTTATTGCAGTTACCTTGGCTGACGTATTTCTGTTTGTAGGTAGTCGGTATTATGTGTGTTTGAGATTGTATGAGGCTACTTTATTCGCAGGCCGACAACCTCTTCCGGAGGGAAAGATAACAAACTTCTTATTGTTTATGTGAACATTATGTTTTGCTGTGTGATTCGTTTATCGTTTGAACGTAGCTGGTTCATTATACATTTGAATAAAGCCAAGGGAAGGTGAATGTTTTTGAAAAATCTTGTTTTTTTACAAATAACGGTATTTTTATTTCTTCAATATTATATTGAGCTCAATAAAAATAATAAAAAGACGATAACATTAATACATAAATGTTATTTTGCTTTTATGAATGTATTATTAATTATATTTTTTTAAATACATTTTATTAACAAAAATTTGAAAAAAAATACTACATAATCACACGTATTTATCGGTTTTATATGGAATGTCATTTTACAATACTAAGGGTAAATTTCATTACCATAAAATTTCTTTAAAAAATGGCAAAAAAACATTAGTGTAACATATATTATGAGTATATTTTAAGTGTGTATCCATCTACTTAAATATACAATCTAAATTTAATAATTTACCCATTTCTTGATAGTAGGTTCTTGAAAATCTATTTAGTTTATGGATTTCAATAATCCATAATCAATTCAGTAGTCGGCATTACTCAAAAAGAAAAATAATTATGACTAAAAATAAACCTTGTCCGATTTTAAACGCCACATTTATTTTGACGTTATGATCTTCCGTTATGCATTTAGAAAATCAAAAATTCATTCTCTAATATATTAATGAAAATACAATATACATTTTTTTACATAATATACAAAGCTCCTCATAACATAACTTTACATTCAAATCGATTATTGTGATAATAATGATAACAATAATTTTGGATATTATATATGGCATTATTTTCGTAAAATTTACATCAAGGGCGCTTGGCTGAGATTCAATTGGGGAAGAGGAGATTATGAAAATTTATCAAACAAATACGTTTTTAGTATTTTTCTAAAGATCATCTTACGCTCACTGTTTCTAACTATTGGTGAAGAGCATTCCATGCCATCGGTACCGCAACAGCAAAGGCACGTTCACAAAATTTAGTTCGCTGGTTACGAGCCGGTAAGATCACTTGACCCATAGCAATTGTTGTAGCCGATCTAAGCGTGAGACGTATATCGACCGATTCGGATAATTTTAATCAAATTCGTCTCAAATGTAAGACAAAAAAAAATCTCAATTATGAGAACATCAAAATGATTTAAAATTAGAATGTTTTTTTTTTAATGAGTTAAAACAAAAGAATGATTTACTTATTCTGTGATTGTTACATTTCAGTTTGGGACCTTTCGAGTCGCCCGCCTCTGCCGAGATGGTGTCCAGGAGGCGTATCTTGTCTCGCTCAAGAGACGACCTGACACAAGCATTCAGCCAGAATATGGAGGAAGAAGAGGACGTCTGGTATCACAAAGACAAGCTTTACAAGGTAAGAAACTACTTCTGTCATATTCGGACCCTTCTTACTGGGAGATGTGTATGTAGTGTGCGCATGTGTAGTCTGTGTGTGTATGTGTATGTGTCTGTGTCTGTAACCTAACCTAACCTACACATTTAATTTTTGATAGAAAATACCATCAGAGTTAAAATGAAGAAAATTAACTGATTAAAAAAACTAAATTAAATTATTGTTCTGAACTTACAATTATTTTTTTTTAGTAATAAACCTCCACTCGTTTACGAGTGATTTAAGCTCTAACGAACAAAATACGTGGTAATGACATTGTATTTTGACATTGTATTACAACATAGAAACAGCAGAACAGAAAAAAGATTAACAACAATAATAATAAGTAACTGACATTAAGGAAAATATCAAATAAACTCTTCAGTGTACATTAACTAAATTATATTAAAATCAATTAATTAATTATCATAGACTGTTGTTATTTTTTTTCATTAATTTAAAACAATTAATTATTATAGATAGACAAGGGGACATGTATTATGAGTGAACGCGTAGGTGATCTGCCTTGAAATTTATTAAACGTCACTGTCTGTCGATCATCAAGAACAAACAATCGTAAAAAACCCGTTGACGAGTTATTGACTATCCCAAACATAAAGCTAACTAAACAAATGACTGCGATAGTATCTCTAATAGGAACAATACCTGCATTCATTGATGCTAGTCGTAATTAATGTCTAGATATTGTATGAGGATCTCCTGTCATATTTTACTGCAGTTGAAAACCGATAAAGGGCTCGCAGATAATATGTAGTATATTATGTAACTGATAACATGTAAAATACCAAGTGGATGATATTTTAAATTTTCTTATTAATTTGTGTGAACTTTTTGGGTAAAACCGTATATACCTAACTTTTCTTGATGATTTCACCTCTATTTTAGAAATCATATTAAGTGTTTTTTTCTGTAATAATATATTTTATTATAAATAATTTATTATACATAATAATAAATTATATCTGAAATGACTTTCAAACAAAATGTGAGTATTATAATTAGCATTATACAGCAAGTTTAATAAAATGTAGTTTTTTAAAAATCTATACTTTCTAAAACTTTATATTTTATTGAATTATTTTGTGCGAATTTTTTGTGTAAAACCGTATAAACTAAACTTTTCTTTATGTTTTGACCTTTATTATAAGTCATATTTAAAAAAATGTAATAAATATATTCATATTTTATTTATTCAATTAAAGCATAAATGTTACTTTAATAAAAAAAACGCATCAAAACGAACCTGATCTTCAAATTAGCTATGGTTATGTTTAGTTAATTAATTTTTTGTTTTTTTTTTTTTTTAATTAAATGGCGCACATGTTCACTAATTTTTCATATTAAATATCGTTTATTTATGTGCTCAATAGTCCAGTTTACCCCGAGGTGAGGCGTGAAGGACGGTCATGTATTGTATGCGGATGGCATATCAGAACTTCTCTTTTTAGTAACTAGTTTTTTGGGAATCCAAAGTTAATCTCAAACCAGTTGACCTTTACTTGCAATCAAGGGGTATTTTGTGTAGCAGTTGTTTTCGTTTTGCGAAGCAAATTGAATATGCTAATTAAAATGTAGGTTTGTTATATGGAACATTCCTATTGCATATCATGTAGGTACGAGTATTTAAATGAAGTTATAATAATACAAACATTATATTTTTAGCGTAGGCGGAGACTGAGGTAGATTTTCAATTAGGGAATATTAAAATTCATATCCTCTTTCATATAGTGACAACATATTCTATTTTAGATTTGACATCAAAATTCCTTCATACATTTAGGGAAACAGGTTATAAAATACAATACATTTGCATATTCTCAATAACTTTGCTTACGCATAATTTTACACCTCATCTTAATATCCTGAATACCCAATTATGCAAATTCCTTACATTACGTATGTAACTTTGTTAATTAAATGGATTAATGTTTTATTTTATATTTTTCAAAAATCCATCAACAATACCAACCCACGATCACGTCCGAAAAATCTTTCAATATTTAAAAAATATTTATAAATGGTAAAAATCTATAAGAGTTTTCAGGAAAACAATTTATATATAATTTTTTTGCAAAACAAAAATCAGTTGAAATTGTTGAAACTATTTTAAAAGACTTAAAAGTACATTAGGCATAGAAACTGGTTTAAAAGAACGTTTTTACTATCCCTACTCTGATTAAGCATAAAGTTCAAGGCCGAGTATATTTCTTTTAGCATTTTTATGAATCTGCGTAATAACACTTCACCGATTTAAGGCATTCAGTTCATGTACTTTTAAGTCTGCATAAGAAAATGAGAGAGCGTCAGACTTTTTAATATCATTTACTTTTTACTACCAGCAGACATGTACAATGTATCGTGTATTTGACCATGAAATACGGAAAGTGAGTTCGAACCGTAAAGCTGCCCACTAATATTTTCTTGAAAGTGATAAATCAAATGCACTGAAGTAAAATAATAACAACTCCATCGCTAATATCTTCTCAAAATCTGAAATTTGCCGGCAAACAGAATCGACGGAAGTTACCCGTATTTCGTAATGCAACTTTGGTGGTTGACCGACATTCAAGTTTAATACAAACGCGATTTCGCAACAACACTGAGGCTTGTTTCATTGAATCCTTCCTGTCTTCATTCTTCATACTTAAATCGGAATCTTTTATTCATAAACATCTATTCTTATTGTAAAATATTTCAAGAAAATATGTCTAGAGCTGTTACAAGAACAGTCCAGAAATATTAACGGTATGGTTATAATTGAAATCAAGTTAAAACATTTTGAGTACGTCCATATACTTGTTTACAAATCTGGATTATAAATGCCCAGACTTCCATATTCTTCTTCATCTTTGATGAGATGTCAAAAAATAATATGAAATCAAGTTAAAAGGTTATCCATTTTTTTAATGTTATGCTATGGGTGGGTTTGTTTTACATCATACGTACAATTTTTTAACGAAAATTTAATACTGGGAGTGATAAAATCGTCGAAATATATAGTTTTTAAATGTTAACATTAATAATAGCTCAAAAATAGTTTTATATTTAAGCCGTCTTTTAAAAAAAAAAAAACAGTAACCCGCAAAGCCTTACATTCAAAAGTTTTATCTGCTGGTAGGATAGACAAGATAGGGAAGGTGAATGTTATAACACGCCACAAACATCCAGACTAATTGAAAATAAATCTTTGTTGAATTAATTTCGATTTTAAATACGTGTTTCTTTTGATGCCAAAAATAAAATTTATAACATACTATAAATCATAAATAAACTAATTTGATTATGATAAATTAGAAATAAATAAAAACCATTCGAATTTAACACATTCTTTAAATCAGATCTCAGTGTGAATACGGCGAAAATTAGTCCTTGCGAAATCGTTTATTTAATGCAAAGTGATTGTGCATACATCAGTAACAAGGTCAAGTGACATTACTTTATACTATCTACTCGTGTTGTCACTCTCTGACTAGAGAATATGAATTAAATCATTCAAACCAATTTCATGAAGGTATTATAACCATATCCGGAAGGTATGTAAATATATTATCTAGGTTTTTATAAAAATAATGCTCATTGTGTAATATTTCCGTCACTTTTAAATTAAATTTTAAAATATTGTTAGTATTTAATTTACTTTAACTTTAAAAAAGCATTTTATCAAATATAAACATAAAATTTTTACTTTGAATATTAATTTAAATATGATAAAAACCAAAAAAAGAATATTCATTTCTTTAACATGTATATTGTATTAATTAAACTGCATTATTTGCATATTCTCACTGTTAATATGTGAATGAGCTTATTTCGCAAAGAACGGGGAAAACGATTTTTAAAGTACCTACTGGCAATTCACTGGTTTTTAGAAAAAACTCTTTGCATAATTAAATGTAAAAATATGTAAGTTATAAACATTGAAATTTCTGAACTAACCTTAGATGAACGATAAAAAATTTACACAGTAACCTTTTAATACTCATTCCTAAAAATATTTTTTCATACAAAGATTATTCGAAATATTCAAATCCTGCTTTTGTATATATAATTTTTTTATCTAAAAATAATATTTTTTTCCTGGGGACAGACATAAATACTTGATTCATTTATAACATGCAATATCACTCTTTTATGTGAATATTCACGAGTGTGTTTGATAATTTCAATGATTACAAATTGGGCAATGTGCAATTTATCTCTTATAATTAGCATTACATCGTTTAATTTAAAAGAAGAAAGCTACACGAACCAAACCTCACAAAATGGCAATGTTTATACTTTTTCCCACCGGAAAACATTTGGCAACAACACCATTCTACAAAGGTAGGCCGTAGTACACAATTAACTCGTTCATTAATTGATACCATATTGAATAAATCGTAAAACTATTCACAGACTAACTGTTAAAGCAGACACTCCATTGCGCAAAATATCATCACGTTCTTCTATTCAAGAAAATCGTCATTTCCGTTATTTTTTGTGCGCAGGACATTGACTTTCTATCGAATTATGTGCCGTCACGACATTGTCAATTAATATTTTTATATCATTTTTTCACTTGGCAAAAAATATTACATCACGAAAATTTACTTGATATTTTAGGAATCAGCAGATGTTTAATTGTCACAAACTAAATATATTTTAGTTATGTCAACGAAATTTGGAAGGCGAGTAACTTGCTTTAAACTCATCTTATGATGCGAAAATCTTCAACGCATGGGTAAAAACAAAACCCGAAAAAATGTCGTAGTATTAAAAAATATGGAATATGTTAACAAAATATTAATTTATATTTTTTGATCTTCACTGAAGGTATTTGAACTCAAATTTAACATCGAAATTGAACATCAGTTATGTATGTTGATAAATTTCTAAACAGATATCAGTTGCACCTGAGGAATAAAAGCGGTTGTTAAAACACTCTTTTTGTGTACAACTAAAACTTCATGTTGAATGTTGGAGTATATAAGATTGTCACTCAAACCAGCCATTGCCTGGTCATAGGGCCTGAGAGTTCCTGTACTTGCATATTGCTTTCGTATGAAGGGATGTTTCGTCTCGGGTAAAACATATTATATAACTTTGTAGGTACATATATATCACACACTATACAAACCATTTTATACTTAATATATGTACACATATGGACCTACTATTACAAAATACATTGATAAATTCGTATAATATGCTGATGCTGTTTTCTCTTTTTTAAGATTTTGGTGCCCTTTAATAAACTAAGCAATTTAAGTATACACGCAATACGTAGGTAACCTTACATAAAACTTCACAGTTTAGTAACTTAATTATATGAATTTTGACTGTCAAGCATATGTTTTCAATCATTTGAATTTACCTGTCCATTTTATAATTTATGACGGCATTATTGAAATAATTTACATTCTACTGAAGTTAATGGTTAAGATTCTCGATAAATATCAGTAAGAAACTGTTCAGACGTGGTTTGTACAGCTTCACAGACTATTGTATAACCTTTTGACACCTTCAGAGTGGATAATTTATGCTCGTAATGTAGTATTAGATAACCCGACGATTAAGATAAGAACATTGTTTTTATTATATAACAAGTAATTTTTAAATATACTAGTATTTTACTTTTAACGTGTTTAAAGTTATTTGTTCATTTGTTTATTATTCCTTATCAAATATTTTAAATGGAAAATGCTTATAACATCAATAAGAAATAGTTTTTTTAGGTTATTCACTACAAAAATTCTTAATTATTGTCCCTTAACTTAGAAACATGCGTTTTTTCTATTTTTCGCTTTTAGTTTTGTATTTTTGAAGGTAAATTTAGGGTTATCAGTGTTGAAACTTGAATCTAGGATCATAACTATTATGTATTATGTTAACAAAAATACTTAAGTTATTTACTCCCCAATATTTTATTCCGCTTCTGTAGTGTAGTGGTTATAGCTACCATGCTTAGAGGTCTCTGGTTCGATTCCTGGGGGGTATAAATAAAAAAAACTGTTTTTTTCACTAAAACTTATTGAAATTACCCTAGTCTGGTACCTGAAGCGTAATACTAACTTACCAACCATCACGCCGATTTTCCGCAGGGGTAGGAAAAGAGAATATAAAGCCATCTTACTCTGTCTTTGCAAACATTTTTCGCCTCTTCCACATTCAAATCTTTAAGCATACCACTCTCTTATTATTCCGACTGCTGACATGACCTCTTTCAAGTATTTAATATACTTGATAATGCCATATTTTCTTCGGCGTTCTTCTACTCCCATTTCAAAATTACGTTCGCCTTATAAATATGGTATGTTTTATTGTTCTTTCTTCACTCATTCGTTTCACATGTGCAAACAATCAAAACATATCTTCCTTACTTAATTAACTTAGTTTTAATCCTACTTGATCAACTTTGTATTGCACAGTGCCCTTTGCATTATTGGGTGCGTATGAGAAAAGCACAAAAATCCCATTTTCATATTTATTTAACTGTCTCAAATATTTAAGAATTTTTGGCAGTCAACAGATCTCCCACAAAGTATGTGTGTAATTTTCCTTCTAGGATCATATGTATTCCGTTGAGAAACCCTATTAACAGAAATTTATGTTACCTTTTAACCAAAGTATAAACATGATCCTTTGTGATCTTTTCACCGACCTCTTGACCGGTGCTTTACGTCGCCCATCCTCCGACGGATCCCCACGAACTGTGGGCCAACACGGCTTTACACAAGACATTACGTGCGGTCCTAATAATTGCACAACCGTTATATAAGAACGGGGACTGATTACAAAATTAAAAATAGTACCGTTACTGAAGGCGGAAAATGGAGGACGATTATTTCTAAGGACATGTGGAACGGCTTTATTGTCTCGTCACAGAACGACGATTGACTGAATATTATATGGGAAGTGTTATAATAACTAACCTCGTTTATTGATTACTCGGATAAGTTTCATAACTGTTGTTATGTGCTGAAAATTTGATCTGATTTCTCCAGTCTAAAAGAAGATTGCTTATTACGCGCGTATTGCGTTTTATTTTTTGTCATCACACTGACGTCTAAAATAATTATGCTAAAATTATTAAGTTATCATCATCCTGGGAGTTAAAAAGGGTTTAATGATCAAACGTAAAACCTTTGCTTATAGCATATTTAGTTCATATGTATTAAAAATTGTAATTGGATGTGTATCGTTAATAATAAATTTATAATGTTGATCCCTTAAAACAATACAATATACACAATGGATTCAATATCTGATATCAATCAACAGTTACATTCTATTTTTTTTTATATTTTGACAAGACGAATAAAAAAAACTAAGTCTGGGATTTACTGGTTTTATGATTTATTATTGGGTGGTTTAAGTGAATAATTTAACTACTATTTATGTAATCATGAGTAAAATTGTGAATGTTACACGATGTGCAAAGTGATCACTCAAACCAGGCAGTGACAGGTTGTAAACCTTGTAAATGCCCAGCCTTCCATATTCTTTTCTATTTTTGTTGAGATACCAAAAAGTCTTGATACTATATACTTGTTACTAGCATAAATAATTTTGCTGCTGCATGTACGAGTCTTCGACATTCAGTTATCGTGGAATGTTTTGCATATTTGTATGATTTTTAGAAAACCTCTTATTTAAAGTCCATAAAATTCTCATGATCTTAAAAAAAGGTTTATTTTATGACATCTCATTTGATTTATATTAAAAAATAATGAAATGTAAATTAGATGAGTGTACACGAAAGATATCCAGGATGGACAATTAAATTTGAAATATTCGTCTTTTATCAACAAGATGCAATAAATTGTTTAATTATACGCTAGATAAAACTTCGAGGTGTGAGACTAATAATTAACTAATTGGTTTGATTTTCATTAGAAATCAGGATAGCTTTTATAAAAAATGTTGCGCATAAGTTTGTCTCTGTACAAAGGAAATAATAAAATCCATGTGATACATATTAATGTAGTCTCACAATATAGTGATAAAACAAGCATGTTGTTCGAACGTCCAGATTTATAAGAGGCCTTGCAGTAACGACCTTGCTAAGGTGCTATTAAAATATTTTACCAAGTGAAATATGACGTATAATTTAAATGTAAACGTATTTCAATTTAATTGCAGATTGATATTTAATAAAACACAGTTATTTGCAAAAACTCGTATCGAGACTATTGTTGAATATGTGTTGCTTTACGATTCAAAATATTTCTGGATTATGAAGGTTTCTTTTTTCTTTTTAAAATTTCAACTTTAAAAAAAATCTCTAGATAACACAATTTTTTTAAAATATAAACAAAGTTCCAGTTTTTATTTCAAAATCTTAAGTGTTTTTTTATAGTTTCTTTAGGAAAAATATGTGATGTGAAGCTTTTTTCTCTTTTATTAGTAATTGACTTACTTTAAGTATAGTCACAAATAAGTGGAAATATACCAATTATTTTAGAAAAAAATATATGTCTAAACATAACTAGTATAAATTTATACCAGTTTTAATGGATTTGAAATAAATAAATTATAAGTGTAAAAACTTTTATAATATTTAAGTACAAATTCGATCAAAAATATAAGGTATTCGAATTCTCTTATTATTTTTACAACATACTAAGTTACAGCGTTATTTTCATCGTTCATGAGTTTTACTCTCCTGATATTAATACAAAATTGTACCAAGAAGAAAAAATACACAAATTATTTTCAATAAGTATATTATATTTTATACCACTGCCTTTCATTTATAAGTTATGACCATTTTTTAGTTCATTAATGTAAACACGACTAGTTTTGAGAACTACAGATGTTCTCATCAACAGGTGAAAATACAAAAAAAAACTGTATTTTTATTCTGCGAAAGTAAATGAGAAATTAATAAATAATAAACTGTCTTCTTTGTAATACTGATTGCGTGACTTACATAAGTTTGGCAGTGACCGAGTGAATCACTATTCACTATGTCCAATATGAGGAAACCCACCCGATTTGATATAATAACAACAGTTATTTCAGGAAATATGAACGCAAACCTAGTTCATGCAACCTGAGTAGGATGTCGTTCTGTACTCCATGCCCAATAACAACGATGTTACGTGTGCATCAGGTTAGGTCATGCTATTTAAATGCCATCGACCAACTTCGATTCAATTGCAAACATGTCATTTTGTTTACATAGATCATCACGCCTTATCTACGAGTTTATGCCAAATAGGGATATCTTGATATCTTATGTGTACGAATATATTATTTTCGCGTGCCATCTGAGTTATGGCTTTTAGATACTTACTGTATGTTTAAAAATAAAAATTTAAGTGTTACTTAAAAATTCTTACATTTCAAATATGCTTAAGTTGTTAGCCGAATGCTTTGATATTTTGAGACAACGTAGCATTCGAATAAACGCGTGTTTTATATACCTGTGCAGATGTTTTTATTTGAGGTAGATAACAGTATGATTTTCAAACAATTTTTACTGCAATGGCAGTGCCATCTGTTGAACTTTACAGCAACACACGCAATACTTAATATTTCTCATATTGGACAAATGCTATCATGCTATCATTTTCAATGTTTCCAGTTTCATATATTTTCATTCTTCTCTAATATTGTATTATAAATAAATGTTTCCTTTTTCCGTTTTTTTTTCCATTTCACCAAACTGAGTAGCAGTAACTCGTGACCGGGCACAGAAATTATTCCTATAAGTTACACCGTGAATTTAAAATTCATATATATATATTTGATAAAATATAAAATAAAAATAAATGGTGAAATAAGTGCGCAAATTGATTGGACATTAACTTTGTGAAAAATTAATGTTAAAGTCCTTTTTGAAAACGATCAACACAACAATTTTTTTTCAATTTACAATTACATGCACTGGATGATGGAAAATTGTAATCGAAAGAAAATTGTGTTGAAAATTTCAGAATATATTGCCATATGTTACTTATGTTTACCTAAATGTAAACGATGCTCCATTTATTAGATGCAATTTTATTTTGATTACTTTGATAATTTTGATCACCTTTTACATTTTTACACAATAACTTAATGGAGTGAGTCTCAAAACAACTATCGAATCGATACATTATGATAAACCATATTGGCTGACTCATCATCATTATGGGAATAATTAAGTGTATGAAAATGGAAGTTCAATGCTAATATTTACATTCACACAATAATTTCAAATTTGGCCTTTCAAATAAAAATTATTGATGAATGCATACGTGAAAAATCATCAAAGATTGTTGATAATTATGAACAACAGCAAAAAGTATATAACACACCCCTGATATTATTAATGACTTATATGGTAAAAGTTTGCTAAGCAATTATCATTTTTTATATTTTTAAATGAAATTTAAATTATATAAGAGTATTTAGTATTTTATATATGTTTCGCCTACATTCAAAATCCGCCAGATCCAATTATATAAGATTTAAAAATAAATCCTCAAATATTCTTTATTATTATTATTATTATTATTAATCAAATAATCTTTAATATTGGAATGCACATGCGGTCCCTGCTAAAAAATACTTAAAAATAGCGTTGTATTTCAAATTCCGTTATATTCATGAAACTTGCCTTCTGACCCATATCGGCTAATCACAGAGCGGTGATAGGTTAAACATTAAGATGACGTCATTATCGGTTTGTGTGTCGTGTTTTTTTTTAAGACTGAAAAAAATCTAAAACAATGGGAAAAATCTGTATTTCAAAATGTTTTATATAAAGACAGACAAATCTTTGAAACATAAATGTTACCCGGAGAATTTTGCATTTTTTGTCAAATCGACGAATATGGATCTGGCGGATTTTGAAAGTAGGCGACACATATCACGAAATATAATAATAATTTTACAATATATATCGCTCACTCCTTTCAAGAACGTCATAAATCAAAAATCGTAAATTTTCAGTTGTGAATGTTTTCGGAATGTCCAGAAAATGTACTATATCCCAGCAAAAGAGGCATATTTATAACTTAATGTTTACCCGCAACAGGGCAGAAAATGTTGTTTTTGCATTTTGAAGAAACGGTATTGTTTAATTATTTTTTTAAATTTATTAAATATTTTTCAAATAGAGTAAAAACCTTCAGGTTTTACCTAAAAAGATCTGTTGCACAGTAAAGAGTTCAATAAGTGGCTTGATATTTATTTTTAAAATCTTGTGTCATATTTTTTAACTTAAAAAGCGTTCTCCTGAAAAATTTAGTTTTTTGATTTATGACGTTCTTGAAAGGAGTTAGCGATATGTATAATCTGATAATTTCTTTAAAATAATTTAAGACTATTTGCAAGTATTCGTGCATAAATCATCAACTTTGCGCACAACCTTTTGGTCTTCAGATCTCGGCTATTAGCAGTGGGTACTATGGGAACCGAACAAACAACCTTGCGAAACTGAAAACGAAGATCCCGTCTTCATACAGAAAACTGGTAGTTGCCTTCGATAACAAGATTCGCTTTTCTATACTTATTATCTGGTTCTTGTCTTACCCTAGCGCCATTGATATTTCACAACTCATTTGGCGAATTAAACACTACCGTATTTATCACATTGCAACACTAATTATTTTTCATTGTACTAAGATAGATATAAAAGTTTTGGCTTAGTGTTGCAATGATTAAGTCGAAAATTAAAGCCATTATAAACTTTCTTTTTTTTTAGATATTTTTTAATCTTCTAAAATTACTCATATTACCAACAAAATATTAAATGTGCGTGTAGGAAACTGAATGCCATACATGTTATAATGGATCTATTTAATAATCGTTCGCTTTACGTTTAAAAGGTCTTGGGACAATCATGTGTTGTCCCTTTACCTAATATTTTGTATCATAATGGAAGACTATATTTGGCAGTGAAAGTATGTAATTTACATCACGCATTTCGTGTACGAATCTGAACACAAAATAAAACTCAGGTGCAGAAAACATCGCGAGCGTTGTTAATAATATGAATTACATTCTTCACTCGCAGATTTAGGAGATGATTGTAAAGTTTATATGAAATAAAAACTCCTCTTACTTTTTTTTTAAAACGTGCCACTTAGTAGTCACCACGTTTCGTCTACTTTCCACATAGCCACAAATAGTTAATATTCTCAATCATTAACATACATTGAATTTAATAGTCGCAGGTGAATCTCAATATAAAAATGTCAACTCGATTGCCAACCGGTCCACGCATACGAGGCGTGTACAGAGCATTCAAATTCGATGAAAAAAATTGCGGGACAGTGATGTGATAGTTTAGACACAAGACAAGTTAATGGCGACCTCCTTCTTAGTCGAGGATAACCGGTCCGATTGGTTTTGCTAGATTACCTAAATATACCACTTCAACCGTGTATTTTTCACTTCATCTCGTGTGTCTAAAATACATGTAAATTATTTTGATGTGTCTACATTTTTAATATAAAAAAAAAAAAACATTTCAAATCGTGTCAAAGACACTAACATTACCAAATGAATGAACTTGTTAAGATAATTATGTTTTTACGTATCTTTCTTGCAGTAATAAAACCGTCTGAACTGCTATAATCTTCATAAATAACGTTTGTACACTTATCCGTCTCCGTAGAATAGTAGTTAGCGTATTAAATTACAAAGCTGAAGGTCCCGGGTTCGATTCCAGTATGAGTCAAAATAAATATTAATACTTTTTTACTGTAATATTTATGTAATTATCATCTAGACTGATATTTGTAGCGCAAAACTGATCACCTCTCTTTCATAAAATTAACGATTAACTTATCATTGCCTCAATTTGATGAAGTAGTATATGTACCATTGGGTACTGATAAGCTTCCGTAGTTGAAAAAGCATACACATCTCAGATAAGTTATTTTTGTTTCGTATTTTGTTATTATCGATTAATATACGAGTACATACATATATTTACCATGCGTAAATAATTGAAATAATTACTATTGTGATCTCATTAATAGTATCAGATACATACGATTTTCTAACATGTTTTAGGAGGATAATATTACGTAGCTGATAGTAATCTACATATAAATCATAAATCAACAATCCCACGCAAGAGGCATGGAAAAAATTAAAACGTTCTCAAAGCTCGTACAAAAATACACAATTAGAAGGCCCTCATATATCTCGTCATATGACATAATAAGTACTCCTAATGTAACATTTTTCTGGGTAAGTAAATTTGAACATACACACTGGTATATACATACTTATCGCTATGATGTCTTTTTATTACCTGTTTACTGTAAAGGTGAGAGGTTGTTACCTGACATTTGAGTATAAGAGCGCTATGCATTCCGCAGTGGAGTTAATGGCAGTGTATTGTATGAAGGTCTATTACTCGATGCTGGAAAAGCATCCAAATGTCAAAACGTGTAATATTATTTATGGGTTTTTTACGAATACATTTTTGTGTTTTCGATTTAAATCGGATTCGTCACGCTACATTACACACATAAACACAAAACATACATTTTAAAAGATAAAATTTTTATCTATAAAGTCCCCTTCATGATTGTATAACAAGGGCAATAAAATAAAAGTTACAAGTTTTTGAAAAATGAGTTTATCAGCAGAAAAACTTTTTTTTAACTAGGTGATTACCACTAATTAAATATACTTTCATTTATTCCTGTTTATGTTGTTATAATTTCGTGCTGAATAATGAATACGAGTGCATTGAAAAACAATTAACAATATCGAGCAGTATTTTCCAATTTAATCTTAAATAGCAAATTAGAACCAATACCAAAATATCATCTGCGATTTTTCATGAGAAGAGGGTCAATTTGAGATATATCTAACGATATTTTTTTGTGTAATATCGGTCACAAATCGTATACGATGTAAATAAATAGCAATTCATGCACAATCATACTTTCATCGAAACAATAATAAGTGTTCAAACGTATTTTTTTATAATAAACGTATGTCACAACATTTTTTGACGGATTTATATTAGTTTTTTGATAGGTTATGTAAATAGACCATAAATAATTAATTAAATATTCCTAGAAGTGGGTAGCTACTCTTACAAATTAGAATTAAAAATGGTGTAAAATAAGACAAATCTATGGAAAAAAGATTCACACTACCAAATTGAAAGGATGTAGGTATCTACTTAACTTTATATTACAGTCATTCTGAAGTACAGTATAAATTATTATATAAAAATTATTTTATAAATGTTTGAATATTGGATACAGGGTGAGTAATGGCTGTTTTTTTTCATTTGGTGGAACTTAAAAAAAACGTACTGAATACAGTCAATAATAAAATTATTATGTGAATTAGCAAAGTCATTCCCAACCAATTAAATCACCATCGTTTTGCGAATTATCTCGAGGACACTATGGTACGTCATAATTTTTATTTGATTTAAAAAAACGTGGATCGCAATTATTGCTGATTTTTAATGCTTTTAATTGTTATCAATTATTTTCCCGGATATGCGAGACGCCCAAATCGGTAATCACGTATTGTAATAATATATTAATTTTTATCATTGTAAAAACATTGTGTGCAGGTGATATTATATTTTATGTGAGTAATAGGTACGGAAAAAACAAACATCGATTTATAAAAAATCGTATCGTGAACTTGAAAGATAATAGCAAAATATTAATTCAATAAGGATACGCTTTACTTTGGAGGCATTACTCGAGATTTGGAGGCAATCGTCTTTTCACCAATCCATTCTCACAAGGAGACGAACATAATATATTGTCGCCCACTTTCAAAATCCGCCAGATCCAATTTTTAAGATTTAAAAATAAATACTCTATCGATATGCCAATTGTGGGTTTTATTGTTTAAAATATTTATATATTTGTAACCCTGCTAAAAATACTTAAAAACAGCGTTGTTTTTTTAAAATCCGCTATACTCATGAAACTTGTCTTCTGACCCATATCGGCCAATCAGAGAGCGGGGATAGGTCAAAAATAAAGATGACGTCATTATCGGTTTGTGTCTCGTGTTTTTTTTTAAATACAAAAAAAAACAAAAAATGGGAAAATTCTCTATTTTATAATATTTTATCTAAAGATAGACAAATCTTTGAAACATAAATGTCACCCGGAGAATTTTGCATTTTTTGTAAAATCGACTAACATGGATCTGGCGGATTTTGAAAGTAGGCGACACATATACAGAGACACCTGTTGTTTCAACTATTTATACCGAGTTACGGGAGGAGATTGTCTCCATATTAAATGTCAAGAACGGCGAGATATACTAATACTTTGTATCAATTTGCATATTTCGATAGGCTCAGTCAGCGCCGATGAAGTTTCGATCTTATTTGCATATCGGAGGATGTCATCGGTACCCGGAGAAGTGGTACCAACATTTTTAATGTGTGATGACATAGAGCCTTGAATACTAAGTAACAACTGTATCTAATCCGCATTGCTTTTTATCTTTTGTGTAACAAGTAAACACAAAACTAAATACGCCCTTCGTTTTTGCCCTTGTTACCCATCCATTATATTTTGTTGGTATTTATTTCTATGGAATAATAAACATTAAACGTAACTCGTCGACCAATATACGTGACGCGAATGTTTATTTCAAAAGTTATTCGAAGTTTGACGTCAACAAAATGCCGATACTGTTATTGTGTGATAGAAAATGTTGAAATTTTTACTATTCAAATACGATTGTCTTGTTTGACTTATATTATTTATAGTCAGGTTTTTTTTTTTTAAATTTACAGTAAGGTAAGTTAGGTAGTACTTAGTAAGGTAGGGTGGCGTTTTTATATGACACGCGGGTAAGTAAGGATAGGCACTATATACATATGTATAGTAAATAAATTGGTAGCATTTCTGAAAATATCCTGAAAAATAAAACAAATTGGTCCAAATATCTTACTCACCCTCGTACCTACGGAAAAAATTAAGTATATGCATTTTTTTTTCAAATTGAAAATATGCTCGAAATAAATCTCCTCACTCAATAACAAAACAAATACCATTTTTTAAAGGTTCCGAACAATATTTCTTTATCTTCTTTTAGCAATGCTTCCGATTTCCCATCCCAGTTGGGATCGAAATTTTGGTGATATTGGTGTTAGCATTTTTGAGCAACATCTATGTATGATTGTTATTATGTTCATAATAATCCAAAAATATATCGAAGAAGACATTAGTAAAGTGTAGACATATTGTGTTTGTACCACGTATGTTATAATGCCATTACTTGGATTTTTTCTAATCCATGATTTTTTTATGTCTTAATGAAAAAAATGACACAGATAAAAAACACAAATTATTAGATTCGCAGTATATTAGTATAAATTGGATACAAAATAGTATGAGGTGTATATTAATTATGCAATCGTCCTACGTGTATGCGTATTACGTAGTAATTTTTATTTAATCCTTTATTACTGGCAAACCACTTTTTATAACGTGTGTGGGATCGAGATCAAAATTGTCTGCTCCAATTTCAAGTTATAAGCATGTCCATAATTTGTTAATGTTTTGCTATCTCAACTCTTAAGTGGATGTATGGTATGCTTTAAATTAACCACAATTCGTCTTCTCTCTGCGGACGTATGACAGAAATTGATATTGTATAAACCATTAAATTTCAAACTATCAATCAATATTGCAGTAAATTATATTCACAGTGATATTCATTAACAACAATTGATCTGTGAACTCTTTACTTCATCATTTGTTTCTTAAGAATATCTCAAGGCAACCTCATTTTATTACTTCTATCCATTTTAAATTCAAAAACTAATTTACGCGAATTATTCATTGACCGATTAATAACTCGACATTTTAACATACAAACAGTATTTAATTGTTTGATCATTTACAATTAATAAATCCACCCCGGTGAACATAAACGAAGCTAAATCAATTAATAAAAAAATTGTTTCAAAAATGAAGTAATGGTTTATATACTCTTTTACATTAATTAAAAATATTTTCATCAAGAAGATAATTCAAATGTGAAAAACAAAAACAAAAAATCTTAGAATTTTAGGGTCTTTATCTGTATCTTGTATATGTCATCGACTGATTGAAGTGTTCAATTTATATATTGAGCAACATTTATCAATTCGTTCTTGATTTTAAATATATATATTCAAAGAAGTTATTACATCCAATGTTGAAGCAACCATTCACATGTGAGTGTCATCCTTGGAGATTATTTTAAAGTAAATAACCGATATCTTATCAATCACGTCTGATCTATGAAATTATTAAGTCATACTATAACACGCCAGGAATATTTTTTATCTTAAATGTATACTTACCATTTAAACTTTAAAGGCCTGCATACTTCTTCTTAAGGTTTGAATTTAAAATAAATAAATATTTACTTATTGTTTGACTAGGTGAAATGAAATATAAGCGTAAGTAAGAACTTTATTGCGTACCTCATTCACACACTTATTAAAAAACAATAATTTTCATGCGAGTTAAATTTATAGCTACATATGTACTTGTTCAAAAGTTAGCTACATTAGTACGAGCGGAAATCCGATACTAGTATTTCCCTTCACAGAAATGGTCGTACAGCTAAAAGTTTAACAAGCTCAATATATCCAAATCACTTACATATTATTATTTCTTCTAGCGATAATGCTTCGCTCAAATGTCATAAAGTACGGATAATATGCAGACAGTGAACCATAACTCATTCGGCCCGAGGATAACCTCAGCCGAGTAGCACTTGATCTATGCTCTTATTTGTTCGAACCTTGCTCATAAATTTATTATTATCAAGAACAATGCGACTTGAAATAATGTTCAATAAAACGAAATAACTCTGGAGACAATACTTATGATTCATCGAAGGTGCTGTAAATTATTAATAATTACTTTAATAGGACACCACTACAGATCCACTTAGAAATTAAATATTTTTTCAATAGATAATGCATAATTACATATATTAACCACGTTATTATGACAATTATAAAAATTACTTTTTTTAAAATGCTTCCGCGTAACTACATCTTTTTTTTAAAACAAACATTTGTTTATGTTCTCGATATATCCACTGTAATAAAATCCAATCGAATTGTTTATCATATGGAATTATTTAATTGAAATATTTACGCTGTTAATTATCAACGCGATTCTTGATCGAATTTCATAATTATATTAACCACATCATTTTTAACAATTATAAAAATTCATCTTAAATTAAGCATAAAAACAAAAATTTTAAATTAAATGCTTCCGTGTAAATACGTTTTTTTTTTTCAAACAAACATTTGGATATATTCTCAATATTTCCACGTTAATGCCATTTAATTTAATTATTGAATTTCAAACGTATACACTAAATATATTTATTTAATTTCAATATTTACACTGTTCATTGTCAATATGATTCTTGATCGAATTTCGTTATAATGATGTAACTTATTTGTTAAATTAATATACTATAATACAAATTTAATGCGGTAAAAACAGTTAATATCTATACAAGTAGTTACCTAGTAAATTGCATATTATTTCATCACAAAGATTACCATTGGGATTAAATTTAACCAGATGTTTATTTAATGAACATTATATGAATATATGTAAGTTACATGATCATATTGCATTCCTTTGATCAATTTATCCATATGCATTTCAAAGGATTACTGTATTAATTTATTCAAAATATGATTTCATCAAATGTGTGACCTGAATTATTGATTTATTAATTATTTTTTTATTTTGAATTTATAACTTTCCATGTGAATCGGATAAAATTTTAAAATATTGTTTTTTTCAAAACACGTTGAATTATCAGAATTTCTCATTTATTTTGTTACGTTATATACCACCCTACTAATCAAAAAGGAGATATCTATATTCTTACCTCATGCAAACAAACTTCATATGATATTTAAGTAATTTTAGATACCTTAATAAAAATAAAAAATAAAATATGACATTTTGCGTAGGTACAGAGGCTCAAGTATAACTCCCTCTCGTTGATATATATATATATATATATATATATATATATATATATATATATATATATATATATATATATATATATATATATATATATATATATATATATATATATATATATATATATATATATATATATATATATATATATATATATATATATATATATAAATTACGCAATGAGTTTACTTTTTTATTAGAATGTAAGATTTCCTTGCCACTGTTTTTGGGTGATTCCATTAGTTGTTATTTGGAGTTGCTAAGCAATGCACAATAACATTTAGGATTTAGTTTTGGTAAGGGAATCTAATTAATTATGAGTATTTTAATGTTTTATAATTTCATGAACCCTGATGATGGCAAGGTTTTTGTCGAAACTGGTAGGTTAAAGTGTACTTATGATAAAAAAGTGGTTAAAACAAAGTTGTTTAATTTTATAAAGTTCATAAAATGTGCCACAAAGTATCTGCGAAAAATATTCAAGCTATTTTTAAATTTTATTTTCTGTTAAAATTGTGTGCGCATGGGAGAATATTAAGTATTTTGGAGAGAAATATGTCCCACTTTGGAGACTACTGCTCTAGAATATGAACTTATGAGGTAAATACGTATTTTCTAGTTTAAAAAAACGGTTTATTTCTAGAGCTAAAACAGTTTCAAAGTAACTAAACCAAGCTCTCAATTAAATTATTACCTTTCAAAGCAAAATTAATTTATCAAATAATCGGTAAATTTAGCATATTTGCTTATCAAACGACACGAGTGATACCGCTGAAAATCTAATGAATTATATTGTGTAGCTAAATACCGATATTTATTTAAACAAACCTTATTTAGAGGCTAAAGGGTTAAATAGGTAATTGTATTAAATTACTTTTTTAAAATACCCGAAACCAAATATTTACTTTCTCCAAAGCAATAAAACATCATGAAAATTTACTGATCGTAAAAGAGGACTATTTGTTCTACCCAAAAGGTAAATACACCTTAAATAAGCGCCAGTGAACCTTTCAATGATGTTAATTACATTAAGCATACACCCTGATAGGAAATTTATATATATGTGTGTGTGTGTGTGTGTACATATATACGGTTTACTGAGTGTCTCAGTTCGTATGTCATTTATTCCCGTTTACTAGAGGGTTTCCTTTATTTATTTCACTTCATTATTTAGTACAACCGTTGCGAAATTCGGTACAATAATTAGCCAATTTTCTTTGTTGCACTTAATCACTCTTTGCATCTTGCATCAGCTTTAAATGAAAGACGTTTTTCCCTAATTGTTAGTTGCTGTCGAAAAGAAATTGTGCGATGTTGCAAAAAATCTGCGAATTAGAGAGCGATCTCATTCTGGTCGTGGCATTTAAAGACTACCTCGTAGATTAGTGTCGGTCTTCTTTTGGTCCAATTTGAAAGTTATAGAACAAAACTTTTTTGCCTTAAAAAATAAAGATACCAACTTATCTTTATTCAGTTCATCTTAATGCAAGAGGGTAGCATCACGAAAGATATGATGTAAAAGATGATTAGGGCTATAATCATTGTGAAGATGAATCTTTATATCCTAAATGTCCTAATTTCATCCGATTCCGCACTATGCTTGCTTATAAAATCAACTTAATCATGAAATCTTATATACTTTCCTTAATTCTTTACCAGATTTTTCTTCATTGTTATGAGCTTTTAATGTTTTTGTTCTGTCGAAAAATATTAAGAAGTGTTATAAATTATTTTCGTTTTAAAGAAAAGATTGATTGATTATAACCATCATTTTCAAAAGATCAGATTTCAAAAACACATTAAAACCTATTTATTTATCAATTACTAGTCAGACTTTTTGAAAAACAGTAAATTCATTCCGAGAAGTAAGGGGGGTTGAATAAGAAGTTGGGTAAACATTATACTCACTTAGAAGCACACTTGTATACGGTATTTTAAAATTGATGACGTATTTCATTGTTACTATCCTGAGACCTGTAAAGTAATATAAATAAATCCACCTGAGGATAGGTCCTTTTTTTGACAGACTAACACACAAAACCTCTTAATACTTTTCAAGAGCTGTCTACAGGTGGGGAGGATGGGGAAAGTAAATGTGAAAATTCATCACAAACACTCAGACTTCTTAAAAATAAACCATTTTTTAATTTATTTTGCAACTAACGAGAATAAATCACGTGACGCCAGTTTCACAGTTGAGCGTCTACCCAACTACACCACGGCAAAAAAAATTATGCAGCTCATAATTCGACCAGTTATTTTTTTCTTAAATGTGAAAATAAGTCTTAAGTAAAGAAACCCAGAATTGTGAACGAGAATTTGGACACACTCAAAATGTTGTGAAAATGTTAACTGGTACAAATATAAAACGTTTCTTACATGTATTAATTTTAAATGCTTCTTACATTTCAATTTTAATCATATGATCTTGAAATTCTATATGTGCTTTTCGATATACCGTAAACGATGGATTGATCACGAGAGTTCGATGGCTTTGTCGTTTTTTTCTTGTCGCGAAACCCGACCGCTCCATTGGCGGTCATTTGCTTCCGGCATAGAATAAGGTGAGACGAACCGAACCGAGAGTGAAGCGAGACTCGAAAGAGAGTGCTGTTCCTCTCGCTCTCTACCCATATTAATTCCACTACACTACACTTGCTTATCACCTTGTACGTATCTTGTGGGAAAACATGCTGAAATTATTTCGACTGATGATTTTTTCTCTAGTTTTGACAGAGCTACGCACATCACTAAGAGGAAAATCTAGATAATGGAAGGCGAATTTTAAAAACGTTTAGGGTCCTCAGCTAACGTTTCCAGATTTAACTATATTATTTAAATTCACATACAAAATCCATTTACAACTTAAAATTATATCAAATAATGCCTCAGACCTTCACCATAACTTACTTGTAATTATAATTATAATACACTACTTAAACTCATTCCATTTAAATTCATTTTGTCTGAAAAATTACATAATATCATGGTTTTCAACTCCCACCTTGTTGTGTATATAACATGAATTTTCTCTAGCCTCACACAAGTCTGATGATGTCGGTTATGAGGAAACCCAGTTGCTGGTCAAAAAAAATTCATGTGGAAAAATTTCATATATGGTTGTTATTTTATTCTATAAGAGGCTTAGTAATTGGGAGCGGTAACATTTTTTAGCCATATGCAGTGTAAAATTATAACTTAATCAATCGAAAAACTTAACTAAGGCACATTACTAAGGGGAAAAGAAAGATAACGGAAGACTTTTTTTTTAAAGTTTGAGTTACTGGTAGCGGTAACATTTTGTTTTAGCTACATATGGTATATGCAGTTTAAAATGTAATGATATCGGTTAGAAGACTTTTTATTAAATTTATCACAGTATTTTTAAAGAATTATTCAATGTTTATTATATATGTACAGTGGCTAACGGTAAAATTTTATAACGGTATATTTTTTAAATCTCAATTCTAAAGAACATCGGCCATTTGTCTTCAGTGCCCACGTGCAAAATCGAGATCATTATTTTCAGCTTCGCACATTACTCGAACAAATTTATTTCACTTCCTTAATATATCAGGCCCTTAAACACATTAAACATTATTTATGTGATATTCATAACCATTACGTAAGACTAATAACAAACATAAAAAAAATATTTCGAGTTCATTCCCCTTTGTACCAGGAAATCTCTCCCGCGTCCAGGAGGCATAAATATATCCCAACAACAAGGAAGCGTTCGGTATAACCGAAAAAATAAAGTATCGCCAAGTTCATACAAACCCGGAGGATTCTCCGGTTGGCGATTTATCGTCGCGCGAGGGGACACGCGAGGGAGAAGTGAAAACAGAAACCAGAAATGGGGAACCAGTTTGGAGGAGAAAAAATATTAGCGGTGGTCATGCACGAACGCGGAGTGCATGGAAGAATTCGGAGCTCTCCGATAAGGAGATCAAGTATTGGCTCAGTGAAGGTCGACCTCGAGAGGTGAAGGAAGCGAGGAGAACTCAGCCTCAGAGCAGAACACACACAGTACGATGCGCATGCCACCTCTCGGGAGGTTCCCGCATTCTTCAAAGGGCGCCGACCAAACTAACACAAAAACGTTATCAATCAAACATTATCGGCCAGTCCAGTCCCGATAAGACGACTCTCGCTTAAATTTCGTCGTTAAAATGCCGAGTATCTTTCCTCGAGCCATCAATCGAAGCTTCATTGCGGATCGATGATAATGTATACTTTAATGTGCATTAAAATGTTTTAAAGACTGGAAGTTTTTTTCAGTTTAAAAATACATCAAACTCAATGACAAAGAACGGCCGCTTTTTCTTTGAACGGCCACGGATATCAACTGCAAATTGAACTGGTAAATATGTCGGGACCGAATAAAACCGTCGATTTCACTCGATTCACGAGCGCTTTTGGTTTTTGTCGTTACGTTGATCATTAACGTACCCGTTTCGAAAATAAGTGCTCTTTATTTGGATAGTGATTAAATTATGGGTTTTCGAAGTGTAGTGTACTTGAGACCAAAATCTTTGGTTTAACTTTCAACAAGTCAAACAATTCTATATTTTATTGGCGTATTGTTTTTACTAACCGTTTACTCGTATTAACCCATCATAGTTCTTTATTTTTTATTAGTATATATTCCACACTTAACTCTCTTTTCGCATTCAATGGTGCATTGGGCACTGGGTCAGATCAACGCGGCGATAGCTTGATCGTTAATAATATAAAGACAAGGTGGTAAGTACTGCGCTCTCTATTCTTGGTAAAGGAGTAGAATTTACGAGTATATTTTCAAAGAGATACAGATAATGTAAGTGAGGGAGATAAGAATGAACGGCATCACTGCTTTATGAGAAAGGAAATGGAGAAGGAACAGGAAGTAGGCAAAGAACAATCGCTAGGATATACGGGGTTGGATTTGTCTTCACTAAAAAAATAATAAATAATTTTATAAAGCTTATTGGAATAACAACTGTACAAAAGTTATTTTGTAGATCATAAAATGGTAAATCAAAAATGTAGTGCTTTAAATATTAATCAAATTCCTTATTTATATTACGCAAGCTTATGAAAATTGTACACTGATGATGTTTACTAGTCCCTTCAAAAAACAAAGTATGTATGGATACCGTGCAAATAATTCTATATTGTACGAAATGTATTGTAAATTATCTCAATTCATTAATCATTCGTAAATACGTATAATCCATATAATTAACATATTTTTCTATTCTCCATTGTCCGCTGCAATTTCAAATGTTTTTCTATGTTTTGAAATGCAGTTGTTGAAATCAAGAGTGATCCTAATTCTTATGTCTTGGGAACCGAATTAAACAATCGACCTTCATGAAGACTTGATCTCACGCCAGACGTTCAACCATTGGATTAATTTCACAGCAATTATTCTGAAAAATATCAAAATACACAGCGAACAAACCAAAGCAAATCATATTGCAAAAAATATCACCTTGAACCCTTAGTACTTAAATGGAAATCTGAAAAAAAAATTGCCTCAAGTTTGAAGTATTTTGTTGAATGTCTTAATACATATAATATTATAATAAATAAATATAGCAGCTTACAGAAAAGCTTGGAGATGGTTTGCGGACTCCATATACTCCACATAGGGAGTGGATATGGATAAATGAATAAATTTAATCAAACATTACTAATATTTATACCTTTTCGAGTTTTTACATATTGTTTTCTGTTGCATACACTTTGACAGTTTTTTTTTAGTTTCATAATTTTTCAAATATTATCATATTTCTAATAAATAAATAGGAAGAAATCTAAAACTGAATATGCTGTATTTTATAATGAAAAATAGGTAAATGTTGTCTACCTCAGAATATGCACATACTATGCCTATAGTGAAAAGGCAGTTTCTTATATTTTTGTTTGTAAAATAAATTTAATTTTACTTAATTAAATAAGATAGAATTTTTAATAATACATTTTGTCTTACTTTCTATAATAAACGATGATTTTCGGAAATGAACTTAATATGTTATTATAAATATTAATAATTTTTATAGTATCTATAAGGATTTGGAGGATACATAGTAATGAAATGTGAAAGTTCTTAATAGGTTAACATGTAATTGAATATTATTATTCCCTAAAAAGTAATTCAAATACATACATGTAATCCACACATTTGAAAGAAGATCATCAATTAGAAGTAAAATATATACTATATTTTTTAGCATACCTACAAATAATATAGATATGTATGTACATTCATTTTATATAATAATAAGCTTATCGTTAATCAATTAAATTATTTTTATGTGTCATTTAAAGTGACACGAAGAAAATAAGTTACTGTCAAATGACACTTGTCTATTCACGTTTCATTCGCAATCTTTCCATACGAAGCGAAAGTGATTTTTTATTTCTCATTGGTAGGCCAATACCCGCCGGTAGGGTCGCCAACTTCTAGAAATATATTTCCGTATCGAATATGATTTATTTATGACTTCAATTTAATTTTTTAAATTTGCATACAATATATCCGAAGGACTTCAACGTGCTAATAATTGAGGAACTGTGTGCGTAATGTATCTTTTTAATTATTTCAAAATAACAAATACTATCGTTGTGTTTTTTAAATAACAGGAATTACAAATTCGTTCTTAATAATGAACTATTTCGTGTTTTATTTTATCAAAATATTTTTTTGTCAAATTGTTTAATAACTTTGAATTACTTAAAACGATTTTGTATAAACTTGTATTTAAAATCTTGAATAAACAAGCAATAAGCTCGCAGAAATCATAATTGATTGTATGTACAATAATAAATAAATATATAATATATTAAAATACAATTGTTTCAGATTGACCTGTTTTTTTTTATATCATAAAATTCGAGTGAATTTCTATTAATTTCAACTCAAAGACACAATCAACAAAATTCTTTGTTGCTGCAGTCCCATTTTAATTACTAACATCATCAATCATTAAGACTCCGATGAATTTCTTATTGCTGTTATTATTTGTAATCTTATTCATTTCATTATGTAATTTTTTCATTGGTCACGTTATTTATATTGATAAAAATGTTGGTAGCCCTAGAATCAAACGAGACTCGGGCTATAATAGCTCTATACATTCTGATCTTCTGACCTCAATTTTCTCTTTCATTAAAAATATTCATCTTCCTACAGCACGCAGTTCTCAAATGTACATAATGGATTTCCTAGAAAGCTAATTTTCTCTGATCTTTTGTGTTAATCTATGAATATTGTTTTATCTTAAGGGCAATCATCAACATATTTAATTCTATATACAAACATGTAGATTTCTATCTCGCTTTTGTCTAAATACTAATTTAAAATATTTTGAAATTCATCTAATTCATTGTGAAATCCTTTTAATGAGCTGTGAATTAATTTCCACTTGTGATATATTTAATTCATTAAATTGTACACGTCAGTAATTAAACTTCTTGTTTATATATGTATAAACATATATATATATATATATATATATATATATATATATATATATATATATATATATATATATATATATATATATATATATATGTATATATATATATTTATATATATATATATATATATATATATATATATATATATATATATATATATATATATATATATATATATATATATATATATATATATGTATATATATATATGACAACTATTTAAATTTAACAAAGAACTTATCATCGAGATTCTCAAACGATTTTTCTATTCCAAAATGCAACACCAAGCAATTTCAGCAAAACTTCAAATATTTGGCAATCAAACATTTCAATAAACTCCCTAAAGAAATAAAAAAAATAGATGATATAAAAATCCTCAAGAAAAAAATTAAAGCTCTATACATTTAAATCTTTAAAAAAATATATTAAAAAAACTATTATATCTTTTATTATATAACATTAAACCACGAGTGTAAGTCCCTTTCCAAGCACAAGAGCACATACTCTTTTATGGAGAGGCACAGCGAATCGAAATATAAAAGTTCTACATATGTATAAATGATTCAAATGTTATAATGTTATAAATAAAAATGTAAATATATTAAATGAATAAAAAAAAAAAAAAAATATATATATATATATATATATATATATATATATATATATATATATATATATATATATATATATATATATATATATATATATATATATATATATATATATATATATATATATATATATATATATATATATATATATATATATATATATATATATATATATATATATATATATATATATATATATATATATATATATATATATATATATATATATATATATATATATATATATATATATATGTATATATATATATATATATATATATATATATATATATATATTTATATATATATATATATATATATATATATATATATATATATATATATATATATATATAAATATATATATATATACATACACATATTCTGTCAGTTCCATAAAAGTGGTCGTGATTAAATAGTTTTGAGTTTTAGATAAATAGCAACCAGTCGAAAACAAAAAAAAAATATTTTGAATATACAGCATTAAAAAAAACAAGTAAATTATCAAATTTGTCATGATGAGTATTATTCAATTTTCTTACAATTTTTTTATTGAATTTAGAATCATTACAACAATTAAAAAAAATACATACCATAAAAGTATCACTGAAATCATTCAGTGACGAGTCATAAGGCCTGTTTATAACTAAACTTCCATATTGTCATTTCAAAAAAATAATCCTAATGTCAACAATAAGACTACAAAATTAACGGCAATTTCTATTAACCACTTTTGCTTTCTTAAAAGTGAAACAGTTTTCCATTTCTATCAAACACGATTTGCATTATCGTCATTTCTATACTCTTCATATTCGAAGCGCTATAGCGCTGTAAATTGCACGTTTTCCATTTCGATACAGCCTTAACGCTTTACATATTGTGTTTGCGTAGCTGTTCTTTGCGTAGTGTGTTAACGTCAAAACTCAGATTTAGAACATAACACAAGTCGGCGTAAAACCAGTTGGATGAGTTATAATGTACCATCCTCAACGGGACAAATTAATCAACAGCGCGAGAACACTAATCAAAAGGCTTCAAGTTTTTCCATCTGATTTCACGAAAATATAAACAGACAGTTTGTGACTTTTGAAAATCGAAAGCGATAAATTGATTTCAGATAATGTTTATGCTCATCTTCGTTTAGGAACGGTGATTTTAGTACAAGAATACCGCGAAAATTGCTTATGTAATGAGTATACCAAAAACGTTGGCACATAATCAAGTGTCTTTAAAATTACGGTACCAAAATATTTCACTTTTAATATGAATATTTCTCCATTAATAATTTTTTATACTAATTTCACACTCGTGTTTATTGAATTCATATGGCATTAGAATATTTATAGAACCGATAATTACATTACAAAATCACAGCTCGAAAATGAATTTGAATTTTTTTTAATATACTCGTATATAATAAATTAAACAATTGTATTTTTTCAAATCAATTATTTTTACTTCTTTATACTCGGACAATCCTTTTCATTTCAAAATGATCTTTTTGTGTCGCACAAACAGCGTCTGTCCAACACACCGCTAGACTGTGTATAGGTGTGGCAGTGACTTCTCCGCTCCGTCGCTCTCTGGGTCGTAAATCCCGAAAGTTATGAGCTGTAGGTCCGTGTAGTCGATTCGTAGTCCAGTGGGTGTAGCGATGGTCAAGTCCCAGAAGATTCCGAAATCGAAGTAGTAGCGCAGGGTCGGTGAGGATCAAAGTGAAACGCAGAGTTCGGTGTGAGTGGAATGAAAAATATATAGAAAATAAATATATGAAAAATATCAGCATGTTTTGTTTATGTTATTTTATGTTTGGGTTTATGTTATTTTCTTTTAAAATTATCTTATTTAATTTGTTAACATTGATTACTTTATCAATGCACAAACCTAAAAATATTAGCATCGCATAATTTACTATCAAAATAATTCTTAATTAATCCAAAGCTGAACGATATCATAACAACCATATATGAACTGCACATATGTACCATATACGCACATATACGCTCATTATATACCATAAACCATCATTTCCATTTGAAATAATTCAACGGTGTAGTAATAATTGAATTATAAATTGATGAAATTATAAATACGAAGATACGTATAAGTGCATTGTAGATAATTAGTCAATAATCAAAAATATATTATAACAAATGATTTTCATGCACATTGGGTTAGGCGAGCGAGTAAAAGGGAAAGTGCACAAGGCAATGCAACTTGTCTAGTGCAATGTGCACCGTGGTACGGAAGTGACGAGACTTTAGCACTTTTAGCAGATATTTCCTCAATCAAACTGGAATTCGTAGTACGATGCTTTCATCCGAGAATATCTTGATTTTCGTGTCAAACCAGTATCTGGCGTTCTTTGTCTGGAAATAATTTATTGTTGTAGGAAATGATTGATGTGCAGGTATTTATTATGTAAACATTTAAATATCGATAAAGAAATAATGACTTTTATCGAAGTCATTATAATTGTGAACACGATTTTTGTGAAATCAAAAGAAACACTATATCAATCATAATTTTAACAATTAATCAATATTTCAAGATTAAATTACTTTTATTACAAATCATTTTAAACAAAATTAACCATTTTTCTTGTATGTTATTTATCATTTTACTTATACTTAATGATTTTTATTTTTATTTCTTAACAAAATTTTCATTTTAAGTGAAAATAATTCATTTAAAAAATTGAAAGTGAATAGAAAATATAGCACCCTTAAATTACAAGGTTTCCTTTAATTAGTACTGTGAATACGAATTTTATTATTTTATCGTTTTTATTTTTTGTAAATGAATTAAACCAATAAATCATGAATACTTATTTATAAAATAAAGTTAATGTAATGTGAATATAATTTCATTTTCTCAGCATTTATCAGATTTTTTAAAGGAATTTCAGAATAATTTTTTTTTAAATGGAGGCAAGAATAAGATTTTTTCAAAAATCCTTTTTTTTAATTCGGGATAACTTTAGCGCGGGGCCCTGTGCGGAGATGATAAAAAAAATTAAAGCAACAAATAAAAATAATAATCAGCAAAAGAAAAATATAATTTTTATAGGTGTTAAATATTAAAAATGGTTTTGAGATAATGGCCACACTGTATTTAGCCTTTGCCGACAGACAGTTATGGGTGAAGGTAGTTCACCTTCGTGTCCCAACGGTGCTATGCGCATGCGCCGTGGTGTTCTTAATGCTTCGACTATATTATCTAGTACTGCTCCAGTTAAGGGCCGCCACCGACACCGTGTAGTAGAATTAATTGCAAAATTATGAAATAGGCGTTGGATTATTTTTTAAGTACGAGATTTTAAAATAAAATATTTAATAGCGTTTTTAAGAGGTAGAGCACTAAATCAGTATCATTTTAAGAATGTTAAAAATGTTTTATTCACGCCTTACAAAAAGTCGTCATAGTATCTCGTTGTTGATGAATATAAAGTATGAAAAGCCCTAGGATGACCAGAATTCCATCGCATAGAAATGAAAGATGATTAATGAAACACTTGTTTTTATACAATTTGAGTTTATTAATGACTACTAGTTTCGGAAGCTAAACTTCCATCGTCAGGTCTGAATAATAACTAAAATATAAAACTGTTCTCTAAATAAGGAGAGGGGCAATTTATAGGGAGGGGGTTAGTCAAGGGGGCGGAGTTTGAAAATAAATAAAATATATGTTTGAGTTTGAAATGAAAGATAATTTATTTTACGATAAGACATCTATTATATTGGTAAATCATCCGTAGGATGAATAATCCAGTATCTGATCATAAGTAAACCCCCTTATAACCAGGGAGGTATCACGTTATCAGAGGTAACGTTAATAATAATAATAAAACCCTTATCCGCACCCCAATGGTGCATAGGGCACTGCGTCATATAAACGCAGTGTTATCTTGATCGTTTACACATGAAGAAAAGGTGATCAGCCCTCCGCTTCAGGTACCAGTCCAGGGTAATATTGAATAAATATTACAGTGAAAAAATCACTAATATTTATTTAACCCCCTTGGGAATCGAACCCGGGACCTCCAGAACGGTAGCTGAGCGTGCTGACCATTACGGAGGCGGACAAAGGAGGTTTAATATTTTCAAATTGTATTTTAATTTTAAATTACTCGTTTCAGTAATTTCCACTGGTAAGAATGTAAAAATACGATTAAAACATTAACCCCTTATAACATTCCCTCCGATAATGCTGTACCTATCTCAATTTAATAGGGGGGTTTACTGTAATATATTGTTGATAATCAACTGCTCAGCCAAATGCCATGTCGTACAGGCTAGGATGCACAGACTCCCAAATTCTTCGTATAAAAACGTGAAGTGTGTCATTTCAAGTTGAGACACCAACAATTAGTTTTTTTTTAACACTTTGGATATGCTACGAGACGTGAAAAAATGTTTATATGTTAAGGATGATTGAAAGGAAACACCCTTAACATGGTTTGGTTAGATTTATGTCTGAACTGAATACCAACCTATAAAAAACGAATGAATGAATTGGAAGTAT
This sequence comes from Brachycentrus maculatus, assembly GCF_059751285.1. NCBI lineage: Eukaryota > Metazoa > Arthropoda > Insecta > Trichoptera > Brachycentridae > Brachycentrus > Brachycentrus maculatus. The sequence continues at coordinate 2,548,296 of NW_028280843.1, read as the reverse complement.
TTTTTTCAGAATACTTTACTCATTTTGATGATTTTTGAAAAAAAAAAAAATTCTTTCTTTTACCTCGAAGTTTTCTTGATTGACGGCTATCGTGATTTCTACGGGACCTTCTGCAATACTGAATCTCTGATAGTCTCATTTCATCTCGTTGGTACGCGACCTCTACCTCATTTCGCTAGCTAAATTAGAACTGTAAACTTTTTTCAACTATCTGATAATCAATTAAGACCATCCTCTTGAATAACTATACAACCACAAGGCTAAGATAGTGTACGTTGCCATGAGTAGTGATAAAACAAATTAAAGTTCGTGAATAAGAAGTATTCCGATTTTACATATATAATTAGTATAATATCGTTTACTATGATAATAATGCGGTTAGCCAAGCGAGAAATAGTAAGCAATGCGTAAAACACTAGGGCCAGTTTTCGTTTATTAGTTAAACGTTATCAATTAGTTTACCTTAAAAAAAATAGTAGATATCATATTTAAAAATATATATTCCTCCCTCTTTTCGGAGAAAAATAATGGTTATTTATAATAGGAAGGTAACCAGCCAAGACAGTTATAGTAAACTCGTTTATTTGTTATATATCGAGGACTGTATCCTCCCTGCTGTGGATATTTTATGACTTTTCAATGCGTTACTATACAATCGATGTTAAATGCTTATGGAGTTGGAAATAGAGTTCACTTATCCAGCTGTAACATTTTCGAAGCACAAAATTACCGAGACAGTCGGAACAATTATCGGTACATATCATTGTATGCTGCTCTTTTTTTATTTAAATTATTACTTGAGTCGAAAAATTTAACGCCAATTCGAAAAATGTAAATAAAAATTTATTTAAACGAATGCAATAGGTGTGTCAACCTTTTTTAATGCCTTGATGAATTTATTAAAGCAAAATTACATATTTTTTAATTATAATTCAATTTCATAAATAGTAGATAAAATTTTGAATAAGCTAAATTGAACTGATTTAAAAGTAAAACAATTGAAAATAACATTGGAACATTGAATTTAAAACAAATATATTTAAAAAAATATAGTTCAAAATACATTAAATAATAATAAAAAAGGTAAATCACTCATTTCAAAAATGTTCGCAGTAAAACAAATATATTAAAAGCTGTTTAATTTCTAAAAAAATCTAAATACATTTTGTTTTAAATAAAAAAATCTAATTAAGATTCATCGATACAAAATGAAAAACTAACCCGTAGAGTAGGTGTCCATAGTATAAATTGAAGACATAACCAATTCCATTAACTATAATGTTGCTAGGAACAGATTTCTAGTAGATTTCTCGTATCTTGATCGCGTGCCACGCTACGAGCTACAACCGATACCGCAACTTCTAGGGGTACCAATTTATCAGACTTCTATAAGTAAGTCACTTTGACTAATAATTTAATATTATTTATTGTTTAGTACTGAGTTCAGTACTTGTGTTTAGAATACAGAACCACGACCTCGAAATATAATAATGTGGCGATATAAATCAATATTATGAAATATTTTATATAAATCTGTCAAAGCGAATTCGTGTTCCAGCGCTAATTATTTTTAAAAAGTTCTAATTATTTTAATTATTTTTGTAAATAGTTTTCACAATTTACAGGTCAAGGTACATCCTGACTCTTTTAGCTGTTGGTCATATTTTTACCTACTACACGGAAAAAAGTGGCACTGCGGTTTTTCTTTTAATACTTTTCAAAATAATATTATCCTCAGTTTAAGTAGAAAAAATGGTTTTGTAAGTGAAATCCTATGAGTTTTTGTTTTAAATAAATACTTAATATATTAATTATTTACTGCTTTATTTTAATGTATTAAAAGTGCGTTTGATGGCTATACGACCCTAACGGACTCGAGACAGATGAACCAAATGCAAAAAAATTGACCAAGTAATCTGACGCTGTATCTAAAAGGAAAGTCGATTTTGGGTTTTTATTGTTTTGTCCAAGAAAAAGCAATGTTTTAATTTAATACGACGGAGAAACGCTATTGAGGTAGTATTTTATAAAAATAAAGCTTTGTAAATTATCATAAAATATTTTTATTATTACTTTCATGTCGATATTTAGGAGTATTTCATTTTTCATCGAAATTGTCAATTATATATTTATACTTTGGTGATTTTACTGAATAAAATGATAATGAACTAATAATAATATGAACACAATACGATATTCATCGATAATAATATCTAATAAATCAATATTCTAATTAATTCACAATAAAATTTGTTGAATAAATATTTTCCATGACATATTTCTTCTGTTTTTATTTATGGCATTCGTAGAATAATAACTGCATTTTAATATAAGATAACGTAATCTTAACTTTAAAAACAACAATGCAGGTGGGTATCTAGTACTTTATCTACTAAGTATAGCTTAACTGCGTCGAGTTTCTACACGCAACGTGATTTCTTACTTTTTAATATGTAGCATGTTTTAAAAAATTCGTACGATTTGTTGCAATTTCTAAAATTGTTTATTTTTGTTTATTTTTGCAATAATACTTATGCCATATATTTACATATTTGTTAGTCATTAAAATAATTACTTATAAAACTCAAAGTAAGAAATATACTGATTTTAATTCCAATAATAAGTGCTCATTGTTAAAGACAGAAATAAATATCTAAAAAAATAAATAAATTGTTAGTGGAATAGTGTGTATATTATGCATAACAAAAGTAAAAATTAAATAAAGTTAATTTGGGGAAAACATAATTTTATAAGTAAGTACAATAATGTAATGAAAATATTATATGTGAAAAAAACAATGATTTAAAAAAGAAAAATGAAATATATGTGGATTTCAACATCGAACATTAAAAATTTAATAAAATCTCGGCTGAATGTGAACTTAAATAATCGTAAGTAAATGATACTCGATAGTAATTACGGGTATGCAAAATAAAATTAATTATTTAAGATTATATCATATAAATAAATCAATGTCATCCTTTTAAGAGTAACAACCATATGAGGACTGGATCCTAATTTATTGTGTTTTAGAAATTATATCGTCTATATAAGTACACACCCAATATTTCAGATCAAATTAAGTATCGACGATGATCTTGTTTTGATTGAAAATAATTAAACATTCAATCAAGAGTGAGTGGGAACAAAATTGGTTTGACTTAGATTGAGACAATAAATAATTTACTAAGAAATAATTTTAAAAAATAATAAAAAAAACAATGCGTGGATAAGACACAAACCCAAAACTGCGAAATGTAATCTATTGGTAAATCATAAACCAAACGTAAAATAATTAGAATTTATGATCTTACTGTTACATATTAAAATTCTTAATTTGGGATACCTTTATATCCAAAATATAAACGTTATATTTCGGTTCAACTTACTAGTTGATTGTTTTATAATGTACCAAAATAAGTTGACATAAACATTCCTATGTATAAGTAGTATTTGTTTGTGTATTAAATCGTTTTTTCTTTTTTTATTTATTTTTTATAAATTTTTTTTTAAAGAGAAATATTTGTGTTTTTTTACACAAATATTTCCATTTTATGCATAATGTGAGCCTAAGCGGCTCATTATTAGAAATAGGTATCAAATTGTGGTAAAGTGGGTTCGAACTGAGAAACTCTGACTTAAGAGTCCACGACACTAACCACGGGACCACAACCAGTCATTTTTATTTTGTTTTTTGCTAACCCATATTTTGCTTATTGGGAATGTTTTTTTTCGTATTTGGGAATTGAATTCTAGATTAAAAGTAGTGATAGTATTATCAATTTTGACAATTGTCCACTTTTTATATATCGAACATTTTTACTACAATTTTGATTTCGGGTAATATTTTCAATACGTTAGAGGTTAGTGCGTATTTTTATAACATTATTGCAAAGTAACGATATTTTGGTTGGATATTTGGTGGATAAGTTTTTCCCGGATTTGAAGTGTGTTTGTCTATAATATAATAGGTAGGCATTCAGCGTAGTATTTTTCACGCCAATAGAGAATGGTTAATTCAAATGACTTGTGTTGCAAGTCAGATTTTCTTTCACACAACAAATTGACAAGACCTTGGCCAGCTTATACAAATTCACAGACACGTATTACATACTTACATAAATATATGAGCATTCATTTTTTTTTAAAAAATGTATGGTACCTAGTTATGAAGAATGAGGTTCTTCAGTGATATCTCAAGAGAGACTGCGTAATTATTAGTTAAACTTTTTATAAAAAGGGAATACTAAGTCTAGGCATTTACAGGGCTATCGACTTGTTCTGGGCTGATTATCACTTTGTAAGTAAGCTCTTTATAAACTATGTAATAACCACATTACTTCAATTTCCTATAAATCTTTAAAAGGTTTTTTTTTAATATCCCTGCAAGGTGTTACCATGGATTACCATAGCATACTATTGTTACAATATTCTTCTTTACGTGCTATGTCGGGTCTCCCTGACCTTAACTATCACTTGTGAGATGTGTCCCTACTTTGGGTAGTCCAAAACAGCTCATTCATGCTGTTTTCCTGTCCACACGTGTATATTCAAGAGATTTGCATTCTTTAAACACTTTTTTGACGCTCGATCTTACCCTTGATGATTGTTACAATAATAAATATAAAAACGTTTTACTGATCTTATGAAATCATTTATTTTTTATTATTAGTTTGCATAATTTTTATTGCACACGATTGATAATGCAATATAATTGTTACAATATTAGTAGGTATATACTTTCATTTTCAATTTTTGTTAAATCATATCGACATGCGTTTTTAATGCTTTCTTAAATAAATGTCGAAATTTCTCCTAACCGCCGGTATTTCTATTCGCGTTAATTCGATCGTAACATCCGTAATTACCCAGCGTAGTGCCCAATACTATTTTCGATTAAAAATGACGGGTGCAAAGAGTGCTAAGTACCGAAGGTAACAAGTACAGTAGTTAGCGCCTACCAACACACTTTCGTGAAAGTACTCAATCGAATCGGTTATAATTAAAGAACCTACAGACAACCGCGCAGATCAGAAGTGAAGAGAAAGTTATTTGATTTTGAATTTGGACACACTTATCAAAGTGTTTACTTTTTTGTGAATTATTCTTCACGAGACCCCAAATCGACTGACAGCGCATGTGTAATAACCAAATCTCTTGAATCTCATTAGCAACGCAACGTTTTGTGCGTAGCGAACGAAAAAAATGAGCACAATGAAACACGTATTTATACCTAGTAATATAACGTTGAGTATTTTTTCGTAAAAACATAAACTAACGATTTTTTTTTATTTAAAATTGGGAAAAAAAAATACAATAGTACTACATGCAATCAAAAATTATTAGATCATATAAATTAAGTTATGTGCATCGAAAACTTTTTGATTAAAAAAAATCCCCTAATGCTGAAATGAAATCCTCATTTTCCTAACCCATATTCATTTGACACTTTTTTTTTCAAAATATATTCTAATAAATATTATTAAAATTTTGCTTGTCTCAATACATGACTTAAAATTTAGTCTTTTTTAAAGATAATAATAAAATATGAGAACTTTGCTTGTTTACTTGAAACGAATAATTTTTTAAAATAATACCATTGTATTATTCTTACGTGCAGAAAACCATCTACAATAGATATTATGAGTATTTTTAGGCTCATTGTCCCCTAAAACATGTTGTAGGTGGTCCCTTTTTCTTTAAAAAAAATATATGACTGACCTTAAATTTTCTTCTTTCTGTTTTTATATTTTTCAAAATTTCCTCCTAAAACACCCCTTACTCTTAATCACCTTAAGTATCTTCAGTCGCCCTCTGGTTGATATTACCGCCTACTTTAGAATCACTGCTCTCTAATAAAAATATTCATATCATATTTATCATAAAACATATCAATATCCACAGCCTGCGTAAATATATATGTAAATTACTAAATCATGTTAATATGCAGTAAGTACTATACTGCCTTTCATGTGTTTATTCACACCTGAATTACGGCGCTTATCTTAGTATACCTAAGTCCATTTAAGTATAGTCGGGAAGTCAGTGATCTGGATTTTAAAATTTCGTCTTTATTTTACTAATCTTTTTTCTCTTAATTAATTCCTGATAATGTAGATTAGATACGAAGTATAGTAACATTTTAAAAAAAAGTAGGTGCCTTAACTGATACTTTGTTACAAATTGTATTCGTATCTAGGTATACATATTTTTTTAATGTACATGTGTGTACCAAAGTACTTTAAGATATAGTACGTAAGTACTTGACTATTTATTGGTATGAATAAACGTGTTTTAATTCGGCCTTGGATAAACAATTTGAACCTTAATATAATCTAAATCGCTTTTTCGGTAGGTGAATATATTCATAAAAATAGACTTTCATACGCATGAATATTCAAGGATATCATTTACATTTTATTATTCCCTTACAATGTTCGCACCTAATTCATTATACCTTTTTTTATTTGGTTCTCGATATTGTAACATATTTCACAATTTATTTCCACACAAAAATTTAATGAATGACATATATTATTAATAAAAAAAATGATTTGAATGTGAACATTTAAATATCGGAAATATATGCTCGCATATACATTCGATATACATATCTACTCAAGAAATCGATATTCTACACCTCTATTGTTATTTAAATTGTGTACAGTAAAATATATTTGGCAGAAATCAATTAGATAATTATATATCTATGTTTAAAAAAATTAATTTAAAAACTAATTCTATGAGTATAATAACTTGTGACATATAATCGACAAATAATTCGTTGACAGCCAAACATTCATACGCATCTTATTTTCATGAATGTCTTAAATATTATTAAAAAAAATAATTGAAAATTACAATTTTTGAACTTTGTTTAAAAATATATATCATTTTTTTGTTTACGGATGTACCATATTAATAAATATACAACAAATAGGTTTTAAGAACAGTGTCCTTCGATGGTTGCTTCTTGTTGGTAGGGACAAGGTGGAAAGAGAATAAATTAAAGTCCAGGTGTAATTATTTTATTGTAAAACCTTTCTACTGTAAATTGTTATTATATCTCTTGTATGTAATGTATAAAATCTTGTAATTAAAAAAATATAAAACATGTAAGTATTTCGGCTCAACACAGGCTTTGCTTAAAGAGCCGTAATACATATAATTTAAAAAAAAAATAAAAAGTTTTTACAATAGCAAATTATAAAATACATTTTTATTTTTAAAAAATACATTTTTTTAACCTAAAGGTTAAAAAATAAAAGAATAAAAGGATACGGTAATTATTAAATATCGACTTGCACAATTTTAAATTACGATTGAATAGAACATTAAAACTCTTAATTACGAATGTGTAAGAATTCCAATTAAGTTCATATTAATGTTTCATATTGTCTTTGTCCTCGATCGAAAACTATTAAAGTAACCAACAATAAATAGATATTAATTAATTCCCATTGAACTTAATTCGACGTCACGATTTGCTCCAAATTGCTTCGTTTCGTTCTAAATCAATATAAAATTAGTCACAATAGAATTGAACACCATTAAAAAGAAGGTTGAATGGATGCCTCTCCTACTTAATTTTGACTGTGATTGAATTGATGCCGAGTATGTACTGCATTTTAAAAGATCTTTATTTCAAATAAATAATCATACGTACGAATGAGAATGGTGTAAGAAATGTATGTAATTAAATTGTTTTAACAGAAATTTAATTTCCGGTGAGTTTGAGTGGCATCATAGATATAAACATATTTTCATTCATGTCAAGTTTCACGTGGATGAGTAGCCTAGATACATTAATTATCTTCCATGTATATTTTTTTAAATTTTAACCGATTCTAATCGAGATAATGTGACCGTGGATTATTCTTAATACGTTGAGAGAACTATGGGTTGTATGTATGTATATTTAATAAGTAAGATATTGTGAGAAAGTAACTATGAAAATGATTTTTTATTACCATAAATAAACGCGTTTCATACAGTTTAAACGTTTACAAGTTAAAGTAGTATTATTTTATAAATATTTAAAACATATTTTTCATAATAATACTATGTAAATATGATACAAAAATAATCAATTTTCTTTTCACAGTAATGAAAGTGTAAGTATGAAGTCCTAAAGTTCAGGATTGAAATTCTTAATAGTAGGATAAAACCAGAATCATAGCAAAAATTGTGTACCTATGAATACATATTAATGTACCAAAAATGTTCCACAATTCCTTTGTTTACATTGATTGACAGCTTTATTATTACAGTCGAATCAATATGTACTTTTTATTAACCAAAAAATATTTATTAGAGTACGTACCTAGGTACCTGATAATGCAATTACATGATCCCACATAATGCAGATAGATTTTCAATGACTATTATTAAGCAACATTAAAATGAAATACACACCGGTAATAGGACTTCAATTGATATGAAGAATCGCATGATCGTGATTTTTTAACCATGTGTAGGTATCTCGCCTCGACCAATGTCCTTGTACTAATTTAATTCTTTGATTGTTTCAGGAGCACATACAAGAGGTCTTAGACAAATGGACCCAGATAGATGATGAAATCTGGGCCAAAGTGATCGTGCTGGAAAGGAACCGCAGGGTGGCTAAAGCCTACGCCAGAGCTCCTGTACTTACCATCAATGGCTCTGACGATGGATTTGATGGCATGAGGTTTGTGATCTTCTCAATTATCTAAACTCAAAAGATGTTTTATTCATCCAAATGTACAATATACGAGTATATAGAAAGTGTTTTTTTTTTAATATCGCATTCACATATTCTAAAATCCTTTTCTATAGGGGTCCAAAACAATTAATTTAATCATAACAAAAATATTATTTAAACTTTTATCTGTTGTGCCACGCGTCTTGGTAATTCTTGCATTTTTTCGTACGTCGCATTAGTTTGATACTTTTTAAAAGCAAAACGTATTTTTTCGTCTAATGTTGATAATAAATCGTTGTAAAGTAAAGAAATGACAATTTAAAAAAAATCATGTTTAACTGAGGTTTGTAAAACGAATAAAATCAAAAGAAAAGCTCTGACAGTGATTCTTTACTCTGTATTTCTGCTTATTGTCGGTGAAAATTTCATTGAACGCAACGAATTTGAATACGTTTGTACGGCTTTTTGACTCGCGGGTACCGGTCAATAATTTGATGCTTTATTTATTTTCCAAATTTAGTTTTAAAACCATCAATGATATGTTTTTTTTCAGTCTTATGTATAAAATTCCCATAAGCACGTTTCCAAAATATAATTTCCATAAAAAATACCCAAATAAAATTGAAATTTTTAATATGTGGATTATGAGCAAAATGTAGTTTCGCTCCACCTTTTGTAGAATTTTAATTGGATGAAATTGGAACGAAAAATCTATTTTTCTTGTCCAAATGTTATTTTAAATATACCAGATCAAATAGCATAAAGATTTCTACAATGTTTAAAAATCTAAAAAATACATTTATATAATATTTGTAGAAATAAGGCTAAATTTAAAATAAAAACGAAACCTTTTACGTAATTGAATTATGAGCAAAACGTAGTCCCGCTACACCTTTTGTGGAATTTTAATTGGACGTAATTTGAAGTAAAAAAATCTTTGTTTCTTGTCAAAATTTTATTTTTAATGTACCAGATCAATAGTATAAAGGTTTCTTCAAAGTTTAAAAATCCAAAAACACATTTATAAAATATTTGTAGAAATAATACTTAATAAAAATAAAAATAAAACCTTTGACGTAATTGAATTATGAGCAAAACGTAGTCTCGCTACACCTATTAGTAGAATTTTAATTTGACTAATAATACACCATAAATAATTACTTTTGGTACGTGCTTCCTCGCCAAGAACAGTGCAATTATTTAGTACCTATATACATTCCTAGTATAAGCATGTGTAACAATGGCACACATTATGGCGCATTATAACATAGCTGGCGTTATGAAACATTCGGTAAATATATGTAACTATGCGTAATGTGCAGATTACGAAATAACAGATCAAACGTATCACGACTTACGTGTCCAAGTTCCCTATCACGGGCTGATCTACTTACAGCCTTTTAGTCTCCAGGCGCAGCCGTGACTCCTAAATCAAGCGAAGCCTTCCACTTCCTACGTGAATTCTAAATAATAAAATATCACCCGTTTTATTACAATTTACTTAATGTTAGGCAAGGTAAGGCATTCATTCATCAAAAATATGGAGGAAAGCCAGTGAAACTCGATTAAAAAATCGTATGAACATAATGCTATGATGTTTTATGATTTTATGTATCAAAACCTATAATACGATACTTTGATTCCAGTTTTTTTTATGAATACGAACCAGATAAATTGGAATAAAAAATTTATTGAATATTAACAAAACTTTTTTCCTGAACTTCCTTGTTGATATTTTTATATTTTTAATATTTTTAGTTTAGATACTGTGTCTGCAGCTAATCATGTATAGGGCACTGCATTGTATTGAAGTAGTGTTATTTTGATCGTTAATTGCATGAAAGCAACTTGAGCAATCCTACCCTATTTAGTAATAGAATCATACGATTGTGTTTCTTTGAAAACTTTTATGTTCAATGTGAATATAACATATGTGCGCATTCTCATTAATGTATTTTTTTTTCAAATATCATAAATACGACGTCTTATTATCTATATTTACTAAAACGACCAATTTTTAAATCCAAAAATGCTTGCAAAATATCTCCTTATAATATAATATACGCTCTCTTTAACACCATTGCGATAAAGATTTGATTTGAAGTAGGAAAACAAACAAAAATGGCTTATTTATAAAGATTTTTTGCGTAATTACTAACGTGCAGTATCGTAAAGACCACAAAAAATATAACCGATATGTCTTGTAATTCTATATTTACATTGATGCTTGCCAGCTACCTGAGCGAACGCAAACAACATAACTTACACGTATGACGATTGTCGAAATCGGTTGTGATTACTTCTAGGTTCTATTTCCGCATGCTATCTCTAGTACAGGAAGTCACGTAACTTTTTTTTATACCGCGACAGAGTTTTTTTCCGGTCAGCGTGTAATCAATGTGCGCTGTGTACTGACATTACTCTAATTATAAAATTTACAAATACACCTACACATGTGTCATTTCCTAAATGATTTCTTTCTTTTAGTGAATAAAATGAGCCGTCGAAAATATCTAATTGAGAATTTTCTTCATCTTATTTCGATGCCCTGTCAGTATTTAGACGTTGGCTTCTACAATATCCTTGTACTGGTCACTGTTTAGATATATGGAACAGATTCATCAATCCAAGACAATTTTCAATTCCTGATATTACGAAGCCATGAAATTCTTCTTTGTCTTTCTCTAGGCAATACTTTAGATTTCGCATTATGCATTCACTGTAAGTACTAAGATTTTTTGTGGATGATACAAGTTCCCTATCTTTGCATCCGTTTTAGGACAGCTTCTTTCAATATAAATGATAAATGTCATATAATACAACATTTTAAATGTTTATGTCTAAATTTTTAACTATCCAAATTAATGTATGAAATAATTAGAATAAATGTATTTTTATATCTGAGAGTCATGGGGGCATCAATGTTTTTCTCTAATTTAATATTTTTTATTGTGAAATTTTGATTTAAATTCTAATTTTAGTATAGAAATATAAAATTAACTTTCTATCATTTCTTTAAATTTTTGAACTTCCTAGGTATTTTCTCTAACATACAATGCCCGTGTCGTTAAGGTAGTGTGGTATAAAGTACCTTGAAGGGTTGCACGCTTTCCACCTCAGTATCAGCAATCATTGACACGAATTCATTATGGTAATATGGGAGAGGTGTTGTAACACTACTCATCATCTATGCACGATTCTCTAACTCCATTTAAACTAAGACTTAGTACGTGGCATGTAGCTACAGGGAAATACTTGTGTTAGTCCAAGACCTCCATCGATTAGAATTAGGTACTTAGATGCTTAGAAGTCAAGAATAGCCAACGTAACGTAGTTGGGTAGAATTTGACTCCCCAACTGCTTTCGATTCCCACCATTTACAAAATAAATCCAAGAAATATTTATTTTAGTCCTAAACCTATAAATATTTTGTTCATTAGTAAGTTTTTGTGATGTGCTTCTGATTTATTTTTCATCTACGTACTTTCTTTCTTTTTTGGTAATTTTAAATGGATTGTTATAATTTATAAATGCTCAATATGTATTTCGTAAAAAAACATAAAATGATTTAGGCTCATTTTATACTATTCGTTGGAGATATGAGTATATGTTATACAAATATGTGAATAAAGTGAGAAAAAGAAAACATGATAATATTTATAATTTTTTGTTGTGAGGTTGTGTAGCCTTGATAAAAAAATATCGAGACCTCCCAAAAAACACACAATTAATTGGTTAACCCGAAGTTACTACGATCATTTAATTTTAATTAAAGGTTTCAACATATAACTCATTTCTGTTTGAATTCATACTTGTGTAACTAATTTGTAATCGCTCGCGTACTAATTTTGATCATCTTCATGCACGGGGTGACGCTGTTGTCTAGCACATCCTGTTTCAAATTAATTTGATTTATGAAGGTATCATTTCTGCGAGACCTTTTCCTGACCTCTGGCTTTAATTGACGTGTTCAACAATACCGAATTACCGCTTGACAAGATGATCAATACCCAGTGATATTTATTAATAATTATAATGATACCGAAGTGATGAGCTAATTGCGTATTATTACTTAACATATTGCTAAAGGCGTCTTACGTGAGGTATGTTAATTGAACGTTTTAATTTACATTATTCTCATCTCCGTGGTCACTTATCGTGATAAGAGCAATACCCCCTTGTGACTTATTGTTTTGCAGCATCACGTCTGATTACCAAATCACATTATAAGTCCTAAAGGCATAAATGTACGTAAGCTTTTAAGAGTGCCTTTTTTATGTTGGAATTCAAAATGACGTGACCGTCAAAACACTTTTTTTGAGTAAACAAAACATTACGCATGACTACATATCTCAAATATTTTTTTCACGTATTAGTATATATTCTATTATTAAACCATACTAAGCAACTGGCAACGAACAACCTGATGTCAATCTGAGAATGTTTTTTTTTTTAATTAGAATTTAAAACGATATTATAAATCAAAAAATAAATGTACCAACCGCTTATTAATACAAAATTCATTAGCATTTGAAAACAAATTAATAAAGTTTTCATACTCCGTATATAAACAATAGTGTATTTTCATTCCGATACCATAAATTTAAGGGCCTTTGAAAATAACCAAAATATTTGACAAAAGGTTACACAATTTTATGTTAAGATAAGTTTTCATGAAGACAAATAGAATCATAAATCTCAAATATATTTTCTTCCAGTGTAATTTTGTGTAGAAGCGACCCCTATTTTTATTTTTAGTTTTATTTATATATTTAACTTCTTGAACACATGTATATATACATTAGCGGGTTTATTGCTAAGAAGCAATATCTGAGCTATTGATAACGATTTACTTGCAAAATCAGGTCTGAATTCCTTCAACGAACCTTTAACAAAAATTGCTTCATAATTGATATAAATATTTTGACTTGAATTACTCTTTAATAACCATCCAATGATGTGTATCATCGATATGATGCAAGGCTGTAGATAGCATAATGATCGATCATTCTCATTCAGCTTATTTTCCGCACTGATCTGCGCGACCTTAAACTGAAGAGTGAGAGAAATAAGAAAATAATGGTGATTCATGAATTATATCTAATTTTTAAATCGCTAAAGCGGTTCAACTATTTCAGCAATTTATTGAAGGTCGAATCAGAAAATTTCGAGTTTTCTGGCTACCCAAAACGAATCAGAAATTACAATTTTAACGATTCTCAATTCAGAGTGACATCAAAATGTCCGGATCCAGGTCGTGAGAAGATATTGACCATGACTCGCTTGATACACTACTATAACGTACATAAGTTGATCAAATTTATACCCATCTTGAATGCCCGGTTTGGGCAACAGGTTGAGAAATTTTGTGATTTTGGACCGGTGTACCAACAATGACGGATGCTTTGGTATTCCCACGAGCGAAAAATGGATCTTGCATCAAGCTTTTCATTAAAAACTGCGACATTTTTACATCGATTTCATAACTTATCGTTATCAACCATGTCTCGGTTGGTCCTTCCGACATTCACGAGATCTTAGTAACATTTATCCAAATGTTAACGTCTCAATTAAAAATTTAATCAGCAAAGATCATTAAAATTTAACAAATTTTAAGGTTATTCTAGTAAAATCTTTTACATGACCTAAAATATAAATCATTTGAGGCTGTTTGTATACTATTCAACAAATAATTCACTTGCAAGGTGTAGCCAAAACCAGTTTGTGAACAAGACATTATGAAGCGTAGACGTAGCATGTACAAAGTGCTATACAAAGCTAATTAGCATAAGAGTGATTCCGGAACTGCACCAAAGGTCAAAATGCCATCACAATGATATTTTTTTAAATAAATTTAAATATATATTTTTATACATATATATATATATATATATATATATATATATATATATATATATATATATATATATATATATATATATATATATATATATATATATATATATATATATATATATATATATATATATATATATATATATATATATATATATATATATATATATATATATATATATATATATATATATATATATATATTTATTTATATATACATACATATATATATATATATATATATATATATATATATATATATATATATATATATATATATATATATATATATATATATATATATATATATATATATATATATATATATATATATATATATATATATATATATATATATATATATATATATATATATATATATATATATATATATATATATATATATATATATATATATATATATATATATATATATATATATATATATATATATATATATATATATATATATATATATATATATATATATATATATGTATATATATATATATAACGTGGTAATATTTTCCTTTTGAAAATTAAGTGTAAATAATATGTAAAGTGGGTGTATAATAATAAAATAAACAATGTGTTGCTTTGTAATTAAAGTTTATTCTTAATTTATCTTTATAATAATTTTTATATCTATCTATCTATCTATTTATCTGATTCTGACAGTTAATAATATTATCGGAAGTCTTTTGTTTTATTCTGAGCGACGCATGCGGCATCTGGTGGTAGAACTGTTTTATGTAGGTACTTTTTGTAAGTACTTAATAAAATGTATAGGTAGGTACCTAGTTATTTTATTACATCTCCCCCCTTGGGGAAGAAAATTCATAGTAAAATTTTCACTCGTCCTCCGGATCATCTCCTTGAAGTGAAGGGACTGGTATAAGTTTAGTGATATGATAAAGGTTTGATTTTATTTTTTTGTGACCTGTATCAATTCTGTATATTGAGTTAGAAATTTTTTCAATAATTTTATAAGGTCCAATTTTTAGTTCATCCAATTTTTTTCTGTTTAGCTTGTTTCCATTTTCCACATACACCATGTCTCCTACGTTGAATTCGCAGCCTATTCTATTTTTGTCAAATAATGTTTTATTGTAATTATGTGATTTTATTGTATTTTCAAGCGCTATTTGCCTGTCTCTAATCCAGTCATTATTAGATTTTCCTTGTTTTAATTCGTTTTTTTGATCGGTTTCGTTTAACTTAGCTTCTATAACTGAATTGTTTACATGTCTGATAGTATTTTTATTATTAAACTTATCATCCTCCTTTGTTCTAAACCAGCACGTTACTTCAGGGTGATATCGAGTTCCCTTATTTAATTTTTCACAAATCTTACATGGACTTTTATCTTTAATTTTACCACTAGTTCTTAGATTTCCATATCTTCTTTGATCCGAAAACCTTTTTTTATTTACAATGTTTTCGTGTTTTTTTACTTCATTGAATAAATCGACTGTATCTTCTAATTTTTCTCTATCAATCTTATTAATTATAAATTCTGGTAAACCAGCCACAATAAGATCTACTAAGGTACCCATGTCGATCGTTCTTCTCATCTCCAACAAAAGTTTTTCCTTCCTTATGGCATAGTCTAACAAGGAACCGTCGTTATATTTAAAAGATAATGGAAACATTACATGGTTCCATCCCTTGTTTGTAAATGTTTTACAAAAGTTGTTTTTCCATACTATCCATTCTGAGTTCATGGAAAATTTTATCATCATCGAACTGTACCAATCTTCACAACTTTTATCCATAAACAATCTTAATATTTCAATTTTTTTCTCATCCGTTGTCACCTCAAAACGTGTACATTCTTTTTCAAAAATATCCATCCACTGGTTTGCATTAGGATTTTTGCTTGTAAATTTTTCAATGATGAACTTTTCTGAAATATCTTTTAAATTTTGATGTTTGCTTACCTGAGCATTTTGTATTAATTTTTCTAGTAAGTTTTCTAATGTTTGAGGAGCAGTATCCATTTTATTTTTATTTTGTTTCTTCATTTTTGATTAACAAAATTGTCGTTTTATAACGTGGTAATATTTTCCTTTTGAAAATTAAGTGTAAATAATATGTAAAGTGGGTGTATAATAATAAAATAAACAATGTGTTGCTTTGTAATTAAAGTTTATTCTTAATTTATCTTTATAATAATTTTTATATCTATCTATCTATCTATTTATCTGATTCTGACAGTTAATAATATTATCGGAAGTCTTTTGTTTTATTCTGAGCGACGCATGCGGCATCTGGTGGTAGAACTGTTTTATGTAGGTACTTTTTGTAAGTACTTAATAAAATGTATAGGTAGGTACCTAGTTATTTTATTACATATATATATATATATATATATATATATATATATATATTTATTTATTTGTAAATATAAATTTATATATAACTTTTAGGACAAAACAATTCGTATTCAAGATTCCGTTAATATGTGAAATTGTAACAACACTCAACTAAATAAAAAAGGGTTTGGGCCATTCGTAATAAAAAGTAAATATTTGAAATCGTTGTAATTTAATTTTTAGTCACGTTGTATTTTTTTCCCGAAAAACGTTTTTCTTAAATCTTCTACCTCTTCTAATCTTATCTACCTATAGAAGCCATGTGAAGAATCAATTAAAGTATTCATTTATATTGTTAAATAGTAGCATCAAGGTTTTTATGTGAAATATAATTACGCAATAAATAGACCAAAAGAGTATCTTTGTAATATTGTATCATATAAAAGTACCTACCTATTTTTTTTTTTTTTGCTTTTTTTTCGCGGTGTCTGCTTTCCCCTAGCCAGCATGCAGCAGGGCGTACCGGTAGAGACCACTATCCAACTAGTGACCAGACATATCCGGTACCACAAGGACAGCTCCGCTCGGGTTCAAATCGAGTCTGTCTTTACACAATACCTACTCCTTGTCATTCAACATTCAGTCAACTTCAAGGAGTCACGACAACTACCGGGCATGCGCACAGCTATCCAATATTTTTAGGAAGTCGTTACGTATCCTTTTGCCTTTTGATATTCGTGAGCGATTTCGGTTTCCTAACGATTATAAATGAACCTTTTAACCTTAATTAAGGTGATTTATCGATTCGGCGCCCTCTATTGTGATCGACTTCGCGTCATGTCTGCCATTGTAGTGAAAATATACAGTTAAATATATTTCTTTAAACGTGATCACCTTCGGGCTCATTCTCTTTTGTTGTTTTACTTTGCGTTTTTCTTCATCCGTATCCTACGCTAATACTGCATTCACTAGATGCAGCTGTAAGGAAATACCATCGGTTCAATATTTTAAATTATTTCATTCAAGGTAACAAAAATCAGATTAATCTTTCCTGCAAAAACAACTTTGATCGATGAGACATTTGTTGACAATAAATCACATGAAACATTTTCTTCGCAAAGCCTAGAATTTATGCAAGGATATCACTCATGGCATAAGAATTGCACTGCAAATAAATATTCATTTTATTAGTGCATTTTTCAGGTACTTGTCTTTAAAAAGTTTTTTTGATTGTTACAATGCTTCTTTTCAAATAATGTAAATCGCAAACAAGTTAACTAAAGAAAAGTGTACATTTTATTAAATTAGACCGTATGAAAGTATTTTTTATTTGTAATGTAAAATCATATGCCTACATTTTAAATTAAATAAATGCCTTGGTACTTTTGATCGAAAATACTTTTTTTTATTAAAAACTGATATAAATTCAATTTAACACAAATGTTGGCATTTAATGTAGCTTAAATGTTATTTTCCGAGAACGTATTATTGTATTGTACCACGTTCGTTTAAATTATTTGGATTCCTCTCATAATTTACATCTCATTCTTTTTAGTACTACAAATAGGTAAAATTTGTTCTACATAATATAAAGCAATATGTCATCCGATTACCCGAGTCAATGAATAGCTTCGGATGTTTTATCGAAGGTCGATACATAAAGAGGACTTTTTTACCTTACATACGAGTACATACCATGGACAATTTTTTTGTTTTGTTAAAGGTTGTGCACGTAGGACTTATTAGTAAAGATTCGCTAACATATTACGTAGGTAACTTAAGAGTACCGCTAATATGATCAATAACATTTTTCAAATATTCTAATCTATATTTACTGTATACTATGTTCATATCGCGTAACTCCATTCATCGATTATCTAAAAGTATTTCCATGGGGAATGTTTCTTCTGTCGAATATTTTTAATTATAATTTTATAAAGAATGATAATTTAAAACTTATTTCTATAATTAATTTATGAAAGTTTATACTAAAGATGGCTCTACATAAATTAAGGTTTGCTTTTAAACGGTTGGTCTTAGAAGATTGTTTCACTTTAACAAAAAGGATTCATTAATGTCTCAGTTTATTTAATTAAGTGTTTGCTTAGCTTAGGGGTTAAAACATTTGAGATCAGGAGACCAGGGTTTGAGTCATGGAACATAGCAGTTATTTTTCCTCGGAAATATATTTATGTTGATTCGTTATGTCTTCGTTCAATAAAAAATATTTATTTTTGTTTGTAGTTACAAGTTATTTACATAAGTTAAAATAATAAAGATATAGAAATTCCTTATCGAGGATAAGTATTCGGTAAGTACTAATTATCAAATGATAATAAGATTTTTTAAATGTATTTTTTGCATGGAGTTTTTTCGCTAATATCCAAAATAATGAGAAATGGTTATAGAAATATTTGAAGAAAGCGTTAGTTCAGACATATCGTTAATTTATATGACCATGTTTGATCATAATCACCTGGTAAAATTAAAAGGTTAAATTAAATTAAAAATTAATTTTTATCTTAGTGGTAATAAGTTTGAATGGAAGCGTGACACGCAGGCGTATGTCTTGCAAAATTTCACAGTATCTTGGCATGCACATAATTTAATAATTTCATTTGCGAGTTTGGTAATAGGCAAATGGAAACATAGCGCCGAATCTCCAGAAAATGACAAAGGCGGGTCGTGAATGTCTGTTAGTGGCGTTGCATAAAGAACTGCATCTAAAGTTTCAGTTATGTCCGCATTCACCCACACAATCATTTCACTCTAACTCGCATACCATTGTCTTTTGACTCATGCACACATTATTGACTATTGTTTAATTTATTTATTCAAGATATAAATTTATAGTTAATCAATGTTGTTATTTTGCTCCGCCCACTATCTGGATTATTGATTTTAAAGTTTTAGTTTATCAATAAGTTTATTTATAAATCCGAAAAATAGAGGATCTGAAAGTTATTGTTATATGCCTTAATTATTACTTATTTTAAAAAATTATTAAATTGTAATGAAAAACATAACGATTTTTGTACATATAATTTATCTGAAAGGAATTCTTTCAGTCATTATTATTATTTTATATTTAAAAACAACTTTGTACCTTTCTTAATATTATGCAATTTGATTTCCTTCACTTAAAATAAAACTGAAAGTTATTTTTGAAAAAAAAATTAATATGTGGTACAGTGGGTTCGAAACCTAAAAACTCTGACCTTAGAATCCACGACACTAAACTCTGTTCGTTAATTTGACTTTTTGTGGCAAATGGTCTTTTATTAGAATGGTTTTTTTGCAATACAACCAAAAGGTTATTTTTAGTAGCATTTTCCACTAACTGCGAAACATTCATACGAGAGGGAAATAAAAGTAATCCGAAAAATAAAATTCTAGATCAAAGAATTTATGAATCAAGATTTGCATTCACTCTGTCTGTGGACCCGTCATCTCGACAAGGCATTATGTCCCAGTATTGCACAACCGCGGCACAAGCCGTGCGCATGCTTACTGCAAACAATAAATACCCTTTAGCTGAATTTAATAGATTGACATTTTGGGTGTGTTCTGAGTTCCTAGGTACAATGTTTTAAAACTCGTAAAATATATTACGTAAAGGCGATATTCAATACTTGTCAAAAGCCTAACTGGCTACCCTTTCATTTTCTTGTCAGAAGTTATAATAGTTAACTGCTAAAACACAAGAGCTTACTCCAGTATAAATGATCGATTACATACTTGTCAAATCGACGGCAAAACAACGCAATTTTGAAATAGAAAATCGTATCAGTGTTGCCACGAGTCTTGAAATGAAAAGAAACACAAATGATATATTTGTAATAAGTTATATTGATATTTTTAGTATCTCATGAAACTACCACCAGTGTAAGGAATCTAAGAGCATATTTTGAAGCAAATTACAAAACTTTGAATTACACATTTGGCAAGCCGAATCGGTTATGCCATCTCTGTAATTATGGTTCAAATAATCAGATCACTGAGCATCGTAGCGAACCGAGATCTTCCAGGTTGATTGGTTATTTTGGCTCTATTGCGAAAATAAGAAGCGGACTAGTTGATTAAAATTAGTATTCAGATTACAGATGACACAGATCTGTGTTCACAACACGGTGTTACGAAAATCTGGATGCAGTCTTCGGATCTTTCTCATTACTTGTGTTTATCCTCGATCCGTGCATGCAGCCGCCCATTCCTCGTAGTGCAATGGATCATTCAGCTGCAGTTTGCACCATGCACTAAAGCGCAGATTTAATCTTATAATTTCCTCCGCCTTCTTGGTGCATTGTTATGCAATACGCAACTTACTAAGAGCTGCAACTAACGGAAAGTACCATCGTGATCTTTGAAGCTGTTACTTTTAAATTTGCAATCGATAAACACTGCAGTTTAATCAAAACTGACGTATACTGGAATAAACAAAAAACTTTAAAAAATATATCTTACACTTTTCATTAAATACAAAATTTGAACAAATTATTGAAACATTCACCCAAGAAGTAAACAAGTAGCGTTTGAAAAAAATATGTGTACATATTACAGCGGTTTTATAATTATGTTAATTTCATTGAAAGTCTCATAACTCTTTTATTGTCTTTTATATTATCGTATATATTATCTATTAATAAAAAAGGTAATTAATTCTAATAGAAGCAGTTTTTTAGTCACATATTTAAGGATAACAAATTTTTTGATATTATCATAGCATTATTGAATAATTTCATGGTTTCCTGGTTTCATATAATAAATCTAGTACTTTGGCGAATATTGTTATGCTAAGTGACTTCGTGAACAAATTATCACGTTTAATACCTCAAAAAGAAAGTACAAGTAACTAATAATAAACATTTGCGGACGTTTTTCACATTAAATAATCATTCGATAGTTTACGTAAACGGTCTGTTATTGCCTGAAGAAATATGAACAGCAAATTTATAATAATGACACTATTGCAACTGCTAGGCGGAAATTATTGCTGATACGCAATGAACAATTTTTTTGACATGCAAAATTTATTGATGTCAAAACGTTTATTTTATAATTAAATGCAAAATCAATGTATTTCTTTCTCTTTATATTATCGTAAAAACTTTCCAAAATGTATATCTTACAGTTTTTCTTGTTGTCAAAATTGACTAAAAATGGCGCCAAGTATTAAAGTTTGGAAAAAAGTTGCCTTACCAACTTACCAGATATAGAAATGGAAATTTGGATGTCTGTAACATAAATGTTCGTGTCAATATATGTTACATATATGTACAACATTCAATAATATAGTAATTTGTTTGTTCAATCATGAGTAGAATGAATAAAGTATCACTTAAAACAGCCAAAAGCCTTAATGTACATACCTATATCATATATCTATTTTTCTATCACAATAACATCTCCATCTCTGTCGTAAAATCAATGAAAATCTTTAAAACCTACATATGGAGTCACATTCATATTTGTATTTCGATGCATTTGAACATGCTTGAACATATTTTTTTGAATTATTTTACGATGGGGGCAAATTTGATATCTTCAGTGCAGTAATTATAATTACTAAATTTTTCATTTCCGCAATTTTTATGGTATAGTTTAATGTAAAATAATTATTTTTGTACATTTTTCCCATTCGTTTCAGGTCGCTATGTCAAACTACCATAAACACGATGATCTAACTAATACTGTATTTTCCATTCAACTTCGTTTATTTTTACTATTTTCATTCTTCGATACTAGACAATCTAGGAATTCAGGGAACGGCTAACCAAATCCAATGTCTGGGTATAATGAGATGATATTTTAGTGAAGATTAACGCGTTTGTGCGGGTTTCAAGGTTTGGTCATCGTTTTTTTTTTCATTTCCAAATACTTCGCCTTTAGCTGCTAACCTTGTTTTTCAGCCCGTGGTCTATTTTTTTACAGTAACAATAGATTCGGGTCACATTTATTTAATACAATGCATCGGAAGAATTTGTTTCAGTAACCGTAAAAAAAGAATAGTATATGAATGAAAAAAGGTATGGTATGAGTATATAGTTTATTTGAAAACTTTAACGGATTTTTCCTTTTAAGAGTTCAGTGTTGCAATCTCCACTAAGCTAATCTCCAGAATTTATTTCTCCAGTACAATTTATTAATAATTATGTTATCTTCTTTTATCATTATTTCCTTTTTTTTCTTTATGTAATTGTAAATAAAATATGACTGACTAAGTATTGTACTCACTACTACTACTACTACTACTACCATCACGCCGTTTCCCCGCAGGGGTAGGCAGAGAGGATGGAACGCCACACTCTTCTGTCCTCACATACACTCCTCGCCTCCTTCACATCCATACATCTAGTCATACATGCCCTCCGATTACGCAGACTTTTGACACCGCCAGATTTTAGGCTCAAAAATTTAGATTTTTTGAACTCACCAAGCCAAATACAGCCAATTTTATGCCAGCCAAGCCGTAATAAAATTATTATATTATTATTGTAAGGCTTTTCATCAAAGTTTTACGTAATGCGCATTGAGGATTGAGTATGTAAAAATTAAAATTATCTAACCAACCGTCACACCATACCAAGGGTAGGCAGAGAGACCACTCTGTCTTTGCAAACATTTTTCGCCTCTTCCACATTCGTGGAACTCCTCATACATACCCCCCGATTATTCTGATGACCTGTTCAAGTTCAAGTATTCGATATACCTGATCATGTGGTGATCTTCCGAAGTTTCCGTCGATCTTCTTCTAGGAAGACCGTTTTCCTTTAAATGTAAAAGTAACTTGGATAATATACATTTAGTGTATGAAAAACATTGTTAACTTTGTGGTATGGTAATATAATACTCTCCTTATCATTCATCCAAATGGTATTACACAAAGTGAACGATGAATGATAAGGAGAGTGTTGGACAATATACTGCTATTTCTCGTTGTCACTGTCAAGTCATCTCCCATTCATTGTAAAAATAATTTATTCAGAGAGTGAACTTAAGGTGAGCTTAATCAAGCGAAAATCCTGTGAGCTCAGAATTCACAAGAAAATATTGTTTTTTGTTGGTCACTCAAGGTCCCCTGCGCAGTGCCAAGTGCGCAGAGGATATCGGAGAATGAGAAACGTCTCAATAATACCACTATTAAAGTGTACTTGAAAGTACTTTACGTGCATTTTACACACTTCAGTGAGCGTGTGACTTATTGAAATTATATTATATATCGACAGATGAATAAAAAACTCGTATTTACTATGAGAAAAAAAAACTGTTACTTAAAATCGTTCGTTTACAACACATCAAAAATTTAGTTTTTGTTATTTACATATATTGGCAACAGAAGGATGAAAGTAGACTGAATGCAGTCGAAATGCGTTTTTTAGACGAATGCGCGGCAAAAATTTGTATGAAAGATGTTCAAATAGTGATAGATTTAAGGAAATAATTCAAGGAGATAAGTATTACCGATAAAATTAAGAACGGTATGTTGTGATGGTTTGGCCATGTGAATCGAATAAGTTAAGATAGAATAGTAAAACAAATGTAGTTGGTAATAGAAGCTGAAGAAAAGTGAGGAAAATTGGCATGATCAAGTATTTCAAATACTTGGGCTTGGTCAGGTCAGAAATAATCGGAGGGTATAAGGAGATACATGAATGTGGAATAGCCTAGGATTGTTTGCAAAGACAGATTGGTGTTGCGTTCTTTTCTCTCTGACTACCCCTGCGGAGAAGCGGCTTGGTGGTTTGTTTATTTTTTATGACATTTTTTTCATTGATAGTCCTTTAATATGTTCAGAAGCATACTCCTATACGTCCATACTTCATAGACTTGTTATGTAATACAAAATAACTAATACAAATTATGAACATATCATTATTATTATAATAGCTTCTGGGATAATCAAATATAAGTAAGTGCTCATAAAACTAAATTTATTAATAGAATAAAATTGGCATATTTATATTTACAATGTAACTCGAAGTAACATAACATCAAACATATTATATAATCAACAAATACTGCACAAATTTATAGACCATAATTAATAAAGGAAGGTAAAATATTATTGATTTACTTTATCGATGTTTTTAGATGAAACCCCATTATTAAATAATGCATAAGTTGTCTTCTTAAGCGAAAGCACTCGGTACTAAAAAAGTATTTTTGTTTACACATAAATTATACCAAAAAACGATAGTTCAATAGTTAAACGCAATAATAGTGTAACTATCATATCAATAGTTGCTACTATAAAATTTGTATTTTAATGATCTTCAGTAGGTCCGCCTCCGTAGTGCAATGGTCAGCACGCTCGGCTACCGTTCTGGAGGTCCCGGGTTCGATTCCCAAGGGGGGTAAAAATAAATAAAAGTGATTTTTTCACCGTAATATTTATTCAATATTACCATGGACTGGTACCTGAAGCGGAGGGCTGATCACCTTTCCTTCATGTGTAAAACGATCATGATAACACTGCGTTTATAAGACACAGTGCCCTATGCACCATTGGGGTGCGGATAAGGGTTTTATTATTATTCAGTAGGTAGGTACTGACTGGCTCAAAAAGGTTCAACTTGTTACAATATTATTTATGTTTACCGATTAAATTTACTACAGAAATAATTTTCAAATATTAAACGATCGTTAATTCATTCTCTATTTTGACTTGAGACCAGTAATAATGCAGTAACACATGTAATAAAATGAGTATACACACTTATGCACACGTCGTACAAAGTAATATAAATACCTTGGGAAAATAGACTGGTGAGGACTCGATGTAAATATTATCTATACTCAAGCTATATTTTATCCTTTGTCGATGGTGGTTTGCAGACAGCGCTCCTGGTCGTAAAACTGTTGATTTCATTCCGGATACAGCTTGTTGCGTTGCTAACCCATTTACACAAATTCAATTCTCCGCAGGAAATCGGTAAAGAAAATCGCGTCAATTATTTCCATCAAATAGAAGCCCGGCGTAACCAAATAGGTTAGCTTCGCGTTCATTCAATTTGTATATTAAATATGTCAATCAATTGTCGTATCTATATTATCTTCACCAAATATACCACCAGTGGAAAAAGAAACATTTTTAAAACTTTTTACCAATAATAAATTTTTAATAATATAAAACAAACTAATGTAAGATAACAAAACAATTTTTTTTTTAAATCTAATAATCGTACTTTAAAGGATTTGATTGTAATTAAGGTAGAAAAAATACAAAGAGTATTAAAAATTATTTAAAAAAAATATATTTATATATATATATATATATATATATATATATATATATATATATATATATATATATATATATATATATATATATATATATATATATATATATATATATATATATATATATTATATATATAAATATATATATACATATATATATATTTATATATATATAATAATAAATTTTTAATAATATAAAACAAACTAATGTAAGATAACAAAACAATTTTTTTTTTAAATCTAATAATCGTACTTTAAAGGATTTGATTGTAATTAAGGTAGAAAAAATACAAAGAGTATTAAAAATTATTTAAAAAAAATATATTTATATATATATATATATATATATATATATATATATATATATATATATATATATATATATATATATATATATATATATATATATTATATATATAAATATATATATACATATATATATATATATATATATATATATATATATATATATATATATATATATATATATATATATATATATATATATATATATATATATATAAAGTTAACAACCTGTAACTTCAGCTAATAGTACATTCTTCTTCGTCTTTGATGAGATGTCAAAAAATAATATGAAAATAACTCCTGTATTTGAAGATAATCTAGATTTTGTGAACAAGTATTGGGATAAACTCAAAACGTTGTAAATAAATTGTCTGGCAAATTATAAGCTTAAATAATAAAAATAAAATGTTATTTTCTGGCGTTTCTCATGTGTGTGATTTTAATCCAGGATTAGGACCTCACATACAAATATAAGAGTTTCTGCTTAGTAAAAAGCTTCTTTACATCTCACCAATAGATGTCTCTAGTGAAGTTCTAGTGATTCAAGAACAAAGTTTCTAAATTGGTTCATATATACAGAATTTCCAAAAATTTGAGTAGTGTGGTTGTCAATAATGGGTAGAATTGGTGAATTTTACACGTGTGTAAAGTGATCACTTAAACCAGCCTATGACGGTCGTCAGCCCCGTAAATGCCCAGACTTCCATATTCTTCTTCATCTTTGATGAGATGCCAAAAAATAATTGAAATAGAGTTATTAAGTAAAACGTGTACCTACTCGATTAAAAATTTTAAGAGGCCTTTTAAAATTTTTATTCGAGTACACGTTTTACTTAGTTTTTTCCTTTCTTTTAAATGTAAAAAAATCATTTAAAAAAAGGTACCTGAATATAATATATTGTATTAATATAAGGACATATTATTTACGCGACATACACTCGTTTTTTTGTCATGTTATAATGTCGTAATTTACCATAAACTCCGTTATACTTTTCCCGGTTTTTTAAGGTTACAAGTATATTCCACTCCAAAATTAATTACACGTGTTTCATTTCAAAAGGCGCAAGTCTTACAGAACACGCTGTCAGCTCCCGACAAGCTGAAGTGTGACGTCACCGTGACGTTGACGTGACACGCTATTGACAATGAACCGATTGTTTGAAAGTTATGCCTAAGTATTTACCATGTAATGACCATATCTCTTGCACGTTCAAGCGAGCCATCGTCACTCATCCAAAACTATGGCGGACATTTTTTTATTAGATGAGAAATTCGAAACAGTTTCTCCATGATTCTGATTAATTAAAATACCGGTTCTTATCATTATTTCTAATTGTCTTCGGAAGAAATAAAATGATGCTGAAAGTAGCTGCAGTTAATTAAAAATGCTACTTACCATTTATTTTTCATTATTTTTGTTTTACATTTCTCTCGAAAGGTCAGCAAATATTTTACTTTCCTTCTATAAACAAATCAAAATGGTTTCCACTAGTATTTTTTACCCAATTCAAACACCAAAAACCGTAATAAACCTGAGGAAAGTATATTAAGCATTTTTAGGTAAATTACAATAAATTCAAAGTTTTAACTAAAAGAATTTTAATTTAGTGGATATCTTAAAACGGATGTTAAAAACATTAGACATGGCCAAATTACTCTGTCTGTCTCCAAAATATAATAGTAAGCGCTTTGGGCTACCGTGTCGGGTTTGATTCTTAGGGGAGTCAAAATAAATATAAGGGATTTTTCACTCTAATATTTATTCAATAACACTCAAGACTAGTACTTGAAGAGCAGGACTGAACGATACCCTTGCCTCCATATAATTAATCAAAAAGATAACGCTCCTTCAATATCTATACGGTGCCCTATGCACCATTGGATGCGGAAAAGGGCTAGAAGCAGAGAAAAATTATATTTGTTTAAAGTTTTTTTAGTTATTAAGTCATTTAAAACGATGTTTAAAAGAACAATCTTTGTTGAATGCCTTCAAAATCATCATATTGAGCACGTTGTATACGTTTCGAAATTCTTTTTTTGTTTTATCTATGATATATAAAATTTGAAATACATATTTAAAAAATCCCTTCAATGTCTTTCAAGCCAACTTGTTTCAAGTAAATACTCGTATTTCTTGCAGTAAAATATAAATACCTTCGCTTCATATAACCCACCTATTTTGTATCTGCCTTTAAATTTTATAGGTAGGTATAATAAACGAGACAAGGGCAACCAGGACTCATTCTGTTCTGTCTTCATCACATTAACTGTCCTGAAATGACCTCCTAAGGATATGACCTGGCGTAAAACATTCTGTCAGACAGAAAAAAACAATTGTTCAGACATTGTTAATGGTTACTGGATATACGCGTAAATTTAAAAAAAATCATGCTTTTGAAACAAAAACTTGTCTTGTTAGTATAAGCATAGGTGAAGGACGTTCGTGACCATCCTTAAATTATCAGTTATCCCTATTTTTTGTGTAAATTTCTTGTTTCTGAAAAAGTTTGAATATAGCCCTTAGACCTATGATTATTCAACCTGCTGTTCATAGAATCCATTTACATAAAAGTACGATACGAAATAAGGAAAAATAATTAAAATATAATTGTAATACATTGAAATATCAAACACCGGTTATTTTTTAATCTATTTTTGATACAAACAACCTTATTTTCTTAATATTTTTTTTCTGCACATGCATAGTTTAGAGCGATTGCTGAAATTATTGTTGGAGTTCGTTATCCTTTTGCAAATTCTTCAGCTGTCAAGCAAAATTAATTTTTCGCTATTTTTCCTTGTTTATTTGCTATTGTATGTATAAATAATATTTAAATGACTATACTTTTGAAAATAATTCGTTGAAATAAACATGATTAAAAGTAAAAATAATAATTTTAACTTTATTTAAACTGACATGTTTAAATCACAAATTATTCAATATGTATCTCTTTTATTTTTTTCGCGGCCAGCAAATTATCAGTTGAAATTTCAATCGGAATATTAAAGGATTTTGGTCCAAAAAATCTGAAAGATAAAAGGATTCTGGTTCAAAAATTCGTCGATAAAAGGGAGTTTTTTAACTGCCGCCCGCCGCTTTGTTTGTCTCAAAACCACTGCTTGACCTTCGACGACATTTTTGTCAGTGATCATAAAACTTAAAAAATCTCGAAAAAAAACGAAAAAAGAATGTCATTCCAAGAAAACGGTAACAATTCTCGTTTTTTCTGGGTTTAATGTTCTCTATTAGACAGGTCATTCTTGTTAGGAGTTAAGTTACTCTGAGGATTGCGGCAATTTTATATGAATTACTCATCTATAATAATTGGCAAGTATTTTTTACGGTGTTTGAGAATTTTCGCTCTTGGTGTAATTGGATTGATAACCAAAATGCGTGATAATATTTTGGAAATGAGTGTATTTACCTTAATACTACGCCCTGAGGTTCGCTAATGACAGCACTAATGGCGCCACCGCGCGGCCTTCGTAATTGGCGTCTTCTGACCGTGAAATCCCAGCGTATGAAAGCAAAAGTGCATTAAATTTATTCTTATTATTTATTTCAATCTAAGGAGAGAAAATGGTGGACTTTATAGCCATCTGCTTCGATACAGACATGGTCGTTTGATTAAATCATCATTAGAATATCGTTTAATGTTTAAGTAATTTATTTATAAAGTGAATTAAAAATTCATAAATCCAAAACACTTTTTATAATTTTCCCATCTTTTGATATACTTAATTTTGTTACTTTTTTACTAAATAAGCGGACTTTTAAATAATAATATGATCGTTATTCAATTAGACTAAAATAACAGTAAAATATTCTGGATAAACGCATGTCGTAATCGTTTATGGTTTCCATTTTTATTGAAAGGAAAATTGAAAATTAATGAAGGAATTTTATCTTATATGTCTACTCTTTATTTGGATAATTACAGTTTTTATCCATTTTAATAGGTGAATTAATACAATAGTTAATTTTAAATTGACTGATAATAATAAGTATTTCTATTTTTTTATAATTTGATTTTTTTTTATTCATCCATAATTTTAGTTTTAAAACTAAAACTTGAAGATAACTTCGTTTAAACAAAAACTAAAATATTGAGTTCAATCAGATATAAGCAATTTTATCCTGAATGCGTTTTTAGAGGGGTTGATAAATCGAATAACAACTTCAGAACCCGTTTTCAGCAATACTCTCATTTTAAGATCTCTCGAGTACCGATATTTTTCGAGGAAACAAATGATGCCAATTAACTTCGTTTAATTTTTTTTATAATATTTTTTAATGTGGGGACAATGTTTTATTTTGAAATAACCCTTTTTCCACAGTCACTTTAAAATCACCGGTTATTACGCCCCATCCGTTTGTACTGGACTGATACAAAAATTAAGGTGTATATAAGAGACAACAAAATTCTCCGATTTGATGAACAAGATCTGTCTTCAAAGTGTTTTACACTAAATTCATATTGCATATAAAGTGCACTTACTTTCAACCTTTGATTAAACTTTGTTTCGGCATTGCATGGGAACATTAACTTTTTTTTTCAATCTCTATTAATATTTGAGAATTACTTTACTGTTTAATTTTATACATTTCTTTGAGACAATACGGCAACTCATTAGTTGAATTTTATCAAAAAAATTAAGATCCTTAGAAAAAAAGTCAATTGAGACAGAACGTAGTCCAGATTTAGTTCGAGAAATAAAAATAAATGTATGTATCACCAGTAAAATGCGCAAAAACTTTGCAACTGTAAAAAAAAACGATTTCATATTTTTATTTTACTTGAGTTATACACATATTTTTAGAAAAGTATTAACCAAATACAAGTAACAAGAAAATGTTAAAGGTTTATAGTTAGAAGCTTAGAAGTTCTGTTTAACATCACCGCAAACAATTAACATTCTACCTATTTCAACAAATTATTTAATTTAAATTTATGCAAGGAAAATCACGAAGAATGCTTCGACTACAAAAGCATTTAATACGAAATACAATATTTAGTAATACGGAAAGCTTGTGAAAACGTGGCACGAGCCTAATTTTACTTCAATGTGAAAGGTATCGCATAATAGCTAACATTTACCGCAATAGCCACCACTTTATGCAATATCCAAGATGAGGTACTAGCTGTAGTACCTAACAAACTATTACAGCTCAATTGTTACCCACTTGGGGGTTATAAACATCGTGATTATCGAGTTTAGTTACTATAGGTTACATTAAGTAATATTTTAGCTGACCGATCACATAAAACCTACATGGGAACGATCAACATTAGAATCATTACCATTTGTTACCGATTTAAACATCGTGTAAGGTTCTTTATTACGAAAACCCTTAAATTTAACATTTTTTATATTTAGGATATTTTCTTAATTGCATAAACAAAATTTGTTAATATAATTGAAGGAGCTGTTGGTTAATAAAATCCTGTAGATATAATAAATAGCTTAGTTAGTGATATAAAATAATTAACACTCTCATTATCGTTCATCGCTCACTTTGTGTAATACCACCTTTAAATATAAAAAAAACATCATTAGGTCAACCATAGACATAAAATAAAAATAAAAAAATTCAAAATATGTAAATAGTATGTAAACTATATTATTTTGATAAATAAAAAGACTTTGTGTTTTGATCCACTCACATTTTTATTAACCAACTAGTTTCGACAACAACCTGTTGCCATCTTCAGGGTTTAATTTATGACTCTTTTTATTTCTTTTTATTTCTCAAAATAATATATCAATATGATCCACAAAGTTAATGCTTTCAATATTCAAAACAGTATATGAACTATCCATATAAATGGATTTTTTTTTTCAATTAAAACCTCCTCAGGCAGTTCATGAAAGTTTCTGGAGACTTACTAATTTCAACCATAGATGTAGACGAAGTTTTACTCAAAAATGTAGTTAATGTTTTCAATTTAAGGATAAATTTTTGACTAAGGTTCGCATACGGTGTTCAATAATGATACTAACAACAAAGAAACACATGTTTCGTTATATTTTAAGAATTAGTGGTAGTATCCAATCAAAATTAAAATAAAAAATGCAAATATTTTACTACAAAGAGACTGCCAGATCTATTAATGACAATAATTTTACCCATATTAATATTGTGACGTATGCATAGATATCAATAAATATTTGGTTTGTTTAGGTTAGGTTAGGTATGCATGGATCTCAGTGAATGATTGGTTAGTTTAGGCTAGGTCTGCATGGATCTCAGTAAATGTTTGGTTAGTTTAGGTTAGGTCTGCATGGATATCAGTAAATATTTGGTTAGTTTAGGTTATGTTTGCATGAATCTCAGTAAATATTTGGTTAGTTTAGGTTATGTATGCATGAATCTCAGTAAATGTTTGGTAAGTTTAGTTTTTTTAGATGGGAATTGCATTTATTATTTACCTTGCTTATTATGTACAAGGTTTACAGATCATTTAGTGGATTTTTGTTTCTTCTTGCTAATTAAATGCTTTTATTTGAATCTGTGTAGGGAACCGGAGGGATAATCTACTGGGTTAGTTTAGGTTAGGTCTGCATGGATCTCAGTAAATGTTTGGTTAGTTTAGGTTAGGTCTGCATGGATATCAGTAAATGTTTGGTTAACTCGCTCACGGCAAGCCAGAACTCTCGGTAAACGAGTGCAGTGGTAGCGTTGATTCGCGATCTCTATTCGCACATGTTACAACACTGCACTTTCCAATTGCTCGATGGAGCGTGCAGATCGAGATCACGCTGCAACGGAGACATTTTCTTCGAGGTATATTCTGCATATCGCACTTCCTGTACCCGCACTACTTCCGCTACACTCGAGTAGCGCCTACCTGCTTTCCAAACACATCCACGATTACAATACATTGTCAACTCATTTTTAATATAAATTACATCAATTTTCTATAATTTACTATCCCCTTATGTATTTTTTTCCGTTGCCATAGCGTAATGGTTATCGCATTTGACTACCATATAGGATCCGGGGTTCGATTCCCGGAGAAGTCTTAACAAATATGTTATGTGTTCAATTTAATGTAAACGAGTATTTGATACTCTTCTGGAATGGTATCTGAAGCGCAGATAAGTTTCCATCGTAACTTCATTGAATAAGTTAAAACTGATTGAATTCAATGCAATGATTTATCATTGGATGAAGGTCGATGGAAGGAATATTCAAATAAGCACTTTTCAATGATATCATGTACATTTAACAAAAAAATCACGTTATTATTTGAAATGTAATATATCGTAAAGTAAATTCTGCCCCTTATCTACACCCAACGTCGTATTGAATCGATGCAATACTAACTTGATCGTTAATTTAATGGTGGTATGGCGATTATTCTCTACAATCTTGGATCCAGGTAAAATATATACATATTTGAATGAATACAGATGACTAAAGTAAACGAGCTCAATTTAAGGGAAATCAGTGTCATATAGAAAAGAATCGCAATGTTTAATGTACTCGAGGTAGCATACCCGTACTCATACTAATGTATACGAATCCCTTGAGAATAACAAAGAAATAGAGATTTTTGAATAAAAAATATTATTTTATGTTTAATTCTGCTTTTGAGAAAATTTTATTCGCGCATTTAATTTAGACTTTTATAATACCGCAATGTTAAAATTATTTTCTGTATTAATATAAACGTACTTATACTCGTAAAATTATACTTAAACCTGAAAATAATAAAAAGCATATACAGTGCTTTATAATGCCTTACGAAAGAAAATATTCACAAAGTAAAATATGTTGATATTGTTTTTCTCAGGCGGCGCATATATCAGTTCACACGTTGATATAAATCTATTGGGAGCTTCCGTTCATCCTTGAGACGAACTACATTTTTTGTCATTAATAATTGGATCGGCCCCATATATTAATTCGGTGTCAACAAATGACAGATAATTTATTCAATGGATAAAAAAACGTTCGCTTAGATAATTTATTCAACACCGTAATCTGTATACGCCACATACAAATCTATTATTTTTTATTTATATAGATTTTTAACATTTTTTGACTCCGAAAAACGTCTACCTAAAAATATTGCTGAGAACGTTGTATAAAAAATGTGTTTTTTTATAAAATTATTTTTATTAAGAATATGTTTAAATTTTCTTTTTATATTATATACAATTGTTTATCAGTAGTTTAAAGAGTACTTTTGCATTAAGTATAATCTCCCATGCAGTTTTGTATTAATCTAATAATTAATATCCTTCAATACAAACATATTCAAGAATTTTAACTTGAGTAAACTGAGAATCAAATTCGAAATCATAGAGTAGTAATCGCTGTGCTAAGAGGGCCATAATATTTATGATATACGATGATGAGGATACTTAATTGGAATAATATTATATGAACTTCATAAAATAAAACAACTTTGTTTTAACCACTTTTTATTGGTACACTTTTTCTAACCGGTTTTGATTAGAACGTTGTCATCATCAGGGTTTATGTAGTGAAACCATTTGTAAAAAGTGAGCCAATAAAAATTAGTTTAAACAAAGTTGTGTTATTTTATAAAGTTTATAAAATGTGCCACAAAGTATCTGCAAAAAACGTTCAAGAAAGGAATAACATGAAATTATCAAATTTTAAAAAATATGTTTACTAACATTCATAAAGATGATTATTGATGTATGAATATGGAAATATGGGTATATAAAGGCCTAATGACCTGTTATTGGCTCGTTTAAGTTAAACTTAACATACGCTTAGTGACATTCGCCATTCTACACATGATTGCTTACCACATTACGCAAATTTAAAAAAGATAAATACATGACACAAGTGACAAAATAGAGTTTCAATAGAGATTTAAAGTAGTTTACAGAAACCAAATAAGTTAGCAGAAACCTTTATTAATTATTACTTAAATTTCCATCTTAATAAACTTGTTCATATATGTTGAAAATATAAATAAAATCTTGATTCAAATATTAGGTACAGCAAAATCCAGTATTCGTGAACAAATATTTTGACACGGTTAAAATATTGTGAATAAAATGTCTCATTGAAAGTTCATTACAGTAAAATTATCATACCAGAAAATATTTCATTATTTTTTAAAACTTAAATAATGGAATTTTTGTAATACTACTAATACTTGCATGTTGGCTTTGACTGAAATTAAACCCTTTTATTGGTAATATGTATGTATATACTTTCAAAACATCCTTTTAATTATAGTAAAGATGTCAACTATAAGAGCTATGTATATATATATACATTCAAATCAGAGTGAAAAATATGTACGAAAATAAGTTTCAAATAACCAACATTAATCACATTTGATAACGACCCCGCTAGTTTTTTTTTAATCTACTGGAACCGTAACCCTTTTAAGAATCAATTAGGATTAATAATTATTTACTTAAGTTATTAGCTGGTATCAATTCTTGAGGCAAATCCCCGAACACTATATCAGTTAGACTGTCCAAATAACTCGATATAACCCGACAAAAAATAATCCCAAAGACGTTGTTATATGTTATCCCTGTGTTGGTCGAGTCGAAAAAGGCAAATCATCGTCCAAACACAAAGTGTCATCTCACGATTGAGACTGTTTTAACATAATATAACTGTTAAGATGGTAATCATTATGGGTTTAATATCTCCTCGTTATTGTTACACGTTCGTATTATTTTCATCTCGAGCTGTTGGCGTGTCCGAGTTTCTTGACCCGAGTGGTAATTTGCCGAAAATTAATCAGCGCTTTAAGGTTTCTATGGTGGAGGTCGCCTGTCAATTGACTTTAATGCATTCGAGCTTTTACAAGTATAAATATACCAAAATACTTTTTGATATATGTTTAAACAACGTTTTCTTAAGCGTGTCCTTATTAAATCATGAAAATGACACGGAAACGGTATTTACGCAACTATTTTTAAACTAGATTTAAACAAAATGTTTTAATCTAGTTTATATGATATTTTAAGGCGTTAAAAATTACTTTCCCGCCTCCGTAGTGTAATGGTCAGCACGTTCGGCTACCGTACTGGAGGTCCCGGGTTCAATTCCCAGGGGGGGTCACATAAATATAAGTGATTTTTTCACTCTAATATTTATTCAATATTACCCTGGACTGGTACCTGAAGCAGAGGGCTGATCACCTTGCCTTCATGCAATTAACAATCAAGTTAACACTGTGTCGCTACGATGCAGTGCCCTATGCACCATTGGGTGCGGATAAGAGTAAAAAGAAATATTACTTTAAATATTCATTATAGATAATTTTTAAATTATCTTGTAACAAATGAAATGGCACTTTGAACTCACATTTGAATAATTGCTCGTACATTACAGAATACACGTTCTAAAAACCGAGGTGATTTTGTCGTTTTATCAAGGACTGACGGAGAATGTTACACAATACATAAAGTGATCACTTATATCAACTGATGATAGTCCCTGTATATGTCCAGAGTTCCATATTCCGTTATTAAAAAACACCTCTGTGTCTCTCTTGATATGTATATGTTTCTTGATAGAAATCCCCCGAGGATCAACTCTATTTATTAATGTGTGGAATGATTTGGGCATACCCAAAATATTGTTATTAAATCTTCATTAGTCATGCTATTATTTTATTACATTAACTACAGCAATTTCGCCTTGCAACATCATTTTAAATTAATACAAACAATGATTCACCTCTACCTTTACCGACCCGTTATATAAGAACGTTTACATAACGTTATAATTATTGTGATTAAATTATAGATTAGTAACTATTAATAGCGTTTATAACGCGATTACGCCGACATTGATGAAACAATGAGACCTTTGTACCATTAATTTTTATGTTTATATTAACTTATAAAGGATAACATTACTAGAAAATAAACAACTTTTTCCTTACGCCTGTATGAATAGCAATATAAAATCAAAAGTAAAATGAAAATGTAGTATTGATTTTATAGTGTTACCGCGAAAGAATTATTTAAGTTTTACTAGATAGGCACTTTTTACCAGCAAACCTAATAGAACTCGGAATAAAAAATGTATTATCTCGGCTTTACTTTTCCTTCTTATTTATATGTTTTTATCGAAGCGTTATGCAAGAGGCTTGTTAACCATAGTTTACAGTGGGTAGAATAAATAATGTAAAAAAGGATGAAATTTTATAATAAACTATTTCTTTTTAATTTTTTGTTTTCTGTTAAAATCAAATATTTGCAGTTTATATTAGCACTTTTAATATAATTTTATTTCTGATTATATCTATTGTATTCTTGCCAGTGCCCTTTATTATTTATTATTTTTTGACATCTCATCAAAGATGAAGAAGAATATGGAATTCTGGGCATTTACGGGGCTGACGACCGCCATAGGCTGGTTTAAGTAATTACTTTACACACGTGTATCATGTTATAACCTAACCCTTTATTTTAACCTAAAATATAATGTTTACCCACACACAGGCCATGCCTTTGTGGGATCTATTTTTTGTGTTTATATTTTATATTTTTTTGTACTTGTAATTATAAAACATATATTGTGAAATGCAAAAGAATGAAAAATATATAATAATAATAATAATTAAAGGTTGAATATACGCCTTTCAGACCTTCGAGAATCGATTTTATTCCCTTACAGAATTCGATTGCATTGCCAATATGTAATAAAAAACGTTCGCGCACCCGGAAGCCGACGAGGAACATTTCAGATGAATCGAGATTGAGCGTCTACCCGAGGGCCGAGGTACAAGCCACCTGTCTCAGGTCCCGGTTGTCTGTCGGCTACTCGTCTTGTCCGCCTTATCATCACTCGGTCGTGGGTCCATAATTGAAACTGATCTCAAGGCCATACAAAGATCTCGTTTCCTTTTAATATCGAAACGACGACCTTTTTATTCGAGCGCGTTCCTCGGCAGCCGAATTCGACTTCTTTGTGTAAAACCCGACCCGATATGCTAATCGTCACAGTTTTTTTGCCCCTTTAATCGACAACCGACCGAAGAAAAAACGTTCTAATCGTACGCTATTATGTTTCAAACAGACGTAAAATGTTTAACACTCGATTTGTAAAGCTCTGAATCAACCTGCAGGTTGGGTATGTAATGCACACGCGTCCGTGCAATATTATCCAAACAAATATAAAGCGATTTTTAATGATCCGTTTAAATGGGAGTCATTAAATTATACGTATTCTTTAAAAATCTATTATGAACTTATTGGTTTTGTGAGGTCACTCGCGGACCTTCGGTACAAATTCCTTTTGTCTCTTTTCTTGGCCTAAATTTTTCGATACAATTAAAAAATTCATCAAAGCCTACGGCTGTACTTAATTACCTCCGATGCAAGCGTACGTACACACGATGACTATTTATTTTTAACAATACTTCGAGTACATAAACTGTCTATCCTTATGACTAGTCATCGCAGCCTTTAAGCATTTTAATGAGGGAGAAAATGATGGAGATACGCATAAAGGGATCGGATATTAAAATGTCTATGAAGCAATGTGACCTCCGAAGCGGTGCGTGCATCGTACAATTATTGATCTATTACGAATGCCGTCTTATCAATGGTGTCAGTGGGTTTCATACTGGAGAAGAGCAGTCGCACCGCTCATTCCGACGAGCTCGTAAGAGCTTGAATCTCATAATCAAGATATGACATTTCCCAATCAAATATTTGGGTTTATAATACCCTTTTTTATATTCTTAAATTACAAAGTGACGACAGACGCATAAAGACACAATGGACCGGATTTGTAAAAACAAAAATATAAACATTATTTATATAATATAACGTGTTGGAAAAGTTTTATGCACGGAAAATTTTTCATTCCTTAGTAATTACTAAGTAAGATATGTTCGCAATATTTCGAGTGTGTCCAAATTTTAATCTTACACATTCTGAATTTTACTGCACTTAAGAGTTATTTATACCGTGGCTTTTTATGGATATCTTAACAAAGATTAAAAGTATATTGAAGTCTGGTCATTTACAGGGCGTATGACCTAGGCTTCTAGTACATATGTAAAATAATCGGGAAGAATCTTACATTGTCGCTAAAGAGGTAGCACATGGAATATATGTATTCAATAAAAAAATATATATATATTTTCAATCAAAGCATAAATATAACTTCCGAAATTTGAGTAGTATGGTTGTCATTCATGGGTAGAGAACGGTGAATGTAACACATATAAAAATTGATCAGTTAAACCAGGCTAGGACAGTTCGCACATGCCAAGACTTCCATATTATTCTTCATCTTTGTTGAGATATCAACAAAAAATCTCGATAAAACCTTGATAAGTATTTGAAACCATCATAAGAAAGAAGTACAATCTGAAGAAAAACAATCATGGATACTACCAATATTGTACACAGAGCACATCTGCTTAGCATGGGATGTGATTTATAGCAGTCAATCGCCATCCAATTTCAACGTTAAATTATATGCCCTGGCTTTAATAGATTATTTGTCCTTCACGCTTTGTCCAGTTGTGCTTAATAATATATTATCATGTTCCTTGTAAAACACAGAGTTAATCGAAACTGTTGCACTTATTGTAAGTTCCTTTCTAGAGTTATTAACTTTACCGTTCTTATTGTGTTGGTGGACATTATGGTTGAATGAAGGCAATCATTAGGTACACATTTAAGTGCTGTGGCCTATTTAATATTTTGAATGTGATTTATATCGTTCGCGTTGACTTGTTTTGTATTTCGAGAGTCACTTCAAATACTTTATAATTGAATTGGTACCCCACGCGTCGTAGGTTTTCAAAAAAACTCTTTACACTCATCGACCATTATAATAATGTTCTGTAATTTTCTTTTTCCAGAATCGGACTATGCGGCTTTGATAATCCAATGAGAGACCAAAAAACAGACGAAGTGAAGAGGCACATAGGACAAGTAAGTTGAAATTGCATTATGTAATAGTATTACACATTTTATTGTACCATTTATAGATACTATGTAAGTCTCTCAGGATGCATAATTATG
Organism: Brachycentrus maculatus; assembly: GCF_059751285.1. NCBI lineage: Eukaryota > Metazoa > Arthropoda > Insecta > Trichoptera > Brachycentridae > Brachycentrus > Brachycentrus maculatus. The sequence goes on along the minus strand of NW_028280843.1, from coordinate 2,507,895 downwards.
AAATATGTACATCTCTATTTCTGAGTACATTGGTTCTGCCGAAAATTGTCTTTTCCATATCTTGAAGTTTTTAATCGATTATCTGGCTTTGAAGCATTAACTAGCGCAAGTATTATTAGTATTTTTTTGATTTAACAATTATTTAAATAAATATGTATGTTATTATAATACGAATAAATTATAAATACCTCAGTTTAGCTGTTTTTGGCTGGGAATATGGTTTTCATAAATTCCCTTTTCAAAAATCTCATTTGGGATGTCTTAAGTAATAATTTCTCTAGACATAAAGTATTTGTATTTAAAGATTTAGACAAACTTAAAATATGGAAGCTATAACAATATAATTGTAATCAAATTCGAATTGTGTGTGTGTAGTTTTAAAATAAAATTATATCGCTTTATAACAAAACTATGTGTTTCTCAGGGCGTGAAAATAAAGATGGACGATGCAGGCAATATTCTCATTAGACGTTATTCTAAGAGTAATGTCTATGTGAAGAGCACTGCTGCTGCACCAAACGATGAAAACTCCATTGGACAGGACATTCTCAAGTTACCAGGACAAGCTATAGAACATGAAAAGATTGTAAAGGTTTGTGCTTTTTTATTTTCAAATTATTTTTATTTCATTTACGATTCGTACTAAGAAATATTCAATATGAGAAAGTGATTAAAAAGGTAATTTTCGTGCTCCAATTCATTAGAAAGATTACCGTATTTATCTCAATTTATTAGTAAATTTAATGAATTTATTGTAATTTACAACATTTTGAGTGTGTCCAAATACTTGTTCATAAAATCTCATACTACTAAAAGAATTTCTGCTCAATAAAAAGCTTTTTCTCATCTCACCAATAGATGTCTCTAGTGAAGTTTTAGGGATTCAAGAATAATGTTTCAAAATTGGTTCATATGTATATATATATACATATATATATATATATATATATATATATATATATATATATATATATATATATATATATATATATATATATATATAAATATATATATATATATATATATATATATATATATATATATAATATATATATATATATATATATATATATATATATATATATATATATATATATATATATATATATATATATATATATATATATATATATATATATATGTATATAGATATATATATATATATATATATATATATATATATATATATATTTTATATATACACACACATATATATATATATATATATATATATATATATATATATATATATATATATATATATATATATATATATATATATATATATATTTGAGTAGTAGTGAATTTGAGTAGTGTGGTTGTCAATAATGGGTAGAATTGGTGAATGTTACACGTGTGTAAAGTGATCACTTAAACCAGCCTATGACGGTCGTCAGCCCCGTAAATGCCCAGACTTCCATAATATTCCATATCTTTGATGAGATGTCAAAAAACATTATAATTTGTTAAAATAAAAACACCATTTACGTTTTGACTTGCAATAACATTATTAAAGACATGACAGTTTGACAAAGTGAAACAGCCGTCACGAAAATAAAAACACTCGCAAATTGTGTTTTCCTTTACATATATAATAACAGAATGTATAATTTTGCAAAATAAACGATTATTCAATAAATAATTGAACATGCATCGCTCATAACAAAAGCATTATCTTAAAGACACTAAATAATAATAAATTAATAAATAGTTTTAAAAAAAATAGTTTCATAAATGACTTTTGTGTTTTATTTGGTAAATAATATTGATGTGATTAATGATAAAAAAATAATACCAAAATTTAGATACTATTCAGTTTTTTGCTTCCCTGCATTAGTTTATTGTGGAGCTTACGAGATATTGCTTTATCATAAGCGATAATATCCTATAATTAAATTAGACTGTAACAATATTAAGTATACAGAACAATGTAAATAGTAAAATTGTATGAAATCAGGTACGAATATGTGCAAAGCTTTTTTTTTAATTGCTAAAAGTATAATAAATTAAAACATCAGGGTATTATTTTGCAAACAAAAAAATAAAGCAAAGAACGTTCCGTAAAATTCGCTTAATTTTTTTTTGTAAAATGGCATGCCTTCTGTTTTGAATTGAGTGATTTATAACTAATATGAGTACGCATTTCTTATTATGAAATCAAATTAATTTAATATTTCACTTACTTGAATCATTTTATATACATAGATAGACAAAAAACTGAGTATGGGTTACACGTGTATCACAACGTTCCTTCATACATACCTACATGATAATATTGTGTACCTACATGGCTTGATAGTAAAAGTATAAAACAGCTTTCTATAAATACCTTTTGACCTTTGTTATTTCTTTTCTCCAAGTGTTGCATTGTCGTGTCGTAGATTTGGCAGGGAAGAGCAGTAATTTATGGGTATGATTGTATAAACAGCTATTAATAAAGAATAATAAAACGTCTGCATTTATATTTCATAAGCCACACTAAAAACGATAATTTTATCATCTTCGTTCGGAAGATATTTTATTAGACAGTTATTATGACCTAGCGTATTTTTTATATGTTGGCTGCACAACAATTTATTTAAAACGTTACTAAAATATATTTTACTAACTTATTTATGTTTATAATTATACAGCGCATGTTTCTGATTGTTTACGTTAAAATTCGTTTTAATAGGTAAATAGGAAGCCTGAAACTAACTAAGAATCTTTCATAAATCTGATACAAATCGGTGAAGCAACTTTCTGTTAAAGACTACCTATTTAAATATGTTTTTAAATAAATTTTAATTTGTTCTAGAGTGGGTTTAACAATGTAAATAGTAAAATTGTATGAAATCAGGGTGTACGAATATATGCAAAGCATTTTTTTAATGCTAAAAGGATAATAAATTAATATATCAGGGTATTATTTTGCAAACAAAAAAATAAAGTTTAAACCCAAAAATTCTGACTCAGAGTCTGCGACACTTAAGCATGGAATTACAACTCCAATGTGCCAGTATAAAATTAAATTTTAAGAATTTTTTAAAATACTCCTTAAAAAACTATAGGGCAGGGAAAAAAATATGTACGTATGTGAGAACCATCAACGCCTTCTTTTTTTTCAACAGATGTATCAATCGATAAATGATCTCAGCACTCAAATGATTACATCAGAAAATACATAATAAAGAAAATTCGTTTATAATAACTCTTTCATCAGGCAATATGAGTCTGCGACCTCTAGACAAGTACTAAAGTAACAAGAACATCACGTCAAGGGTACAAGACCACCCAAATCAATTTCGAAGCGAGTATTTTAAAAAAGATGGCGGAATTTTTCGTACATGATTTTCCTCTTATGCAGAGCGGTGGCCACTTGGTATTTATTTCCGTAACACCAGGATGAGATAAGTTTATTTTCTACTAAATATTTTTGAATCCTTGAGTTAATATTTGAAGTGTAAAGGGTTAAATTCTCAATATTATTAATATTTAAAGCATTTACTTTGTGGTAAGTCATTTTTACTTATTAATTTTCTTACAAAAATGTTAATAATATTAGTATATAACCACTCACGGTGAGTGGTTTTATACTAATATTAGTAACATTTTTGGAAAAACAAATATGTAAAGGGTTATTTTATCCATGTATTTTCTAGCTTATATCTACCCTTATTAGAAAACAGTATTGGTACTTACGTAACTCCGTAAAATACTTTTGTTAAATACAGTAAAATACTTTTATAAAGCCTTATGTAATTTATTTTATGGAGTCTATCTAATCCTTTCATTCAAAGTTCACCCGAACATAATTTGACTCAGATACATTTTCTTTGTATGGATTGTAAAACTAACGATCTAAATATACAATTTGTAAAACTATACAATAATATACAATTTAAACACCGGAGTTTGTTATGTCAACTCAGACGGAAACTCCTGTAGAAGGGTCATTACTTAAAAATATATTGTAGTTGTACACGAGAAAGTGACTAACTAACAAAATGTAAAATGTTCAGGGGGCAATTTACGTCACTTTTGCTTGGCAAGAAAATAAATATCAAGGCAGTTAGTCATTTTTAACAAGTCAATATATTATACTTCTAAGTTTAAAATCCTTTGGGATTTTTTCAGGGCAATATTAAGCCAGTAAGATATCAAATAGTCAATGACCACGTTTTTGTAAGAAATGCACTTGGTCACTTTCTCCTGTATGACTACGATAAAATAAAAAATTCGTTAAATTTTCGTTGTGTTATATCATATATCGCACACCTAGGTGAAAACTGAATGAACTCAAAACATTTTATTTGTTAGATAATCACTTATTCGGATTCTACAAATGAAGACGCATAATATATCAATTTATTCGTTTTGTTAATATCTTAAATATTCTTCTAAATATAGCACTATATGTTCCTTTTGGTGAATAAAAGAGTACGATTCTCTCTGCCTACCCTTTAGGGGAAGCGGCGTGATGGTTAATTAGTTTATTCTTTAATGTGCATTGTACATCCGTAAAAGAAAACTGGAAACTTCTATTACATAAGGCGACATCACTATACGTTTTTCGTCTCCTGAAAAAACAGTTTTTTTGAGTTGATACTCTTTTAATCTAGGGGTGCGGTATCGTTTGATAAAAAATCATTAATAAATCGAGGAAAGTTAATGTCAATTTCAAAATAGTGATTTCATGAATTTTATTTAAATTTTAGCACTACAAAGAATAAAATCAGTCGAATTAAGATAAATATGTAACAAAACATTTAAGAGGTTTTTTTTTAAGTAATTTCCAATAACTAGTAAACTTAAGTGTAAAAATATAAAGTATAGTTTTTGATAATATTCCGAAAAATAATTCGTACCCATGATACATATATATACACCCCTGGACAAAAAAATTTACGAGTCCTCAAAAAAACTAAAATTGACACATAATGAATTATTCTTGATATTTAATTAGTTTTTTTTGTATTGTTTAACATATGTGAAGACTACTCGTTACTTCAAGGTTAAAATGAAAGATCTTACTCATGAATTGTACTTAGAAATTGCCATTATATACCAGGTATCAGATTATCCGAACCTTAGAGACCCATAACGGTTCATTTATGGTCGAGTGTTTGTGATGGAGTAATAAAAGACATGTAATTTTTTTATTCATATTTAAAAAGAAGGTTCTAATCGCTTTACTTTAAATTAAGGTATTTTACATTTAAACATATTTATAACATTTAAAAATATTTAATACTTAGTGAATTCACCTTTATTTTTTATAACATGTAAAATTTTATTATTTAACGAAGCGTAAAGCGAATCTTAAATTTCTGATGTTATTTCTTCTTCCTAAACTTGAATCAAGTTTTTTTGTAATTCCTCAATGTTTTTTTATTTTTTTTTCCCAACTTTTTTTTTCATAATCGCCCATAAATTTTCTATCGGGTTCAAATCAGGACTATTCCCGGGCCACGTCAACGATTTTAAGCCAATTTTATCATTGTATTCAATGATCTGTAAGAAAAACAATAAATTATGTATCAAGTGGTCTACAAAGTGCATTAAAAAATAAATATTTGTACACACAGTGCGGGCTCTATGGCACGGCGCCAAATCGTCCTGAAAAATCGGGTCCGCGGTATACTGCGTAATGTCCTCGATTGTTGGAATAAGATGGTTTTTCAGCACTTTTTTGTACTGGATGGCATTCATCGTACCCTGTATAAAATTTAGAGGTCCCAAACCGTACGCTGTCATGCACCCCCAAATCATGACGTAGGGTGAATGTTTAACGGTTCGAGGAACGCACGACGGATGGTATTTTTCCCCAAGTTTTCGTCGAACTATCTTTATGCCGTCTGGACCAAAAAGGTTGAATTTTAATTCATCGGAGAAAATAACATTTTGCCAATCCTCCAAGGTCTAATTCTGGTGCTCCTTCGCCCAATCCAGTCTAGCCTTCTGCATTTTGTTCGTCAGTAATGGTTTCTTTGCGGGACTTCGTGCTTGGAAACCATGCTCCAACTGCCGCCTGAACACTGTTTTTACTGAAAATGTTGATTAGCTAGTAGACTGCACCTCTGCGTGTATTTTAAGTGCCGTTAAAAATCGATCGCGCATAACAATTTTTTTTATTAAGCGATCATCTCGGGCAGATGTCGCGCGCCCCCATCCGCTTCCTTTTTTCCATTCTATGGATTCAGTTTGTTGGAATTTTTTAAATAAAAACCCCACTGCATTTTCTGAATACCCAACTCGACGAGATATTTTACAATTAGATATGTTTTGTTGCGACAGTGTGATTATTTTGGATTTTATCGCAATCGACATTTGCTTTGCACTTTCCATGATTGTTGTGTTATGTTCCCTCAAACGCGGGTAAAACAAAATTCTTGAGACATTTTAAAATGTAAATATTGTAGAAAGGTGACACAAAGTGTCTTTAATTTATTGAACAAAAGAAAGAGGTATCGATAAAGGATTTCTTAGAAAAAGAGTTCAGTAAAGTCAAGGCGTGCGGTAGCAAGTAAACTCGTAAATTTTTTTGTCCTGCGGTGTATATATATATATATATATATATATATATATATATATATATATATATATATATATATATATATATATATATATATATATATATATATATATATATATATATATATATATATATATATATATATATATATATATATATATATATATATATATATATATATATATATATATATATATATATGTATATATTTTAAATAGCATGATTGTTACAATGATTAAAGAAAACACTTGTCTTATACCACTTGAGTGGTATAAAACAAGTGTTTTCTTTAATCATTGTAACATGTCTTACCACAAAGTTAATGCCGAAACAATAAATAAAATAGCATGATTGTTATTTAAAATATTCTTCATATGGCCAAAGACAAAAGCTTGTAACTTTAACTCTGGTACTTTAGTATTACCTCCGCCTGCTTAATGGGCTACTTAGCATGAAAAATATCGATTTTTAATTTACGATCCCTACTAAATCCAAATGTCAATATCATGGCTATTTTCTGGTCGTGATTTTCGTTTCCGCGGTAATTAACGTTGGAAATAAATTTAATTAGCAAGATAAATTAAAATAACTTTAATTATAACAAAATACCGCCGGCATTTGGGTGTCACGAGTCCTGTTAGAGATAATGTATTGTATTTTTAATCCGCCTACTTGTTCTACAAACATAAAAAAAATCACATTAGTACCTTAATAAACAAAGATATTAATAACTTTGACATTTATTAATAATCGTACACTTTTACATACAAACCATTGTTTAATATTATGAGTCCAAGCATGAGGTCACAATACACACGTTCCTTTAGCTTTTTTATATTCTTGCTAAAAAATGCAATGGAGCATTTTATTTTTAAATATTCCATTTAAAAATTTACTCGAGATTTCACTTAAGAAACCATAAAACTATAAAAATAAAATAAAATTTATATCTTACGTATATATTTACCTTTTCAGGTAGAATAATATTAAATTAAAGTGTCTTTTTTCATAGTTTAATAATTGGACAATTAACTATTTTATACGAAATCTCGAGTTCGACTTTTGCCTTAATGTTGTAAGACATGAGGAAATCGTAAAAGAAAAACATATGTTTTTTACCACTTGAGTTTTTTTTTATTATAACGACTAGTTTCGGAAGCTGGAACTGCACAAAGTTTATATTCAGACTTGAAGATGGAAGCATAGCTTCCGACACTAGTCGTCATAATAAAATAAACTCAAGTGGTAAAATACAAGTGTTTTTCTTTTACAATTTTAGTTATGATTACGTTAACAGTAACGCCTACCTAATCGATTCTACAATATTATTAAATCTTACTCTATTACGATAACACGATGACAATTCAGATCAGCTCGAAGAACTAGTTCTCGATTGGCTTATTGATTATTTGACAGTACTCATTTATTTTCCGACGGCTCAATCTATGACGCAAGAGTGCAAATATTGTTGCGCCCTCTCGGTTAGTTCATTCGACAAGAACACTTCTACCGAACTGACCCCGAGACGCCACGTAATAATAAAGATGATGAGAGTGTTGAAAACCAACAACGCGTATTATTTATTACGAGCGAGCGTATTGTGATCACCTCCAGACAGCAATCTCCCGCCATTGTTATCCCCGTAATAAATCAGAATTCGGTTCCAAATGAATTCGAACAGATCGAGTTATCGTAAATAGAGAAATTCCTATCAGCCTCCGGGGAAACGAAATATGCTGAGACGTAAGATACCCATCTCTCTTTGTTTCTCTTACACTTATAACAGTGTGAGGCGTGCGCTGACTTTCCATTTCATTTAATAACTAACTCGCTCCGATGTGTTTCATTGTGAATTTCTTTTGTTCAATGGCTTTCTCAGTCGCGGAAGAGTAATTTTACTCTCTTCCATGGCTTCATTATCTCCGCATCTTCATTTAGTGTACATTATATTCTTCCATGTGTGCAAAGATGAGACGCCTTGATTGATTTGGTAATTAAGAAATTTCGGTGTTATAATGTCTAATTATGATTCATTCAAAATGAAAATATTTTTTTTATTTTAGCATTATAAAAGCTTATCAATGTTACCACTTACAATTATGACTTAAGTGATTTCTTAAGAAATTCTAAACGACAATTTTAATTTTCGTTTTCTCTCAAAAAAAAATTCATCGACAGATAAATCTCTTTTAAATACCAAATTTGGGAAGAATTTTACATACAATTCATGAAGGTCTCTATTAAATAAAAAGCTTGCTTGAGGTATCATAAAAAACGGCGATTAATAAATTGTCCGATGAATAAAATATAATAAATACTCAACTCAACCTTAGATGGTGCGGAGAACTCACATGTGAAAGGTAGTGTCAAAGAAAGGATATATATAAGATCCGAAATAGGAGTATTGTGGTTGTCAATCATTTATAAAATGGCGTATTTTACACTTATTTTTACAGTGATCACTTAGACCAGCCAATATGAGGTCATAAACCCTGCAAATACCCAGACTTTCATATTTTTCTTCATATATTATATTGAGATAATAATTTGAATGACTTTACTTCTTATACTGGGACTTATATGACGTTTGTGTAAAAGTATTATTTGAAAATTAAAAAAAAATACTTAACATTTAAATGACTCTGAAATCTAGCTACAGCTTATGCAACACCGCTTATCATGGCCCTACTTAGGCATCAACACTATAAGTTTTATAACTACTTGTGAGTAGATTTACTCTTTATATTTTAAGTCACCATGATTTCGTGTCCGCCTCCGTAGTGTAATGGTCAGCACGCTCGGCTACCGTTCTGGAGGTCCCGGGTTCGATTCCCAGGGGGGGATCAAATAAATATAGGTGATTTTTTCACTCAAATATTTATTCAATATTACCCTGGACTGGTACCTGAAGTGGAGGGCTGATCACCTTTCCTTCATGTGTTATCGATCAAGATAATACTGCGTTTATATTATACAGTGCCCTATGCACCATTGGGTGCGGGTAATGGTTTTTTTAAAAGAATCACGTATTTCATGAGTGGAAAATCTCTGGTAAAAAAAACACTGGCTTAATTCAATTCAATAATCTGGTTGTTTTTATTTGATTTGAACAGCTTTTCGACATGAAGAAGTTCCAGTCCAACGTGAGTCGCGAGCTGCGGAGAGCCTACCCCGACCGGAGGCGGCTGGAGGCGCAGTGCCTGAGCGCCATCGCCTTCGCCAAGTCGGAGGCCGACGTCCTGGATTGCCCCATATGGGTGCTCATCATCAACGTGGTCGCCATGGACATGCTCAAATCCAAACTTCCCCCAGGTAAACCTATTTTTGTTGTATTTCGTAAATTAAAAACATTGTTAAATTCGTGGTATTTTTTATTATTTCTTTGGTTAGCCTATATTACATTTAATACAAACTATTATTTACTCTTAATTTACATCGTATATATTTACATCTTCTTACAGTAACCAAAATATATTTTTAAACTCTTTATGCATTCAGGCATCTCATCATATATTTTTAAACCCTTATACATGAAACAATTTTGAGTTTCCATATTTTTTAAAAATGGCAGTCTGATTTTATACTTATTTCTAGTACTATAATCATGAAATTTTTGTTTAAAACTATTTTATCCTTAAAATATTTGGGTAAGTTAAAAAATGTATATATGGTATGGTAATATCATTCATCGTTCTCTCCTTTTCATTCATAGTTCACTTTGTGTAATATCGCTTAATAACACTACTTTACGACGGCTGATTTTGGAATAATTATTTGGTCATCAGGTCAACTATAGACGAACCATTCCATCATCAACTAAAACCGTGTACTTACTACGATGGAATGGTTATTCCGACTGCCGGTTTCAGAATAACTATTCCATCAACAGGTCAACTGTAGAGTAACCATTCCATCATCAGGTATACAGTTGATTATGAATGATTGAACCTGATTATGGAATGATTATTCCGATAACGGTAGCCGTGAAGTAGTGTTTTAAGTGATATTGCAGAAAGTAAACGATGAATGATAAGGAGAGTGTTTTTTCATGATCGAATATTTTATCTACTTTAAAGTGGTCAGGTCAGAAGTCGGAAAAGTCGGGGGATATGTATCAGATGATGTATGAATGCGTTAGGGGTCAAGATTGTTGTGCAAAAACAGATTGGTGTAGCGTTCTATTCTCTCTCCCTCCTCTTACGGGGAAGCGGCGTGATGATAGGCAAAGAGAATATAATGCCAATATGTCTTCGCAAACAATCTTCGCCACTTCCACTTTCATGCATTTCCTCATACAAACAAACATTTACTCTCCTTTCTAAATCTTTATCAATCTTTCCATCCCTAGAAATATACTTCCTATACTTACGAAATCATTGACCTGTTTCAAAATTTCCCCATTTATCAATATTTCACACCCAGGTCTACATTCCTCACTTTCAAAAACCATAATTTTGGATTTGACAACATTCATGAGTAAATCACTGTCCTTGCACACGCTATACACTTTTATCACCAACGCCTGCAGGTCTTCTCTTCTATCGGCAAGAAAAACAGCATCGTCAGCATACAAAAGGCAACGGACAAATAACAATAATTTTTGATAAATAAATAAGGATGAATTTTAAAAAATCTTACCCCTTCATTTGATGCAAAAAATACAAACTGTGTAATGGAAATAATTATTTGTTATTCAAAAGGCAAAAGTGGAAAATATATTTTCACGTATTACTGGCGAATATTATTTTACTTAGATAGGTACTTTAATCAATAGTATTGCAGTATGCTTTGCATTAATTTACTCAAGCATTGAAAATGTTGTATAATTCAATGAACGTCAAATGCTATTGCAATAATTCGATTTATAATAGGCGTTTACATTGAGTTATTCGCTCTACTTTAATTCAATAACTGATCTAAATGCTAAAATGGACCGAGTCAGACTGTTTATAAAATTAATAATGCGTAAAATTTGTACAGAATTGGTTTAATAAAGATTATTGTTTAATAATCTTTTAGTACTGATTTCATCATTTTAAATAATGAAGCATTCACCAAAGGAAAATAAAAGTGATACCTGCATAAACCCACCTTACGTCACTTAGCTAAAACATATCATTACGTAGCTGTATTCGGCTACACGATGCTGTGGCTCAGTCTGTTTAAATGGAAAAGAGAGAATAAAACAGAACATTAAAATCACGCGCGTATTCGAAGCTACGTTGAATTAAATTTCAAAGCAATTGGTGAAGAATTTAAGGAGATATGAGATTTTGAACAAATGAACACATACATTTTTATTTACGAGTATATGGATATGGTGTTTTCATAAATCGGGTATAACGGTTTGAACGTTCAAATCATATGTTTTTGTTTGTAATAATGTTTCCATAGAAAAATAAAAACTGTTCGCCGCAGTTTGTGACATTTGGGCGACGTTTGTAACGTCATCATTCTGAAGATGTCACAAACGTCGCTCTTACATCTTTCTTCCCGAAAGTAAATCCTGTGTACGGCTGTAACATCATAGATCCATACAGCTCAAAACATCGTTTTGTAGGTAATTTTAAATGTCGATATTTCAAAACCGTTATAAAATTAATGAAGCCTCATAATATTAAAAATACTTTTATCATTTTTATTTCGTTAAAAAATATTTAAAGGGCATATTGTCTCAAAGCATGATACATTTGAAATCGGGGTATTTCATGTTTTTTGTACATTTTAATATTTGAATGAATTGAAATCCTACTACTTTAGATTGTTTAAAAACTAATGTTTCTATAAACATTTTAAGAAAACACTTAGTGTGATATATAATTTATAAAAATAAGTCTAAATTGTAACAATTTTTTATTTATTTATTTTAGTGATCGCAAAGTGTAGTTCACCCAAAAGCAGAATAATTAAGCAAGTGAAATCAATTTCACAAAAATATAGTATTCAACGATTAGTAATAACACCCACAAACCCTTTGGAGCGTGACTATAAAAAACGACCTTAAGTTAAAATAAGATTTCATTTGCCAAATCCCTTTTCCTTACAAATAAAACATAATTACAAGGCACAAGTTACATAGCGTTAATTTAATAAAAATATGTTATGGCCAAGTGAATGAGGAAGTGTATTAACAATATTTGACATGATTGACTATAGTAAATTTATAATATTGTATCAACTTTGACTGACATTTTTGCTGTTTTTATTTTTTGTCGTTGGATTAGTTGGACGTTATTAATTAAGCATATTCTACAAAAACACATTGAACATTAATTTATTTTTACCTACACCAAAACCATTATGGCGTTTTTAAATATCCTGTTGAATTAACATATGCCAAAAAATATCATTCGTAATTAATAATTTATAGATTTTATATCCTTGAAAATAGCATTGTCTGCTTACAAAGTGTTTTCGAACAATACTTGAAATTTACTAGTAAATTTCTCGTTTGTAGTTGTTTGTGGGTTCGTTAACATTAATCTTTGAAAATAATATGCATATGTAGGCATGTCATAATCATGAATTATTGTTTTTATTGTCTAAATTTGACTGCGTAATATTCAAATATATACACATTTCGTGTATCTTCAAGACTAACGCAAAAAGGTAAAGATAACATTTGATTTAGATTTATGTTAAAAATACTACTTGAAAAAATAATTAATCATTTTTCTTTATTGATATTTTTTTTATTTTTATTGTTTTTGGAATGACTCGTATTTTTGCAATGATTAATAAATCGTGAGAATGGGAAAATGGAAGCTGTTGTCCGTTGTCACCAAAGATATTTCCAGTAAATCACGTGCATCAAAAGAAGTCACTGGAGTCATCTTAAAACGAGAAATTACGTGATAGAAATACACATAGGTGAACAAAGTTACGTTTATGTATTCTTAGTGGGAAATCGCAATTGTTGGTCCTGGGGTTGACAACTTCAATAGTCCACATTTTTGTGTCTATGAAAATCAATATTTGATAAATGTAGAAGTTCCAAAAATTTGAATAGTGTGGTTGTCAATCATGGGTAGAATGATGAATGTGGTTACACGTGTATAAAGTGATCACTTAACCAGCCTATGACAGGCCATAAACCCTGTAAATACCCAGACCTCCATATTCTTCTTTGTCTTTATTGGGATTTAAAAAATAATCCAATAAATTATTTGTGTTTGAATATGTTTATCGATTAAAATTATTTTAATTTTTGCTAATTTCTAACGATTAGATAATTATACGAGTATTTTTTAATCCTTTATTTACGGCCGTAGCTAATTTGTACATTATAAATATAATTTTTGTAATAATTGTTGAATAAAATAATAATCTCTTTAAGTACCGTAGAACGGGGCTACTTGAAATTTGAAATGTTACTTGTATCCAGTACAAAAAAATCATTAAATCTGTATTCAGTCCACAATAATGAACGTATCGACATGATTCATTATTTCCTTGACAGGTGACACTTATTGTCACGATACTTCGATCGATACCAAGATCTAAATATTTTTTGTACTGGGCTCAAGTAACACATCAAAGTTGAAGTAGCCCCGTTCTACGGTATATTTAACAAAGATGAACATATTAGGTCAGGAATTATACATCAGCCTGAAGTATTGTAATTATTCTTGCTTTATACATAGTTAGCAAGTGACATGTTCCAGATATCATATACCAAATTATTGGATGATTTTTTACATTAATTTTGTTCCTTAAAAATCCCTAGTTCATCTCTTATTTCACGAAAGGTTTTGCTTCCCAGTGACCATGGCGGCGTTAGGAGCTCCTTATCAAGGCTCTATCACAGCCACGTTCTTGTCCTGCGCACGCCTACTGTATTGTTAGGAATAGCTGAATAGTCTGGTACGGCGGTACCTCCCTAATGGCTGCTAAACCTCTTTTGACAAGATCCGCAATGACAGACTACAAGGTCTCCTCTCCCAACATCGCGATTCATACATAAACAACTAACTTGACGCTAGACAGGTAGGTACACTGAATACAAGCAAAACATACAAATATATTTAAAGAAAATAAGAAATCATCCATTAAAAATACTATATATTCCTATGTATTGTTTAGTCTAAATATGTATAGTCTTTCATTTCGCCAACTTCAAGTAGTCATGTAATTTAATTTTCATATTCTGATACTACACGCCAATGTTTAAAAAAACGTAAAGGGGTTAAATTTAGATAACTAAATAATATAAATATAACTCTCTCTATCCAAACCTGATTAAACTTATAGATTTATATATGATTAATACAGTTTTATCTTAATTAATCTGTTTTGATATTAAAACAAATAACCAGCAAATCTTTTATTTTTAGAGGTTTGTTTGCAGGCATGGTAGAGAAGATAAAGGTGGAAAATACATCGCAAACAACCAATTTAAAATATTTCTCAAATTTCATTTCGCAATTGGCGGGAATCCAACTCGCGATGCCAGTTTTGCAGTCGAAAATCTATCTGACTACTCTACGGCACTTGCCGTAATAATACATTAACAGTACGTTTTCTCCAGCCATCAAAGCTTTTCGCCAGCTAGAAATCGATCTCAAAAATGTATTACATGGTAATCACACGCACAAACCACTGAATTTTAATCGAAATTACTTAAAAAAAACACAATGATAATAAACGATAGGTACATTAACTGTGGAAATATTTACCTTCGTGCGTTACCTACTACATACATAAAAAAAAAACAATTATGATAGATACTTATTTGATTATTTGAGATTAATAAACTAACATGTTAACCAAAACGCCTACAAAAAGAAAAAGAAATTGTTTAAGCAAAAATAGCATAGAGTTATTTTTTCGTAGTATTATAAATTCCCATGTTGGTTACATTGTAAAAAGGCGTATTGTATCTTATACCAACACGCTCTTTTAAATAACCAAGCAATTTGATGCAATTAGTTAACTATTTGGTAACTAATAGTAAAAAACTTAGGTTAAAAAACCGCCAATTAGGTAACTAATAGTAAAAAACTGATTAGGAACGTAACAATGTAATACTTTATACTTAACAGTTTATCCTCCACAACTAGAATTATTCTCTTAAGCAATTTGTATGACAACGTAAATCAGGAGGAACGAACGTAGGAAGACCTTCCGAATAAGAAGCGGGTTTCCATCCTCCCTAGCGTTGACCTTTTCTCAGAACGGTGACAAGTCGCAAGTGGGAAGGTTTCGCTCCGCGCTATTCTTATAACGGAAAATGTCAGACTCTATTTATGATAATGACGTAATACCCTCGAGGACACGTGACTCCCAGATCTGATTTGACTATTGTCTTAGACCATTAGACTCCTAAGAGGAATTCGTCCTCGGTTTATGCACTTTTCTATGTCCGATTTTCCCTAATGATCTATACTACGGAAGTTTGATTTTTGTTATTTAATCAAGTGGACACAAAATATTTGTTTTCAAAAATTAAATATGGGAGGTAATGTTTAAAAACCTCAAAGTTTTAATGATTTATTATACTTCCCTTGTAGAAATATATAATATCGCTATATATTGTAAAGCAAATATAGCTAGTTTATATAAATATTGAGGCCTGTCACCGTATGAAATTAGTTACCGACATTTACATGAAATAATACAATACGTAAAAAAATATTTAAAAATGAAAATTTAAAGAAAATCTATTTAGAGTACCTTTTTGTTATTATCCATCTGAACAGAACATTTTCGTTCTTCAAAATCAAAATGTTTTTTGGTGTTCTTTTAGATTTACTCACATTGTAGACAGATTTTTGTATTAAAACGTATTGTATAGCTCGCTTGTATAAACGGAACTTCCGGTTATACAAAATTGTGCACTGTTTATCATATAAATGACATATAAATGAAATTTAAGGTCAAATGCACAATTTTATACACCATTGTATTTTACAACCTTCGCGTTATTATTAAATTATCGTTATTTTTAATTTTCATCCCAACCTTAGGAGTTACCCACGCTGTCTGGTATTCCTTTGTTACTGCCAAATATTAAAGTATGATTAATCTTTCCCGCATAGGACATTATACGAAAAAGCCCACTAAAACACCCATTTTTGGACAAAAATTCTCATCCATGGCCTATAGATTATTACTTTGTGTTGACAAAAGAGTATAAAAGAGTGTGTTTACATAAGTATACTTACGCAAAAACAAATTGAAATGTTATTTCAGGGTCTCTCTATAAAAAAAATATTTGTGAACTAATTCAGAATGAATCTCACCTATATTTGATTAAAGTAAGTTAATTTACTACATTTTGAGTGTATCCAAATACCTTTTCACGAATCTGGATTATCTCCAATTATAGGAGTTACATATTTTCATATTATTTTTGACATCTCATCAAAGATGAAGAAGTTTATGGAAGTCTGGGCATTTACGGGGCTGATAACCGTCATAAGCTGGTTTAAGTAGGTTTGGGTAGAATTGGTGGATGTTACACGTGTGTAAAGTGATCACTTAAACCAGCCTATGACAATGACGGTCATCAGCCCCGTAAATGCCCAGACTTTCATAAACTTCTTCATCTTTGATGAGATGTCAAAAATAATATGAAGTAAGTTAAATTTACTTTATAAAATTCTCAACTGATGGCACCACCATCAGTTCGAATCTACGAAATAAGATTTAGTATGTTAAAGGAATCTACTAGCATTGCATATATACAACTATTAAAAATAATACAATATGGATGACCAAAATTGGCCAGAATAGTGAACGTACTCGTATGTACATGTATGTTTATTGTTAAAATTTTCAATAAATTAAAAACCCATATAATATTTTTGATTAAATAATTTGTGTAATGTGTAAGGAGTATTTAAATTTATGGTAAACCTCATTTTATTGAGCTTCCCATATCAAGGATATATTGAAATAGAGAATGTCCTCTCTTGAGTTCATTACACCTGAATAATAGATACCTTTTGCAACACTTCCAGCCTTTTAAATAACTAGTTGACTTTAAGACAGAAATGCCTTCGATTAAAAATGATTTCACCTTCACGAATAATGAAATATTATGTGTGCAATATGAATGCTTGCTGCATTCTTAATAAATGTTATCATAAATCTAAATAACATTCTCAAATTATTTCTTACAATTTTATTTATTTTTTCATTGCTTATTGTAAAACATCATCGAGTTTAATTAACTCAACATTTTGAGTGTGTCCAAATACTTGTTCACAAATCTGGATTATCTCCAAGTAAAGGAGTATTTTTCATATTATTTTATGAAATCTCATCAAAGATAAAGAAAAAGTGATTCAAGAATAATGTTTCAAAATTGGTTTATATATATTTAGAACTTCCAAGAATTTGAGTGGTGTTGTAGAATTGGTGAATGTTACACGTGTGTAAAGTGATCACTTAAACTAGCCTATGACGGTCGTCAGCGCCGTAAATGCCCAGACCATATTCTTCTTTGATGAGATGTCAAAAAATATAATGTTAAATAAATCAGTTCACAGGTGTTTTTATTATAAATATCTCCATTTTATTCATATATGGCACGTAACAGCAAAACACGCAATACATTACATTAATCATGGCGGACAACGTGCTTCTTAACATCACTGTCACTTCGAATTCATTGCTGTTTCAAACATTTTAAGTATTTTCATTGCTTACAAGCATTGTGAAATCAAACACCAGAAATGTGTGCTTTCTATTTTTTTCCATTTAACCAGATTGAGCCACAGCAACGCACGGCCGGGTACAGCTAGCTGTTAATAAATTACGTTTTTAAACATTAATAGGTATAAAAGTCACTTGTTTACAAGGCAATAAATTTTCTACAGAGACCTCAGGTCACTTAGGATTTCATTGCTGTTTCAAATATTTTAACTTTTTCATTACTTCACAAGCATTGTGAAATCAAACATTAGAAATGTGTGCTATCTATTTTATTTCTTTTCCATTTAATCAGACTGAGTCACAGCAACGCACGGCCGGGTACAGCTAGCTATTAATAAATTACATTTTTTAACATTAATAGGTATAAACGTCACTTGTTTACAAGGCAATAAATTTTCTACAGAGACCTCAGTCTACAAACAATTTTAAGTTCAAGATTCAATTAATTAGTTAACTTGTCTTGTACTATTGTAGCGCGTCTTTAGAATAACAAATAATGACATCCCATGACTGAATAAGTCAAAGTTTCAAGTTCGTTGAATATTGTTTTTTTTCTTCACACTATTTACCACTAACTCAACCTTCACGCCTAGAGATTTCTGTTTTGAAACGGATACAGAATGTGAAAACGTTTATTTCCCAAAAAACTTGGTTGAGCGTTTATATATTTTTTTTTGTATTACTAATTCAACCAATTAAACGTGTAATCTAACCAATCGATAAGTTATTGGCTTGAAATCTCTCTTCAAGCGATAAACATTACGCGATAAATCGTTATTATCTTTTACAATGTTTGTTTTAATTGGCTTTCATTAGGTAGTAATAAAATGTTACAATCATTAACGTTAATTTTTAATGAGTCACAAATAACTATTTTACCATAATTTTTATTGTAAAATTAGTTGATTGGTAAAAACTTAAGTTTTACCATGATAAAAACTAACTAAAAAACTAACTAACTAACTAACTAACCATCACGCCGCTTCTCCGCAGGGGTAGGCAGAGAGAATAGAGCGCCACACCACTCTGTCCTTGCAAACATTCTTCGCCTCTTCCACGTTCATGCATCTCTTCATACATACCCGCCGATTGTTACGACTCCTAACCTGACCACTTTCAAGTATTTGGCATACCTGATCGTGCCTTGTTTTTCTCGGTCTTCCTCTGCTTCTTTTCCCACTAACATTCGCATCATAAATTTGTTTTACCGTTCTTTCCTCACTCATCCGTTCTACATGTCCAAACCATCTCAACACACCTTTCTTAGTTTTATCGATAATGCTTATTTCAGCTTTGCATTCCTTCCTTATTTCACTATTCGCACATCTATCATACATCGTTTTGTCACACATTCTTCTGAGAGATCGCATTTCGACTGCATTCACTCTACTTTCATCCTTCTTTTGCCAACTCCTTGTTTCACTTCCATACATTCCATACTTTCACTTCCATAAAAACTAACTAAGTAGTAATAATAGAATTCGGAAAAAATATATAAGAGGCTTATATCCAGCATTAGAGAGACAGCTGACAATGAAGAAGTACTAAGAAACCATCATGCCGCTTCTCCGCAGGGGTAAGCAGAGATAATAAAACGCCTTACCAATCTGTCTTTGCAAACAATCTTCGCTTCTTCCATATTCATGCATTTTGTCACACGTACCCGCCAATTATTCCGACTTCTGTCCTGACGACGCCCAAGTATTTGAAATACTTGAACATGCCAAGTTTTCTTCGGTTTTCCAGTTATTTTTTTTTTAAGTGAACCTGCTCTTCTTTCTTAATTATTTTGTATCATGCTTTGGTTAGATCCAGTTATTATCTTGATCATTAATTACTTGAAGGTACCAGTCTTCTAATGCTAGTTTACTTATAACCCTTATCCACACCCAATGGTGCATAGGGCACTGCATCGATTCGACGCAGCGTTATCTTGATCATTTCTTACATGAAGGCAAGGTGATCACTCTTACGCTTCAGGAACCAGTCAAGGCTAATATTAAATAAATATTACAGTGTAAAATCACTAATATTTATTTTCACCCCCCCTGGGAATCGAACCCAGGACCTCCAGCACGGTAGCTAAATACGGTGGCCATTACACCACGGAGGCGGACGGTGCTAGTTTAGGATAATTAAATTAATATGGTAAAATACCGGTACCTTATGCGTTCGTACCAAATGTGCGGCATCATTTTTTCTAATTGATTTGTTTTTTTTCCAGTTCAACGCCAAGTCGTCGATATCAAGAACAGACCTCGCATCCCGATCCCTGATGAGGACCCTTACAGTGTGGCCAACGGCCCAGCGGGATCCGGGTCCAGTGGAAGTTCAGGGTTCAACGGTAACGGAGTCAATGGGCACGGGATGGTCGCCAACTCCAGGGAACAGCTCATGATGCAGGGCGGACAGAGGAGAGGTGACAAGCCGCCCAAACTACCGCCGAGAGAGAATGGCATATACCCTCATGACATACCTAAGGTAAGAAACATGTACTTTTAAATTAAATTATTGTTTCTTTATTTGAAGAACTATCATTGTATTTTTTTTATTTCATGACTTTTAAAATCTTTAAAAGTGAATTTTATCAAGGGTATTACAGTTTTCATAAAAGCCTCATTATAGTTTTATAGTACTACTATACTTTAAATGTTATTATTATTTGATACTATATTTTTTCTCAGATTCATTTGAAAATATAAATAGGTTTTTATCTTATGTAACAAAATATTTAACAAAAAAATCATTTCTATAGTCTGATTTTCATCAAAAACATAATATTTATTATAAACATAGATAGTTCAAATCTGTGATTATTCTCAAATGACTAAACTAACCGCTACATATTCTTAAAAGTAAAACCCTTATGATGAAGGAAAACATAATGCTTCTGTACAATAAAATATGATATTCATTAACCCAAATTATCATTATTATCAATTATCAATATTATCATTATTATCAATTATCAAAGAATTATTAAAAGTTTCATCACTTCTCTATACAGTATATACATAGTTATATTATGAGAACTTCTTGATTGGCCCACACTAGATTATCCCTGCTGTTCCCAACACAGATTTAAATAAAAACATATTTATTTAGTTTAAAGAAACAAAAATCTACTTAATGATCCATAAACCTTGTACATAATAAGCAATGTAAATAATAAATGCAATTCCCATTTAAAAAATATATTATGTTTGAAAGCATAGTCCTACTAATTATCTTCCATATCGATACTGGATGACAGAATAACACCCTCTCGCCTCGGACAGGATAGCACAGTCCTTCCATAAATTCATTCAACCGATCACTTTCATTGTGCCTGCATTGCTGCTTGATTTTCTCATGTCAAATATTATGCCGAAAATAATAGTCATTGTGCTGTGATTTCTACATCAATCTTGAAGCACAACATAGATCGCTCTTCTTAACCGGATCGCCGGATAAATAGTGTGTGATGTATGGTATGTGGGTACTTGAATTTCTCAGTATCTTTGATAAGTTGATTCTGAAGTGATTCTACTGCCAGTTATTAGTCTCGTCCACTTTTCCTGAATCGCTCAATTTGAGCGCTATATTACTTTGAAAGTTTCATTGTGGGCTATCGAATACATCAAAGCGTTACATTTACGTAAAACCATTTCTATAGAAACACTTTTTTGAACTTAAAAAAGGCGGTGCACACTTACTTTCTCTGTTTCTGGCACCTCTGACAATGGATACTGAGAAATTACGAAACATTCGGAAGCGGTGTCGGAGATTTTGTCTCTTGAAGTGTCGAACTTTTTAATATATTTAATGGATTAAACAATATAAAGACCGATTATTTATTGCGCCATAAAGCTGACAGTGAATGACCCCCAGTAATTTATTTACCAAAAACAAAAATAGTTTCACAATATTTTGAGTGTTAAAAATTTTGTTAAAAAATACTGATATCTTAAATGTAGCACTTACATCTTTTTCTTTATTTATAAAAAGATCCATAAAAAATATTTTTATAAATAATTCCTTAGTGGATAATAATATAAATCTAATATTTCAAATAATTAATATACGTAAATCTTATATAATATATGAAATAAAGAACCCCTTACTCCTAAGATTTTTTTTTCTACATTTCATGCAAATTATGAAATGTTAAAAAACTTAACTCGAACCATACACGTCGGCGAAGAACACACGAGATCTCTTTAATTGAAACATAAATACTACCTTCAAAATTTTGAGTAATGGGGTTGAGAATCACGGGTAGGATGTAGAATGTTACACAGTGTACACAGAGATCATTAAACCAGCCAATGACAAATCGTAAGCCGTGTAAATGTCCTGACTTCTATATTCTTATTCATCATTGGTGAGATATCAACAATAAACTCTCGACGAAAATAGTACTACTACTACTACTACCATCACACCGTTTCCCCGCAGGAGTAGGCAGAGAGGATGGAACGTCACACTCTTCTGTCCTGACATATACTCCTCGCCTCCTTCACATCTAGTCATACATGCCCTCCGATTACGCAGACTTTTGACACCGCCAGATTTTAAGTTCTGATTGATCTGATCGTGCCAAGTCTTTTTCGGTCGTCCTCGCTCTGTTTTCCCTCTCACATTCGCCACATATATTTTCTTAGTCACTCTCTCGTTATCTATTCGCACCACATGTCCATACCACCGTAAAGAACTCTTCCTAATCTTTTCAATTATTCCTCGTTCAGCATTACATTCCTTTCTTATATCTTCGTTTTTAATTCTGTCATACAATGATTTTACACACATTCGTCTGAGGGAGCGCATTTCAACAGCGTTCACTCTGCTTTCATCCTTCCTTTGCCAGTTCCATGTTTCGCTTCCATACATTCCATATAGACGAAAATAGTTTTTCCAATAATTTGATTACTTGAGATTTCATAATGTAAAATCGTGAATAGATTTGCGGTGTGCTGTAACTCGGGGTGCAGTATATCAATAAAAATAAATGAATAAATAAAAACAACCACTAATCAATGGCCTCCTTTCGCAATCACGATCGACAGGAGTAGTGCCTTATACGCTATAATATGTAATTGAAACATTGTATTGATATAAAACCACAGTTCCATTTCTAGACTCGCAAGAAAATCATATCCAGTGCTTTATTTTTATGTCCCTACTATATTTTGCCGAGATAGGAATGCAATTGCATACGAAAGTAGATTAATTCAATTATTCCCCCATACTAGTACATATTATGTAGACATAAATCCATTATTATTTCTGATAAAGGAATAGTATAGATGCTATTTTATGCAAAATTACAATCCCAGATGTAATTTTTAGAGAATTGTTAGTTTTCAAAACACATTGTGCGTTTTTTTTTAATGTTGTAAAACAAAACATCGGTTTAAAAAAAAATAGCTCGTTAAGGATTGTTTAATATTTCATGGATTTTATATTGAAATTTTAGAAATACACCATTTTTAGATACACTAGTGACGTTTTATATAACGGTATTAAAAGTTTTTATTTCATTGTAGAAATCGTCTAAGTATACCAATCAAAAAGCTTATAAATATTTATACATATAAGTTTTATGAAAACTTATGCAAGTTTTATGAAGTATGCATAAATACATATAAGTTTTCTTTAATATATGTTCTCGCATAGTGTCAATAATACTATGCGTATACGACAATCAAAATATTTTGTTTAGATTATTTTATGAGTCTTTCAATACAAGAAAAGGCTTTTTGGTTGGAATTCCTAAACATTTTATTAAACTTCTTTTGAGAAACCACACACAAAGTTCCAAATATTTAACGATTAATGGCTGTGATTTATAGCTACAGGAGCAAAGTTCGGGGACTCCATTTTGAGTCCACGTATTATTAATAATAAGAGGACAAGTTTGCACCTTAAATGAGGCATGTTTTACATTGCCCCGAAGGACTTATAGCTATTACGTGCACACGTGAAAATGTACGTATTTATAGTCATGTATCAGCCTCACACACGACGTTTACGCGTAGGCAGATTTATTACATTCCTTGAACTAGCAAATTATAGAACATAATGCAAGAAGTATTCCTCTTGTGGTGAAGGATCAATTTCGATAATGATTATGCGGTAATCGAATAAACTGCGAAGGTGTCTATTGTCGACCAGTCTAGTCAATTGCATTAATCAGTTTTATAAAAAGCTCTTTGGTCATAAGAACGATTCGGTACCAACATATTACTTAGTAAATTAATACGACCGGCAAAATCAAAACGTATTCTGAAGGTCGAATAGTATTACAAATACATACTCAAATCTAATTCACAATAAGCGTTTTGATAAATAATATAATTGAAAAATTGAAAACATATATAGGTAAGTAGTTAAATTCGTGAGTAAAAATCTTTATTGTAAAAACAATTCCAGTAAGGTTTTTTTTTTAAAAAAAACGCACATTTGAATTCAATTTATAAAGTGTGCAAAACACAGTCAAGTCCGAAACGGATACATATAAATTATTAAAAACGTAAAATTATTTAAGGACGAATACCGAATAATCAAATTTATTTTGAAATATGTTGAGTTTGTCCAAATTCTCGTTCAAATTTCTGGGTTTATCTTGGTTTATGTCGATTTGTTTATTGATATCTCAACAAAAATGAAAAAGAATATGGAAATCTGGGCATTTACAGAGCTTACAACCCATTATAGATTGGTTTAAGTGATTACTTTGGAACACTCTCCTTATCATTAATCGTTCACTTTGTGTAATACCACTTTAACAAACTGAACGATGAATGATAAGGAGAGTATTATATTACGATACCACAAAGTTAATAATACTTTTTAATAAACAATAAAGGCTACTTTAGATATGTGTAACATTAAGCAGCAATTACCCATGATTGACAACTACACTATCAGAATTTTTATGTATGCACTTTTAACAATTCTTATGTATACTTGTATCTTTATAATTTACGTCCTATACGTGTACTATGGTTTTTCTTATAAAAAGATTACTCTCATAAAAAGATGACAAAGTATAAAATACCTTTATATAATGTTAACAAAGAACTTTTTAGTATTATTTTTGAGTACCTAAATTTTACTTATCCGAAATGATAAATATGTTGTGCTTAAGAAGATGAAATGAGTGGTGTGTTAAGCCAAGAAAGACTGTGATTTTATTTCACCTCGCGACAGTGATGAATGTCGGTATTATTCATGCGATTCAGTATTTAGCGGTTTATTGCACGGTTAGCATAATCTCCTTATTAATTTCAATTTCAGCTAATGCTTTTGGAGAAAGTTTATTTCGCAATTAATGTCGTACATACCTACAGTTATCAGTTAGGTCGGAACACAGATTACTCTTCTGCATCTTAAGCCTTAATTAGCATTAGAATAATAATAAAAAATACACTTTAAATCATGGCGTTTGATGGATGCAATGTTTCGATATAACGGATAATAAATAACAGTAAGTAAATTCGAGATAAGCATATGTGAATAAGTTTATAAATATTTAAGTCTTTGTAGCTGGTTTAAGTGATCATTTTGTTAACTAAGTAACCCCGTGATGGACTATCATTTGAATTAAATTTCATTATAATATTTCGGGTAAAAGAAACACTTACATTGTCGATATAAACTTTATGGAAGCCATCTCATGAAAATTAAAACATAATTGACTCAGTAGACATAAAGATAATATATTGATATTGATGAAGAAAAAAAATCATCGTTTATTTATATACCTATATGTATATTTGTACACATTTATATATATATATATATATATATATATATATATATATATATATATATATATATATATATGTATTTATATATATATATATATATATATATATATATATATATATATATATATATATATATATATATATATATATGTAGGCAATATATCCAGGCTCCGTTACTGTAACTGGCTTCGTAATATACGAGATTGAACATGGATCAGAGACAATGATTCTCAAGTGATAGTCGACGTCATAGGGACCTGACATACCACGCACAGAGGATTTTTTATTGTTAGTTTTTTTTACGTTTAAACCATTGTTTTCAGTTCTTCGACAATTGTTTAATTGATGCAAATTTGGAGACTAGTATATTCCCACAAAGTCAAAAGCCTTAGTTGACTTATTCGCCTGGCTTAAATTTGGTTCAAATTCCATCTACTCGTGTGATGAGTTTAAAAATATATTGCATACATACGAGGTTTTTTTGCTTGGTGCTGAATAACGGTGTCACCTGAGCTCCCCTCGAGACGCCATATCTGGGGGATTATATTACGAGTACCTACAGTACAGTTTATATTATCTCTGAATATCATGTCTCTGAATCTCACAAAACAAGAACTTTCATGCTTTCTTAACTTTTACTTTTATTTTTAAACACATTTGATAAAAATAACATTAGAAGCATTTTTAATTGTACATGGTGGCGCAAAATTAATCACTCTATCAGAATATGTCATCATTTTTGCAAATGGCGTCGTACGTCAATAATATTTGGCGTTTGTAAACTAGACAGCTGCAGTATTGAAACAAAATTAAGAAGGTGTAAAATCAATCATCCAACTTTTACTTTTATTTTTAAACATATTTGATGAAAATGACATTAGAAGCATTTTTAATTGTACATGGTGGCGCAAAATTAATCACTCTCAGAATATGTCATCATTTTTGCAAATGGTGTCGTACGTCAATAATATTTGCCATTTTTAAACTAGACAGCTGCAGTATTTAAACAAAAATTAAGAATTAATTTAAACAAAAATTAATCATCCAATTTTGTTTTTTTATAAAAAAAATACTATAAAAATACTTTTGGTAGTGGAAATCTTCAATAGAACCTTTACAATTTTTTGTTAAGTGGAAAGTATGATTTATCTCTCAAGTGGCTGTGCCAGTGTTGATACACATTTGTGCCCGTTTTATCAATCTCTTTGTATACTGCAGCTGTCTAGTTCACAAATGTCAAATATGATTGACGTACCTACTACGTCACTCACAAAATTGATAACCCTATCGGAAGATATTACCAATTTTGTGCCAACCTGTAATTCAATGTGTTTTTGTAAAAATTAACAAACGTAGAAAAAGACATAAAATTTATTATTTTCGCACTTGTAAGGTGTTCACCTCAGATGAATTTTTTTTTACAATATTATTCTTATTACTAGTTTGCCAATAGTTACAAATAGAAAATGCAAACAAAAATTGAGCATTGAAGTAATATTTTTTTAGATATACTATTTGTCGAGCATCAACAAATTGTGTGTATTGCAACATTTGGCTAGAAAAATGCTAATGCATTTGTCTAAAATAATTTACATCGGCACATCTCAAGGCTTGCAATTTTATTTGCGCGTTTCGTACTTATTTATCATTTTAAGAAGGTCGTTTTTTCCGTGTTTTCCAGGGGAATAGTTACATATTTATATGTGATGCTATATTGATATATGATGATATACGAGGGCCGACCCAAAAGTAACAATAAAAAGTAAATTTTACACACTTAATTAAATGATTTTTTTTTGAAAATTTACACACTTATGTACCATGTTATGAGCCGAAAAATAAAAAAAAATGGTTAAAAACGGTAATGTTTGGATGTTTTTTTGACGTTTTTAGTCTCCCGATTTTTACGTTTCAAAAAAATCATTTAACTAAGTGTGTAAAATTTACTTTTTATTGTTACTTTTGGGTCGGCCCTCGTATTATAAAACTTGGTTTATCTTTTATTTAATGTTTGTAACAAGTTGTTTTTAAGAGGCTAATCCCTCTTAAAAACAGGCCGCAAGGCCTACAATAAGAAGAAGAACGAGTTGCCATTCACTTTGAATGACAACTAGTGTTTTTGGGAAGAAAATAATTTAAATAAGGAAAATGTTAATTAAAACAAATTTATATTACTTACGTATTACATAATAAACATATGTATGCGTATATGCAGGGGCGTGCCGTCCATGTAGCCAGAAAAGCAGTACCTTTTCTCACTTACCCGCGTGACATATCGCTCACTCCTTTCAAGAACCTCATAAATCAAAAAACTGGATTTTTCAGGAGAACGTTTTTAATGTTTAAAAATATAACACTATGTATTAAAAATAAATATCAAGCCACCTATTGAACTTTTTACTGTGCAACAGATCTTTTTTGGTAAAACCTGAAAGGTTTTTTTCCATTTGAAAAATGTTTAATGTATTTAAAAAAATAATTAAACAATACATTTTCTTCAAAATGCAAAAACAACATTTTCTGCCCCGTAGCGGGTAAATATTAAGTTAAAAATATGCCACTTTTGCTGGGATATAGTACATTTTCTGGGCAATCCAAAAACATGCACGACTGAAAATTGACGATTTTTGATTTATGACGTTCTTGAAAGGAATGAGCGATATAAAAACGAAACCAGTACCTTCCCTAGCTTACTTTACTGCCTATATCTACTCCCTACCCTAGTAAGTAGTACCTAGCTTACCTTACAACCTACCTCTACTGCCTACCCTAATTAATTACCTGTGCACGCCACTGCGTATATGTATCTTGTTATTCAACTTTAAATGTTTTTCTTTGTGCAATGAAAATAAAAGTTGTCTTAAAGTGTAATGTGTCTAAGGCTGTATTTATAATAAATTACTTTTGATTTATTAAATGTAACTAGCAATTTTTAACCACATTGTAATTTTATTATCGATTCGATTAACATTTCAACACGTTACTTCGGAACCATCAAAAGCTAAATAAGTCTAATTGGTGTATATTATTAAAAAAATATATTCTAAACTATTTTATGAGGCGTCAATGAACTCTTCAAAATTCTATTTATCAACAGCAAAACTTGCCATCGTTATTAAAAATCCAAGGTCACTGGCGCTTATATATGACAAGTCATTCAAAAACCAATTAATTTTAGATCAGTCGCCATCTCTACCGCAAAACCTGAAATTTGATTAATTTATGGTAAAACTGAAATGATTAATTTTTAATCTTAAGGGGTCAAAATTTCGATTTTCGGGTGTCGGTTGACACTATTCTAAAGTTTGTATTTATGAACATTAGGGTGAACATAGTAATAAGCAAAATTTGACACTTAAGTATTGATAACCATTTTTCGAATATTTATATTTTTCCTTTAACCTAAAAATAGGTGTAATTCAATTATTGGATAATCGAAATAACATAGATTTTATGTTTCACCATCCTTTTTTCTAATCTGCGATGAACAATTATGATCTTTTAGAAAAATGCAAAAAAAATATTTACTTATACAAAATTAAATTTAATACATTTTGTTTTTAGCTAAATGTCGATAATATAAGTTATTTAAGATGAAAAATACAAGATACCAAAGAGTTCGTTAGGATTACAAAATAAAATTTCCTTATTTAATTTACTCAATTTGAAATGTACATTGCGACTGGCCTGTTTCCAATTTTTCAATAAGAAATCGCCGCTTACAAGTTTAAAAACAATTAAGGCCTGCCAAGATAAAATCTTCATTGAAATGGAAACTTTAAACAACGATATTTAAAAAAAAAACTTTTTGGATTTGGTTATAACCGTTCTTATACTTATTTTATAGATATTCAAGTCGGTTTTTCATACTCGTTGAAATTTCAAACTAAATTTGATTTTAAAAAATCAAACACGGTTCATAAGCTTAAACTACTTCTTTAAATTGACCAGTGACTGGATATTGTCGTGAACCGTCATTTATCAGACGGTCATCGGTCAAAAAATATAAGTGCAAAAAAGTTCGCTTCTTCATTTGAAAAAAAAAACAGTTCCACCAAAAGTCGCAGTAGAAAGAAATATTTTACACCCAACGAACAGGACAACGCAACGAGTCGACCCGGTATTTACGTCATCAATTATTATATGAAGGCAAAGTGTTAAGCCCTTCTCTCCAGATCATTGGACATATAAGTGAAATATATGTATATATATAAATATATATATATATATATATATATATATATATATATATATATATATATATATATATATATATATATATATATATATATATATTTATATATAATATATATTTAATATATATGTATATATATATATGTGTATATATATATATATATATATATATATATATATATATATATATATATATATATATATATATATATGTATATATATATATACATATATATATATATATATATATATATATATATATAATATATATATATATATATATATATACAATATATATATATATATATATATATATATATATATATATATATATATATATATATATATATATATATATATATATATATAAATATATATATATATATATATATATATATATATATATATATATATATATATATATATATATATATATATATATATATATGTATTTTTATATGTACATATCTTAATAAAACTAAACAAATATTGCAAATAAATCCTTTTGCCAGAACAAACTTGAAAATGAAAAATTTGACAGATATATCCCTTTGCCAATACACTACCGATATATTATAAGATACAGATTGAAAGTAAAGGCATTCAGGGTGCAAAATATTACTGCTACATAGGAAAAAAGACGGAGAAGGAATATTAGATAAGAAATTGGGAATAGAAGCTAAAGCATTCAGGTTTGCATACTTGAACAAGCTTGCGTAAATTTACACTACTAGTATGCAGTCTCTTGAATAATATTTTTTTCAAAATAATAAATAAGACAAGATTTATTTGTTGATCATATACCCAAAATGTGGAGCATGATATTCTTTTTACCTATAGTTAAAAATTAAGCGAACATCTGGCTACATTCTAGCCCCTTTCATACCCTATTTTGTAAAGCGAAATGCTAATCATGCATTTCAAATACGAAAAATCTCACGCTAGCACAACATACATTTCTTTGTTAATGTTTTTAAATGTACATTGTCTAAAAATATCACAACGTAACTTTATTTCAGTAAAAGTTAAGAGCAATTTCCCAATAAACCTAAACAAATAATGTTAAAAATAAAAGTAACGTTGGTCTCTCGGTGCGAGAAATTCAAGAAAGATCGTGCTGTTACGTAAGGTTTAATTTGAAATTGAAATAAATATATCGAGATGAAAAACTGGGCGATTCTTTTGTTGCGGACGTTTCGGTATTTCGTCCAGTTCATGAACCTCCTGACGTGTGGCCGAAAAGTTATTTCTGTCCGCGATTTATTGAACCGTGGAACTAATGGACCCTCCCGCCGAAGTAGAATCCGCCCAGGAGGCTGAACTGACGGACGCCGTTCTTGTTATTTATTAACGGATCCCGCCAAGATGGCATCTCCGATGTTAACTTATCAAAGCTAATGCGCTTTATTCATTTCTCCTAAATAAAGCGAGGGTTGGTCGCCTGTGACGCTTTGCTAATAAATATTTTGACCCTTCTTTCCTATACGTCCAGTATAATGATTAATTTCCTTAAGGTAAACTTTGCTCACATCCTTGAATCGATTTATGTTTACAATACTGCTAAAAGCATTGTAAAAGGTGTCACATAAACCAAGTCACACATTTGGTTTTTCCTTTTCTTATTTTATATTGTAATAAAATAAATTATTGTGATTATACTTAAGTATTGAAATCCACTCCAGACTTACTAACAATAAAAAATGCTGTTTTTTATGAAAATAAAAATTATGTAAATGCTTCCTACCTCAAAGCTGGTATTTACTACACCTTGTGAGGATAGACAGTGTCTAATATGCTTACTATTTTAATTTAATTTTACTTTTATAAATTTTCTAATTCACTGTTGCATAAAGAAAGAAAACTTACTGAATTTTTTACTAAAAAAACGTAATTTTTTGGCACCGAACTGAAAACATGTCACCCATAAAAAAATTCTTCTTTTTTATTTGTTATCAATGATAAAAAAATATTTGTTTTTAACGATTTTTTCACTTCCAGTATACATTTAACTAAGTGAAAAAAACTCCATAAAAAATATAACTACGACATTTTATTAATGGTTTTTATTTTCCACAGCCCGACTATGACGATATTGAAGAAGAAGCAAGGATGAACCATTTCCAAAGAGGCAAATCAGATAAGGGCAAAGATAACAAGAAATACGGTAAGAGACAAACATTTTGTGTTAATTTTTTTTATCGCGCCCTCACTATTGTGGCCTGAAATTTATATTCCATTCTAAACAAATCTTGGGATAACCACAAAGAAATGGTCTGATAGAATTTATACCATGTACACCAACCCTCCATATTTGGTTAACAATTGTAACTCTGTGTAACCTCCTTTCTACATCCATATTTTATTTCTACAAACGTTCTCTAGTACCGACAATTTATAGATGCTGATTCGCTATTATATTTGTATGTATATAAATATATAAACACATTTTTTGACACATGAGTGTTAAATTATTTTGGGAAATTGATGGATGTAATGGAGAACTTTGTGTTGAATTATTATATTCATATTTTAAAAAGTAATATAATCATATTTCAAAACTTGACTGACTCTACACCAATTATTATACCCAAATCTAACGCATCTTTTTTTATTCTGTCACGTACTTAATGAAAAATGGTTTGATTGAATTTACCACACATAATTTTTTTGTGATTATAATTTAATGGTAGGTATAATAATTACGAAATTACAGTAGTTGTAAAGAAATTAATCCTTTAGGCTTTTAAGACTAACGATATTTATTTGTGTTTTCCTAAATAGGGAGATTTCAGGTTATTTTACCAAACAAAAGTGTTTTAAAATGGACCTTACCGTAGTGTTATCCTTAAACAAAGACCATTTTATCGACTGCGACTAAATGTACATATATTTATAGTTCTTACATATTTAAATTACAAGACACGCAAGTACTCGTATGGACCAATGCGATGTGCGGATTTTTCCAGCTTGTTCAATTGAACACGGGAAAACGCAAAAGGTAACACTCGCCCAGTCTCCGAACATCTCTATGGCAAGGCTTTCCGTCTTCCCATAAATACGAAATACATTAAAATCTACTTTGCTCGCGAGAACTTTACATCGAAAGCCGAGTTTTTGTAGGCAATTTACGTGTAACTTTACTTGGCCTTGCTGTCTGCGGCCTGCGCTGGGAAATCCTTTTGTTGCAAGGGTTTTTATCCCAAGTCTTGTGTTCATGTACCATATTGTACGGTGACCTTAACACGTCTGTAAATAGTGATAAACAATCTGACTTCAAGATGTTCCTTTGTATTCTCAAATGCACATACACCATGTAACGATTGAAATTAAAATATTTGTTAAAAAGAATATCATTTAATTCCTTCTGAGGTATATTTAACGCTAATACCTACTCATTATTTCTTTATTTTGGGCCACTAATGCACATAAAACTATTTTTTGTTTTTATGTTGAGATCAGTTTTAAGATCCAAATGTGGAGTATTTGTGAAAATTCACTTTTTTATCTTATCTTATTTTCGTAGCCGTGAATCGAATCCATAACTTTTTGTATTATAAACAAATCATGTTAACCACTGCTCTATAGAGGCGTGCATGTTTATACAAAAAATATTAATTGTAAATAAAAGCCGTTTCAAAATCGAGTATACTTTATTTTACTATAAAAACTATGTTAGTAGCGGTTTTGTATTTTGCATACGCCTGGAAATTATAATATTTCAAGAATATAATTCATAATATCGATACACTTTCTAGTTTATAGTAAACCTAGTGAAATGCGGTATTGATTTACTCTTTGGCAAAATTATCGATCTTTCTGGAACGATTCAATCAAACCACCCGCTCATTAAGTTTCTACCAATAATTGCCATTTTAGAAAAAAGATGCACTTGTATGAAAAAACGTCCATCAAACTATCTAGTCAGGTTAGATACCGCAGCATCCGCTGTAAAATGTGAGTCAGTGGGTCGCCGGTCGCCGGTCGGCGAGGCAGGGGATTGGACTTAACTGAACTATTCATTTATTTACAACCGGTCATTCGTGTCCCTCTCGCCTAGAAGGTATACTCTACAAGATAGTAGAGATGTACCGGATCAAAGAGGCAATTATTATATTTGAACGCATTATTAGTACTGCATTAAATCACTCGTATGTCTTCTACTATTTATTTTTAACTAGGTACCTTATTACATGGACTTTATTTTTATATTAATCAATGACAATCTTTATGAAGCTACATGTTCATATTATTTTTGACATCTCATCAAAGATGTAGAAGAATATGGAAGTCTGGGCATTTACGGGGCTGACGACCGTCATAGGCTGGTTTAAGTGATCACTTTACACACGTGTAACATTCACCAATTCTACCCATTATTGACAACCACACTACTCAAATGTCTTGGAAGTTCTGTATATATGAACCAATTTAGAAACCTTGTTCTTGAATCACTAGAACTTCACTAGAGACATCTATTGGTCGTCAGCCCCGTAAATGCCCAGACTTCCATATTCTTCTTCATCTTTGATGAGATGTCAAAAATAATATGAAAATAACTCCTGTAATTAGAGATAATCCAGATTTTGTGAACAAGTATTTGGACACACTCAAAATGTTGTAAGCTATATGTTCATTTGAGAGAATTCCTAAATTCAAATTAGTGATATC
Organism: Brachycentrus maculatus; assembly: GCF_059751285.1. Classification (NCBI taxonomy): domain Eukaryota; kingdom Metazoa; phylum Arthropoda; class Insecta; order Trichoptera; family Brachycentridae; genus Brachycentrus; species Brachycentrus maculatus. Next base: position 2,473,110 of record NW_028280843.1, on the reverse strand, counting down.
GTTATGAGTTTTTTTTCTTTTATAGAGGAAACTACAACTATGCATTAAGCTATTATTTTACGTTAACTTATCGTCAACACATTAATTTTTTTAATATAGCAACATATATACGCAATAAAATTATAATGTTTGAAATGTGTCTCCTGAAAAATCACGAATATGGAACCTCTTAACGTTGCTCTCGAAAATGAACGACATTATTGTATCGCTCAATTTAAATAATATCTCTACGTAAACCGTATGTTTTATATTACCCTAGTTAAAATGTTCCTCTCGCTCCAGACCACCAAACGAAAAGTCTATCACATAAAACGCTTTTGTAAACTATTGATAAACAGCTTTAATTTCGTCAATACATGGACAATGACCAACATTTTTTTTAATTTACATTTTTTGACGCGTATTAAAAAATATTCAGAGAATATTCAAAAATATTTTGTCCGCCTCCGTAGTGTAATGGTCAGCACGCTCGGCTACCGTTCTAGAGGTCCCGGGTTCGATTCCCAAGGGGGGTAAAATAAATATAAGTGATTTTTTCACTGTAATATTTATTCAATACTACCCTGGACTGATACCTGAAGCGGAGGGCTGATCACCTTTCCTTTATAATTAAACGATCAAGATAACACTGCGTTTATATGACGCAGTGCCCTATGCACCATTGGGGTGCGGATAAGGGTTTTATTATTCATTTATTATTAAAAAATATGGTTGATGCTATTGTAATGAGAAAATGATAATATTCACCAATGTCTATATTTAATTTATAAAAAAAAAAACAACATAAATATATGTAGACACTCCATAAAATAATTTTCTTTACAGAGTGCTTGTTCTGAAAAATATAATCACATCACTTTATGATGACAAATTGTTATTTTAACTATGGTTGACTGTATGTAGAAGTGTGAGTATGGAATACGAAATAAAAGCATGTCTGTGATTTATTAGATACAAATATAGACTTATAAATTATAAAGCTCTTTATAGGTCTAAATAGTTGATGAATAACTGTTGTTGATAAATATGTATGCATGTATAATTTATAATGCTAAATACGTATGAAGGTATTATCAATCTTCTTTGAACGTTCTGAATGTGTGCCCTTCGTCATTGGCGTATGTACGAGCAGTCTGCTGAACTCTGACATCACCTTTCAGATTTCCCATACTTGACTAACGAATTGACTGTGATTTGAATAATATGGACCGGTGTGGCATTAAAGTGTGTTAATGCTATAAAGGAATGTGAAACCAAACTCACTCTCGGCAATACAAATTAATCGAAAGCTGATCGTGACGTCAATAACCTAAAATTTCGATTTGTTTATGTCCGACTCGGATGTAGATCTTCCTGATTGTAAAAGTGATTTGATCAAAATTCAATAAATGTATTTTCGTCAACTACATATCTACACTTTTGTTCATCTAACGAGATGCCGCGTGATTTTTCAAAATCGAATCGTACGTGTGAATATTTCATGTATCACAAATCACGAGAAATTTGGGTGTCTTATCTAAAATATTAGTTGAGAGAAGTGAGTATTTATACCGATAAAAGTAATTGGAAAGAATTTAATTCGTCTAATGTTACTATGTTTTTTAATTCGTATTTTGCTTAAATATACAATATTGTTTTCTTTACATTGTTTCAACTATAAATTTTATTCATTTTTATTCATTTCCCCCTTTAAAAGATTAAAATGAAATTTAAACTCTTTGATTTAATTTTCGTATAAGATTTATATTATTAAGTATTAACTTAATGTTAGCTCTCAATTTTCCTTTCAAATTTTTATCTCTATTACATAAAATAATACAGTTTTTTTCCGTGAACAATAGTAAAATATCTTAACATTTATTTTGTTTCCAAAAGAATATAAGAACTATAAAAATAATTTGAGAATAAATATAAAAGAATTTTTAGCCCTTATCCAAACCCAATGGTGCATAGTGTTATCTTGATCGTCAATTGCAAGGTGATCAACCTTGCGCTTCTTGTACTACTACTTCTAGGATGATATTAAACAAATATGGGAGTGAAAATCTCCCATATTTATTTTGACCCCCCTAGGAATCGAACCCGGCTCCAGCACGGTAGCCAAACGCTTTGACTGCTACACTACGGAGGTGGACGATGATCAGAACATCTTTTATTCTCGAAACTAGTCGTATTTACATTAATAAATTCAAATGTGATAATATACAAGTGCTTTATTTTCATATTTAAAAAATATGAAAATAGAGCACTTGTATAATTATTATTTATTAATATATTATCAATTTTGGAGAACTTGTATATTATAAAAATAAAATAAAATAAAATAAAATAAATCTTCATGTCATTCCACAAAGTTAATTCGTTAGTTAGTTAGTTAGCACTTTAGTTAATTATTTAATTAGTTAGTTAGTTAGTTAGCACTTTAGTTAATTATTTAATTAGTTAGTTAGTTAGTTAGCACTTGTATAATATATTATCAATTTTGAAGAACTTGTATATTATAAAAATTAAATCAAATAAAAAAAAAATCTTCATGTCATTCCACAAAGTAAATTTCAAATACATAAATAATACGAGAATCACATTATACAAATTTTCAATTTTAAAAATGTTTAAACGAATGCCGTTTAGCAATAAATTGCTTATATTATACCTACTTGAATAGGCACGGAATGTGGATTAGTAAATACCATCGTGCATCATTCGAAATCATTCGTTCGAAGGTAAAATACAATTTCGTAGCAGCTTTGCTTTTTTACATTTATTTTGTACATTGTCTAATAACCTCGTTAATGCAATATAGTTGTACGTAATAGGCAATAGATTATCTTGTATTTAAACTAGTCTGTATTGACAATTTAATTACTGTGAGTAGGCAATATAAGTGTTCAACAAACTGGGATTTCTGTGTCTTGTAAACGTAGATTGTTAATAAATTACTCTGATTCTTTTATTTATTCATAAAATTGCTAAATGATGCAATATGGGTTAATTGTAGCAGATTACTGTTCTTTAATTATCATCCATATTTTATGTTGTAAGATCAGCAAAAAAATATTTAATAACAACAATAACAAACCACTAAACGCCTTAAACATTATGGCCTTACTCGCAATAATAGAATTCAGTTAACGTTCGGCTGCGCTGAGAGCCGGCGTCACTTCACGCCTAATTTTTATGTTTTTTAGAATATACTTTGGATTTTTGTTGTGGTTTTATAAAGTACATATTTTTTTAAACTCCTTAGGAAATTGAACTTCCATACTGAGATATTCAATTATCCAAAGTTTTTTTATAAATTTTATATAAAATGTTGACCAAGAGTGAAATATAAGACCATATTTCAGGTACGAAACAGTGATGTTTTAAACAATATTTATTAATAAAATCAAATACTAACCTACATCATCAGTCATGTATCTGATGATATTGATAACGATAAAACCAGGTCACTGGTCAAATAAAATATATGTGAGAAATAGTTATTATTTTATTTTATAAAACGCAGTTCCACCAATAAATATCAGTAAAAAACTTTGATTTTTTCACTCTAATATTTATTCAATATAACACTGGACTGGTACCTGAAGTGGAGGGCTGATCACCTTTCCTTCATGTGTAATCGATCGAGATAACACTGCGTTTATATGAAGCAGTGCCCTATGCACCATTGGGGTGCGGTAAGGGATTTATTATTATTTATTTATTGATATAAAAGTATTTATGCAAGTAGAGACATTTATCCACATATATTCAAATGCTTTTTTATTTCGTTGTATTTTCAGTAACATGAAATAAAAAATAAAAATATTTTTTTTTATTTGGGTTAACAACAGCAACATATGATAAACAAAACATTAAAGGTATACATGTGTGTACGAGAGTGAGTGTGTGTGTGTGATGTTGATTCTAGTAGAGACATACATATTATGCTGAGAAGCATAGTTTTTAAAGATCTTGAGAGGACAATATGCTCACCATTCGACTTTTTGACTTTTCGACTTTTTCATTTTCTTTGTGGAACTTATCTTACATAAAAATAAAATGTCAAAAAAATAGCATTTTACCATTTTTATAATTGATGTTGAAAAACTGCTTTATTCTTTATACTTGCAAATGTTTTTACACCATTGATTTTTCAATCACTTGCGGCCGTGAGTATTCATTTGCTGACATCGTTTAAGTAACGTCGAGTTAAACCCCTCTAATTGAAAATTACTTCTCACAAGTCGGTACCTACTTACATAGATAATGTCGACGCACCTTAAGTGAATACCATAGAGCAGATAATCCTTTTGCAATTTCGAGATATTGCAATGTCGCAACCAACTGCACTTGAAGAAGACCTGAGGGAGCGGAATACTGCAGCTATACTCGTTATGTTATTAGATATTATGGACCATCTTCAAACGTCTTGTGCAAGCGACACGGAATTCTCACGAGCAAACCATCTTCTATGTGGAACGATTTATGTACGTGATTATTCTCGGAACTATCTCGAGACGTAGCTTCCATAATACAAAACACAAACCTAAGTAGGTTCTCTTGTTTTTCTAGCAACAAAAGCTTTCAAAACCTTTTATGTACACATTTTTTCTAGTATCGAATGACAGTTCATGTAATTGCTGGTACTAAAGAGGCGTTAATGAGATCCTATGTGAACCATTAGCTTCGTTGAACTATTTTAGAAAGATTTTTGTTGATACCTCGACATAGATGAATACGTTATTGAGATCGGAATATGAAATTTCAGTATTTGCGATCTGTTATTGGATGATTTGAGTAATCACTCCATAAACTGTGTAACATTTACCAATCTTTTTATGATTGGCAATCGTACTTAAGATATATTAGATATATCAATAGATACATATCATCTTTTTATAGAAAGGGATAAATGGTAAGGGGTATTCACCGAGCTTACGTCCTGGCACAGACTGGTTTATGTGATCACTTTATACATAGTGTAATATTCACCATTCTGGGCATTATTAAACATTCTCATTCTCATTATAACAAGTTAAATATATGTAGAAATAAGACAACCTCTTTCATATTGCAGTAAAAATATAACGCGTAACTTCTTTTCTTAATTAACAACATGTTGCTTGATCCAAATCCTTGTTTATAAATCCTGGGTTTCTCCATTCAGGAGTTCGCTTACATTTCGTGAACATATTGTATATTATTATTGTTTGGTGATCGATACGATGCACACTATAAAATAAAATATTTTTGATTAATGCTATGATTTTTTTGGCCCATCAGATACTTTTACAAAATATTTGACCGTTGACTTCTCGAACCATTCAACTTTTAAAATAATGTCACTTTCGGCGGTAATGGCCACATCTTCTAATAGAAGCGGTGTCGTTTGAACCGAATACAACACAATGTATACATTTTCCGTCGCCATTAGACTATTGATTCTTGTAAAGTAAAAAAAATAATAATTTATCATGTTCAACTCTTTTCGTTAATAATTTGTGAGTATTATTACAATATAATGATAACTAAGTGGGTAGAGAATAACATTACGGCATTACTATTTTTATAAATAAATTAAAGTCAGTCACATTCAATCTCCGTACTTACCGTCGTAAATTTATTTATATAAATATTGATATCTAACAGTAAATTAATTAGTTTCAAACTAATGTAAATAGTATACATTTTTATTAAAAATACCCAATCATGCACTCTATGTATGGGTGTTATGTATTAAATTTTGAATTTTTCATTTGTCCATTTTTATATTAAAGCTAACTTAAATAATAAAGGAAGTAACAAAACATTTTACTTTTTAAAAAATTAACAGGTTCAAAAAAATCACTCGAAAGCTTTACACCTTTGAAATAGGATTCTCGCCTTATTCGAACAATCCTTAGATGGATCGTTTATTCCTTATTCTAAGGATTGTTTCCCCTTACTTTCGGAATTTTTTTTGGATTTTTAAACGACAACACAAAATATGCGATAGTCTTTAATCATACGTGTGTATTACAGAGCGTTTGTTTCCACTATTGAATACATTCATATTATAATTTATGGCCACGGGATATTGCGAGTACCTAAATAATGTGTAAATATTTACACGCGTTTTGATACAGTTTAACTAGAGGGAACAATGTTGCCAGTCTAATAATATAAATAATAGCGCCTACGAGTCTCATTATTAAACGAAATGGCGTTTAGCATTGTGTGAATGACAAGAGAGTGACTGCCATGTAGGAAAAGATTCCCCGATGATCTCCGTAGGCATAATTCATTTGCTTTCTATTCCAGCGACTTTTCAATTTCGCCCATTGTTAAGGAAATGTCAGGCAGATATTTGTATTTACGTTTACTTGTAACATTTACCGAGATATTCTTACTAAGTCGGTACTCTTATCGATGATTTATTGCGTGCGTGTGATACAATGATTAGATGAGAGTGTATTTGTATAACGTAGGGAGTCGTATTCGTCAACAAAACGGAGAAAGCTGTGAAATACGCAAGAAATTATCATTGAAGAATTTCAAAATGATATCAAACGAAAATGCTTATAACATCCGTACACTTTTTTCGAGGCGATAAGTAATAATTTGTAATGTATTGTTAATAAATTATATTGTATGTTATGACGTAAACATTCACTACTGTATTGATACCATTCTCTATAAGTCTAAGGGGAAAACAGACGCAGGGAAACCATAATGACCTATAATGTAAAAAAATCTTTAAAAAAAGATTTCGTTCATAAATTTAAACATAAATAATTATTATAAATTTAAATTTTTATATAAATATAAATATATATATATATTAGTAACAATCAGGATTAATTCAATTTTAAAAAACTTATTTTTTTAATAATTTGCTTTTTTTATGCAAATAAGTAGTTACATCCTGAAAATTATATTTATCCAATTATTTTGGTTATAAAAAAAATCAAATCAATTTTAAACCTACACTCAAAGACGCCAAAAACACATCAAATTACTCACTTATAAATAATCGCTAAACTATTATAATATTATCTATTTTTCGGACAATATTTAAGAATTGCCCTTGAGTATTTTGCTATTTTTTTCTACTCCTAACAACATAATATTTCAATCCTATTTTGATTAGTTTAAAGTTTACGAATACCTAATAATTTAATTAATGTACATAATAGCATGTTTTGAAGCTCACAGGTTTTAAATTAAACTTGTTTTAAACTATAATAAAATTCATCAAAGACATAATTTCAAAAAATAAATATATAATAAAAGCCGTAACATATGTGTATTATTATATATCTTTTTACGCGTATGTACCTACTATATACCATTATAACGAAGTTAGTTTGACAGATTTCGTTAGCAAGGCGATACCTAACGAGACTCATTATTCTCTCCCTACATTCCGTTGGTGATGTGATGACTTGTGTTTATTTAAGGGGAGAAAGTCGCCTGATACTCAGAAATTGTAGATAGTGCCTGATAGGATACGCGCTGCTTGAATTTGAAACAAGTACTCTGGTTGTCATCATGTGATTCAGTTACATCGGCTCTAAACAAATCGATTCAAATGAGTTTTCACTTTCTGATGACCGTACGAATACATTAATAAAACCATTTAATTGTAATGCTCTGTACGTGTTTGCCATTTTACCTATTAATGTTGAATTACCAAGGATTTTTTGTCAAATGTACACGTACAAAGGTACCTATACATAAATATCGATGCCTTGATGCAAAAATGTACTCATTAAAACTTTTTTAGTAGAGTAATTTTAAACATTTTATTGAAAACAACATGTAGTTGTCGTGTTTATTCTGTGTTTGATTACTGTTTTATACCGTTTATTTAAATTATATCAACTTGTTTTTGACATGTTAAACAGTGTTACTTAAAAAAATGACAAGCGCAAAAAGATCTCCTAAAATATTTTTAAAAAAATCTGCAATTATAGTACGTTTATGTGATCATCATTAAGTCATCGATATGCTTTTTCTAACAATAATAAAATCAGTTTCCTTATTTTTTGCTGTCTTTTTCTACATCTTTGTTGTAGAATATGAATTTTCGAAATGAAAATGATACGGAATGCATAAAAAAACGTTTTAAAAAATAGTGTAATTTACCAAACAAAACTTAAATTAAACATGAATAGATACTACCACAAAATGGCTCTCGAATCAATTAATGAAAAATAAAATGGTATTGATGAGGTTAGCAATGTCTAATTTGAGTGTTGATATTGTTTCAGATGACCCCTACTACTGCGGCTTGCGCGCTCGCGTTCCCAACTTCGTGAAGGCGAACGGCGTCGGCGTCGGCGTCCCGGCGGTGGGCGCTGCGGGCAAGGCCGCCAAGGAGGTCGGCGCGCCCAGCAAGCGCTACAGCCTCGCGCAGGCGCACCCGCTGCTGCTGCACCACGCGCACGTGCACCACCCGCCCGTCTGGCACGCGCGCTCCTACGAGAGCGGCATCGGTGCGTATGAACCCGAGCTGCTGTGGGGCGGCGCGCAAAGCCCGCACGAGCGCGACTTCCTCGAGCACGAGGAGCGCCTGCGCGCCGAGCGGCGCCGGGACAAAAAGATGTCCGCCAATGAGATCCGGGGAGCCAAGGCGGCCGACCATGCCAAACTGAGGTTCCTGCATCAGCCGCGGTAGACACTTTGGAAGACTTCGCGGCGCGATAAGCGCCACACCCTTTAGCAGGGGAGACCGAGGATTCTGCTGAGGAACAACCTTCGAGCTTCGCGGACTTAACTCTTCTTAAGATCCAAAATTTGCATGGCATCCAGAAAATTATTTATTAATTTTCATCCGAAGGTCTCTTCTACTATCGGTTCGCTTATTGCGCTCGCATTTTGTTTTAAATTTTAAAATTTAAGTTTAAGTTATGAAACTTTATTATTATTATCGTTCGTAATTTTACGTGTATATTAAAAGATGCAGAATCCTCAAGTAAGCTTCCAGTGTCGATAATATATCACTAGCCTTCTCGCACACACCGCAAAGAACCAGATTCATCATTATGAGAAAATCTGAGCAAGTTGTACATAAAACACGATTACCGAGGCACCATCTCGCCAACCCCTCACACGCACTGTGTTACCCTAACCCGCTTCCTGACCGATGACTGACAATCGAAGATATTTAACTGTGTCCTGTGTCGAGTTCAAGTTCCGCAGAGGTCTTCAGCGCGGGCAATCGGCCAGACCGAATGTTCCTGGCCGGGCGACTTGAACGAACCACCCGCATTTGTGCTAAACCTGGTATTTATGTGTTTCACTTTTTGTGCTTTCGATCTCATACAATCATTTCGGTCATGCGGTGAATTGTCTCATCACTACAGGTGACTGACGTAACAAAACCCAGACATTGACACGCGAACATTTATTAATAAATCATCGGCATCTCCATCACCGTTGTCCAAACCAGAGCAGAGCTACGCGACTGTTATTTCATGGAGTATTAACTGTCTTCAAGATTTTTATCTTTATTTAGTCGATAAACATTCGACAAACGGAAATTCTAATTACAAATTGATAATTAAAAAATAGTTCCATAACATTCAATCAATCAGTATTTTTAATGTATATTTTGTTTATTCATTACAATTAAAACTTTCAAAAACTACAGAGAAACAATTGAAAAGAAAATAAATCCTGTGTACGGTTTTTATTTTTATTCGCATTGTCTACCTGTCAATCAATTCATTTAAAAAATATATGTCGCAAGATCAATTTCATTGCAGCCTTAATTGATTTTATATTTGTCGCCAAGCGTGTCTTTCCGTGCTCAAATCGGATATATTTTTTGTGACTTATCTATTCGACAAGTTGTCGATAAAAAAGGTATCCTTATGTATTTTAATCGGGCTTTCGAATTGCTTCATAAATTTCCATGAGGTTCATTTGAGATTAAGTTCACCAAGTTGGATAGCTATCCAAGTCAAGTTTTCAATATCCACATCATGCGTGTAAAGAAAGGAATCGATGATTAAAAATATTACATTTATGTAATGAATTATTTCTTAATAGTAAATGTTATTGTAACTTGTAAGTTAAGGTGTGTTAAAAGTTTAAAACCTTTTCGCTTAAGTTTAAGGCGGTAACACCTTTGGCGAGTATTTTTTTTTAAACCAAAGGGTACTTATAGGCGGGGAAGATCGATATCTATATTTTACTTTCAACTTCAAATGGTGAAATAAAACAATATAATATAAAATTCGTAACGAACTGTTATTATTTCCTAAAGTCAAATACAAATTTACCGTACTTATTCCTTCTACGATAATTCTGCCTATTGGAATGTATCAATCAAATCACGTTTTCGGCTATATAATTATAATATTCTATCAATAAAAAATCGCATCAACATTTCAAATATGATTCATACTAAATAATCATTTAATTTTCGACATTGTCATTAACTTCATCCACCATTTTATTCATAAAAAAATATTAACAAACTTAATCAATGTCGTTAATGTTTATGTAGGTACTACAAGCAATATGAATCGTTTTTCGTTTAAAAATATTGTGTATAAATGAAACGGTGCAAAAATTTCTTACTGTGCTTACATTATTGATTGCTTTATGTCTACTGTACCGTTAAGTCTTTATTACATATACCAATGTAGGTAAGTAATACGTATGTATACCTACTACATATGTACATATATTGTAAATATTACATATAAGACTGTTTCCGCTTGCGGCGATCGCGATGCTCATTCGAGTTTTGTGCAACGCCGCTAAATTCAATCCGTTGCAAAATGAAAAACAAAATAAAATTAATGATTCCAAAATTTCCAATAAAAAAATAATGAACTGCGATCTTTCTTCCGGTAGTTTCTTCGAGGCAGCGCCCGCGCACAGCGCCGCGCACGTTTCGCAACGCGGAGCGGCGAGCGGCCGGCCGGTGCACAAATACGCTCTCGATATTAAACTTCCTGAAATGCCAGACTTGTCGGGCTGTTGGGAAATACTTAACGGCTGAAAACTTGCCATTAATTTCCTCACCACTACGGCACCCGCCGCGTCAACACTGAACTAGCTAGTACCTACATCAGTGCACACCCAAATGATGAATCGATCTAGTTGCTATACTAAACCGTAGGTTTCGAATAAAGTTCAAATTTTAAGCTTGATTCTATGTAGAGTTCAATTCCGATAGTATTTTTTTTTAAATATAACGAAATATATTAAAGTACACTCACTATAAAGATGCAAAAACTGTACAGACTAAAAAATCACGCACAGACATCCAACTAGTGAGCTCTTTTGGATAAGTTTAACATTATAACAAATTGATTTTTCATCATCGAGAAAAATCTTTAATATTTTTGATATACGAGTACATGTAAGAAAATATTTACATGTACTGGTTACTCAACTGGTTTGAGTTTTTGTCGGCTAAACTGTATTTAGAAAATTAGTTTTTTATAAACATATTTCACCACTCACAATATTTTGTGTGTCTCCAAATCCTTGTTCACAAATCTGGGTTTCTCCACTTAAGAGTTATTCTTACATTTCAACATCTCGATATAGATGAAGAAGAACTGATCACTTGAACCAGCCTATGACAGGTCTTAAACCCTGTCAATACCTAGACTTCCATATTCTTTTTATCTATGTTGAGATGTCAAAATAGTGCATTACCTTTTTTCACAATGATTAAAAGAAAAAATTTCACTTTTTAAAATGTTAATGTATACAATGCTACACAAAGCTGTCCATTAATTTTCCAAAGCAATTTAATATTTATGTGTCAAAAAAATCGATGAATTTTTTCATGATGATGAAAAGTATCCAATTCGTTCATATATTCATAAAATTAATTTGAAGCATGAAATAAGGTCCGATAATTTTTAGTATGCACAATTTTGGTATATATATTATTGACTCAGAAACATGATATTGGCACACCGCAGGTATCTTTTATTTGATGACAATACAATACGTACATACAATATATCAAGTAAACAAGTTTCGTGAAACCGCGGTTCATTTATTAAAACATCTATTAGGCGAAGATGGTAATCGGTCCTGATTCGAGCGGTCCGATATTTAGTATGCGTTTACTTTTATTTATGGTTGCCATTAAAGTCTAAATTATTTTCATACTCGTTTGACATGTTTATTACGTTTAATATTCAATCATTCTGTCTCGGTTACATAACAGTTATAACAAACATTATTTGTGCAAATAGAAAACTGAAATAAACCGTTCATATTATTTCATAATCGTATATCGTGTTCCTTGATAATTTAAAAGTATGGCGGTGGGTTACTATTCTACGTATTTTATTTTTTTAATCATTATATCATATCACTTATGTGGTAAATGTACAAAACACGAATACGATAGTAAATATTGGCAATTTTTTTACAATCATTGCTACTTTTTCATTTAACGGATATTAATTAAGAATTCATGTGCATATATCGAAAAGTTAAATAAAGAAAAGTATCTTAGAAGACATTATTTTTTACAAAAATAAAAATGTAATCGTTTTATTCAAAATCATAATTCTCTTAAAGTTATTCACCGATTGCTTTGAAATTTAAACACAACGCGTTGTGTTTAAATTTCAACGTTGCAACGTTGCATCGAAATACGAGCATGTTTTCATATATATCTGGGATAGCTGTTTTTACCTGCGACGGGTAAAAACATAGTTGTCCGTAGACAGTTTTTTTACCAAAATGGAAGCGCCATCTGTGGAACGTAACAGCAACACACGTAATATGTAACATCGCTCATGGCGGACAACGTGTTTCTTGACAGCTGCTGTCACTTTCTGTCATTTTCGATGATTCGACTGCATTTTTGTTTCGTAGATTTGTTATATTATATTTTCATTGCTTCACAAGCAACGCGTGGCCAGATACAGCTAGTCATCAATAAATTTCATGTAAATATATATATTTTTTATATGTTAACCCAACCCTAATTATTTTAAATAGAATGTTTCTCAACCTCATTTAGGAACAGGCATTATAATATTTGTGTTCATTATGTCCAAATTTCTAATGTGTTATTTAACGACCTAAAGTCACTTGGTCAAATGGTCGCTTTTTGCTCCAAATATAATTGTAAAAATAGAGTCAGAAACCGACAATTAGTAGTTCCGTGGTCACGTACGTGAGCAATGACTAGTGACCAGTGAGTAGAACTCGGTACCTACGCCTGGTGACATAGTATTTTGTATTTTCCTACTTTGCAAATAGAAACGTTCTCTTTTTCCATTGTCATTCCATTCAGACGGAAAAGAGACAAATGATAGTCCGGTCACGACTTAATATCACCGATGGATTGTGATCGTTACAGATTCCATTACATGACTTCTAAATTAACCTACCGTCTTTTGTACGCACTAGATGAATAGTTCACCGACCACAATAAATTGTATTCAGCCGATATTTGCGGTTAAGTATCGTTATAAAATGATTAGCGGGGAAATCGTTCGTCGTACTTACTCTGATTTCGTAAACTACCTTTTATTGAGCTGTGTTTGCAAGCTCTTTCTTCCCGAAGCGCCTGATTCTGCAAAAGAATCTCTTATATGTTACTTAACAAAGTAACATGTAAAATAAATATAAATCAAATGAGTCACGTAAAAATCAGTATTCAGCTACTATTTACTACTCAATCAAAAAAAAATATCTACAACAACAACAAAAAACCTTATCTTAGCTGTGTATAGTTCTAGGCTCCATAAAACAAATTAATACATAACATTTTGTATTGAGTCATATATTTTTTTACAATATTGTGGTTAAGGATGCTAAAAAGAAAAAAAAATAATAAAGGTATTGGACCTCGCATATTGTTAATACATTTTGAATTTTTAAAATATTTAATCTTGTCAAAAGGTATAGTTAATCTATGGTACTCTATGTTGAAATCAATATAGAGTATGAAAGAACATCTCAACGTATTATATTCATACATATTTATTTTACTCACAAATGATATGATTTATAAACTTAATCCAAAAATATACATAAGAATTGCTCAAAGAAGCTTATGTGATAAAAAAAACTTTGTTTGATACGGATTTGAAAAAAAAACACGTAGTATTGAAATTAATATGAATTTTTATTATTATTTTACGCAATCACCTAACTGTTGGCGCCCATGAGATAGTAACTACGAGACAATGGAGTATCAATCGATATTAACAGATCGTTACTTGGAATGGCAACAATTGACATTTATGTCCACTGCAGCTGCATACCTCAGCAACTACTAAACCTTTGATTGCACGGGTGTGTCACATTCGCGAGACATGACACTAGCTATCCCCTAACAAAAGGTTTTAGCATTTCAGGAAATGAGTTTTAAATTACCCGTTGCACAAACGACATTCGATAGATATATTTAAATATGTCATACAAATCGATTTAAATTCTACATATTTACATCTTGGATTTGTTTCCTAATATGAAATGAAAAACACTTATATTTGTGTAAAAATATGAGGTCTCACTTAAAGCCTTTGTCTTACCTAAATTTTGTGCGGGTTTAATTAAGAGTGTGAATATTATTATCATTTAGAACTATTGATAAATTAGTACATTCCTATCGTATATTACGCAGTTTATTTTTATGCCGGCCACATGGAAAATTTTTATAGTACATAAAAAAATAACTAAAGTTATCGTTTCTATTCGTAATTTCATTATTTGTCACCCTTTTGGACATTTTCTAGAGCTTTTCTTGGAACTATTTTTTGACATTTTTAAGGACCCCTACAAATAAAACGAGCATCATTATTTTACATCAACTAAAAATCAAACTTAAAATTATCCACTAAAACCAAAAAATACATTGTTGACGTCAAAATAAAATTAAAACATACTTTAAAAATAATGTATATATTTATATATATATATATATATATATATATATATATATATATATATATATATATATATATATATATATATATATATATATATATATATATATATATATATATATATATATATATATATATATATATATATATATATATATATATATATATATATATATATATATATATATATATATATATATATATATATATATATAATAAATAACAAAATAACATAAACAAACATCCATTTTAAAACCACATTTAAACATATTAAAAACGGAAAACATTCAAAGCATGTAATTATTTTTTTACTGAAGAATTCTAATTTTTAAACTTTAATACCCTTGCGTAAAAAATAATAAAAAACATCATAAAACCGAGCAAAATGTTTAAAGAATACTACAGTTTTAAAAATATTTGTATAAAAATTTCTTACAAAATTTCCGTTTCTTTGAAAAGTGATCCAGTATTTACCGTCGAAATCTTTGCTCATGAGCAACCCACAGATTGCCGTTTCCGATTCCGTAAAAGGTTCGACTTCTTGTCTTATTTCCTGCCGGTTCTCCATTGCAAAAGTTGAATCTTCCTTCCATCGGTGGGTAGACCAGAAACATTAAGTCATCATTAAAACGTAAGATTAAAAAAACATTCTTTGCGTAGGAGGCACACCTAATATTCGACCGGAGATCCATTCTCAGACTATGCCTGCAATGCAGCGCTGCTAAAAATTCATTCCTTGAAGGCCATAAAAAACTATTTGCTCTTGAACTTTGATGATAATAATAATTTGTGCTGACAATGAGTAGCTGTTGGTAAATCAGTGATCGAATGATCGATCAACAGATTACGAAACACATGTTTTTTAGATAGATAATGTTTCACCCACTCACCGCGATGACTATCGAAGCTGTTGCTGATGTTACGAGTATGTCTACGATTGAATTATTAATATTACAAATAACATTGAAACAGCAAAACGATCCTTGATTTTATTAACTTCTCCGTTTTCCTAATCCTATACCGAGATACAAACGTTTTTTAACCATTGATCATGTTGAATGCCTGAAGCAATATTTATTAAAATTATATCATAAACATTGTCCGCCTTCGTAGTGTAATGGTCAGCATGCTCGGCTACCGTTCTGGAGGTCCCGGGTTCGATTCCCAAGGAGGGTTTAATAAATATAAGTGATTTTTTCACTGTAATATTTATTCAATATTACACTGGACTGGTACCTGAAGTGGAGGGCTGATCACCTTTCCTTCATGTGTAAACGATCGAGATAACACTGCGTTTATATGAAGCAGTGCCCTATGCACCATTGGGGTGCGGTAAGGGATTTATTTATTTATTATATCATTAACACTTCTTTTTCACTGTTATTCGCACATGAAAAAAAATGTTTCACAATATCTTAATATGTTCACGAGGGATGTAGCAGAATTCTCACACTGATCTTACTGATAATTATGTTTTAGTATGGAACTATAAAAAGACAGAGGTTTTATTATATTTTATTTAAATTATTGAAAACGCGTTTGATTCGATAAGACTAAATAGTGAGTGTCGTGATTACTTGTTGCAAGAATAATGATATCTTATTAGTGTCCGTTTCAGCCGACACCGTTGCGAATAGGATAAACATAGGGTGCGCGGTAACGTGACACTACGGTTTAAAATAAAGCGAAAGTAAATTGGCGGCAAGGTCGCCCGATACAGTAATAATACTCGTACCTAGTACCAACGCTACCAGCAGTCGAATGAGATATTATTATTATGTCGGTTCAAACAAGTATCGCTTCGTTTCAAGGTTCCCAATCTTGCTAATTTGAAAACCTCCCTTTAGTGTGCAAATTTCTAAAGTAATTCGCAAAATACGTCCGATCGAAAGTGTGCTTTAAAATTCAAGAATATATTTTTTAATTATCTGCAAGCTAAGTTAAAATTATATGCACTGTTTCCATGTTATCTTTCCATTGTAATACCATCTCTGAGATATAGAAGTAATAAAATATTACAATAGATTATAGAGATAACTTTGTGGTGGTGCCAAAAATTAATAATTACTTTTTTTTAATTAATCGGCTAGGTACTCAAAAAATTAAATAATTTTTATCATTCAGCATAAAAATAATTAAATAACTCAATATCATCTAAGTTCAATCGACCTTGTTGGATCTTTTCGATGTTCCAAAAATAAAAGTTATCGGTTCGGACTGGAAAACTGTAATTTTGTTAATATATAATTAATCAGTAATATTTCCAAATTAACCCTTATATTATTCTCGCTCTGAATTTTTTTTGGTGTATCTTAAAATTTAATACCTTCTTTACCATAGGTGTAAAATAGCTAGTGTTCTTTATCTAGCTGTAAAATGTTCGTTTGCTTGAGTATTAAATTTTACTTCTACATCAAGTACTTTTTTTATTTAAAAAGTACGATGTGACCCAATATGTTCATAAATCTACAGTTATTTGGGATCAGTTATTCAAAAAGTTATAAAAGGAAAAAAACTGTCCTCTTTAATTCTCGTAAAATATTAAATATCACTGGTTGACCTGCGCGATAACTACAAAAAAACTGTTGATTTCCGACATTTCGCATAAAATCGAATTAATACGTACCTGTTAATTAATTATAACACAATCACAAAGTACAAAAATAAATGAATAGAATAATGATTAAACAAAATACACAGTTTCTTATTTGTTAGATGTGTAACAGTTTTAAGAGCATGATCGAAATAAGTCTTCTACAAGACACCAAATAACCATTTTCGTGTTTTTGTATTATATAAACAGATTGAACTAAATTTCAATACTCTCAACGAAGCTTCATTTTCTTATATTTTACAAGTAATGCATGATACATAATAATTATCTCCTTTTCCATTTCTTGCATGTACAAAGCGCACTTTATTGTATACATACGCAATTTTCATGTCACGCATAAAAACGCTACGCTTCATTAAAAAAAATATAAGTTTTTATTTAGTCCATTTTATTGTTAATTTTGATTTATTTTAGAAATTCAGAAATATTAAACTTTATTATTTAAATAAAACAGCTATATATTAGTATACTGTTTAATTTAATTTCATGTTAAAGCAAGGTACCTTCATTTTGCAAGGGATCTTAAGTTTTATGCTAGTTAGTATAAATGACATTTCTTATCAATGCTTTTAAGGTAATAGTGTAAAATTTCATATTCATATTCTTTAAATTCCTTTATGTATCGTAATATTTTTGGTGTTTTCAATATTTTAATTATTTATTTTTAATTTTCCAGATTCGGACCACCTAGAAATATCGCCATATAATCAGATATACGGCCGACTACCCCTACCTACTAGAGGTTTCATCCCGCAACAGCAGAGACAGATGTTCATTGGAGAGTGGGACTAAATCCTTTATCAATCGATGCGTAATCCTATTACAATTTGCGGTGCTCTGTACATACCCCATGCCATAAGAAAAGGACTTTTTACCCCAAAGATTATTGACTGAAAAGAAAAATTAACTAAAGCTAGGGGAAAAGAAGGGAAAATTAAGCGTATTCACTAAATTCAGTCAAAAATGAAATGGGTTTAAAATCCCGAAACAACTTCACTAACTTATTTAATGCATCTTTTGGAGACATGGAGAAAAATACCGCAAAATGCCATTTAAAGACGGAAGTGAGAGTGACGACTCTAAGATTGTGTTGTGCTAATAATTATCATAGGAAAAAACAATTAAATAGTTTTTTTTGTAGGCTATTCAACATTTAAAGCGTATCTTTAGGTACTACGTCAAATTTATTAAACGTAACAGTGTAATCATGTTTTCTATGATTTTGTATTATTTTTAGTTTAGTCGACTTATTTTTATATTATTCATTTATATGTATTTTTTAATATTTTTACTGCCATTAACTTTCTGTCGTTTTCACTTAAGACATCCATTGAATTAAACATGTGGTACTTAAAATGACAATTTCTTTGTAAATACATGTAAGTGTCTAGGCATATAATATGTATCAATCATAAAATTAGGATTTTTCTTTTAGAATTTTTAGGTACTATGGAAGAGTTTACATAAATTTCTAGGATGTAAACCGGAGTCAATGATTTAAAAAAATAAATATGAAGTCCAACTGCCAATGAAAATGACATTTGATACACAAATGTAATTTTATTCAAGGAAAACGGTGTATTTATTAAGTGACTGAATGTTCACGATTGATATGCGAGTATTATGATGAATAATGCATTTCAGGACCAATTATTTTTTAAATATTTTTATTTTGTAAATAATTTAAAAAAATTTTATATGTAAACGTACTCACGAAATGATTACATGTTATTATTATAAATACGTACATTATTATACATATAGATTATAATAAGCAAATAGAAAAAAGTTATAGAAAAAAAAATCGACCGTAAAATAATTTTGAATTTAATACTCAAATACAATGAAAGTAAGAGTAAATGCAATCAAAATGATTTGAGAATTTTTTATATGAAAAATTACTTTTATAGATCATACAAAATTTATTATTCAACTGCAATATGGTCATTAGAAAGTAATAAATTTTCGGGACTTTAAGCTCATTAAAGTGTCCGTATAAGTCTCCATTAAAATAATCGACATTTGTTTATTTATAAGTAGGCTTTATTGCAATATCAATTATTTATATGTGTAAATACATAGTTAGTAAGATAGTGTAAAAAGTCTTGTAATTAGTTGAGTTTCATAACTCTCAGTTTCGTCAAATATACGAACCTGTATGTTATTAAAATAATATCTAACATAATTATTCGTTTTTATATTACGCCAATATTATAAGTAATTTAATCATAAAGTAACGAAGCACTGCCTTAATTCGAAATGAATATGATATTATTAATCATTTTAATGCATTACGTACTTTTAAAGAATATATTGTATTTGTCCCACGTTATGACTGAAATTGTTACCCTAAAACATCGGTTATAATAAAAGCAAATCTAAAGAAGCGTCTTTATTGAAACAATGCTCCTCTTGTTTCGAAATAATATATATACGAAGCAATATATACGAGAACATCGTTACCATTTTTTATATATTGAAAATAATACGAAAACTAGCTTCTTTATTCAGTTACTGAAATGCGTCTGACATATTGGTGAACATTATCGTGCAAAATGACTTTATCAAGTCATCTACATGATATATTAATTTACATTTTGATAACCTACTGCGGCATTTTTACAGTGACGATAATTCTAAAAGTATGTGCATATATATTCCACAATATTATTTTATGCCATGTGGAATTTCATCGAAACATTGTAAGATATATTATTCGATACGACTAGAACTTCTTACAACAACAAAAAATAAGAACAAAATTACAAGAACAAAAATACAAATGTTTAAATTCCTGTGTGCCAAGAAATAAAGAAAACCATATTCGTTAGCATTCAGATACACAGTTATAAATCTTTTTCTTGGCCGCTTGAATTATTTAAAAAGTATAAATATCTTTATACGAAAATGTAAAAAAAACTTAATATGTTAAAAATTGAATTCCTCATTGCGAAGTCAAATTAAATTAAAAATCACTAGCAAACAGTGAAGGCAGAAAATGCAAATTAAATCATTAGTATTTTTTTGCAAATAAATCACTAATTAAAAATAAAATACTTACTAGTCTTATTGTACATTTTTGTTTTCAATATTACGATACAAATGTAATATTTGCAAATACCTTGGACGCATTTCAAATCAAATAGCTGAATTATTATATCTTTTACTGCTCAAATAATATTTCAAACTACAGTTGACTTTTAATTAACAATGTATAAAGAATAAAGCAAAATTTGCTATTTTAGGAACATTTTTAGACGAGATTGAGGAAACCACTGTATATTAATTTACTTACCCATACTATAAAAACATTTACTATTACGAATTGTATTAACTGATTGTAATTAAGATATGTAACCTCTAATATTAAGATTGGTGTCGGAAAAATATATTTTTATGTTTGTATCAATAAATAGAAAATCAAATACAATATATTTGTCTTTTATTTTTATAATGACCTTTCTAACATATGCATATAAATATATATATTTATATATATATATATATATATATATATATATATATATATATATATATATATATATATATATATATATATATATATATATGTATATATATATATATGTATATATATATGTATATATATATATATAATATATATATATATATATATATATATATATATATATATATATATATATATATATATATATATATATATATATATATATATATATATATATATATATATATATATATATATATATATATATATATATATATATATATATATATATATATATATATATATATATATATATATATATATATATATATATATATATATATATATATATATATATATATATATATATATATATATATATATATATATATATATATATATATATATATATATATAAATTGAATAAAAGTATCATAGGATCATTTTGATTAGTCAAGAACGTTCATACAGTGGTGACCTCTAGCGTCAAAACTTAGAAGCTAATACGTTGCCATAACAACAATAATACAACAAACACGATAACGTAATAAGCGTGCGTGTTTTCACCTCAGGTGGGAGGTAATTTTTATAGCACCTGTTCAGGCAAATATATGGATTATCCGCAAAGTGGGCGCCAGTCTACCGTCAGATGGCGCGCGGACATTGCAGAATCTGACCGGGAGAGAGGCAGACCGACTTCCAGACGAGGTTTGCACGACGGTTCGGCGCGAAGCAGCGCCAGTTTTCAAAATATTACTCAGAGGTGAGAAAAGTTGTATTAATTACGATCCATACGATTATCTTCAACTTTTAAGACGCTATTATAACAAGCGACATAAGTCAAAATAAATGCGCCAAAATAGTTGTGACTTATATAGATTGTACGAAATATGACCAATCGATTTGGTTGCTATTTGAGCTATTTTTCTATGACAACAGTATATACAATAGATACAACATAATGAACGCGGTGAGCAATGATTTTGGTAGGTAATGATTATATTATTTTATTGGTTAATTTACTATTCTTCATCATTCAACATAAACAATGATTTTTAGAGGTAATGATTGTATTTTATATTTACAACATTTTGAGTGTGTCCGAATACTTGTTCACAAAATCTGGATTATCTCCAATCACAAGAGTTATTTTCATATTATTTGTTGACATCTCATCAATAATGGGTAGAATAGGTGAATTTTACACGTATGTAAAGTGATCACTTAAACCAGCCTATGACGGTCGTCAGCCCCGTAAATGCCCAGACTTCCATATTCTTCTTCATCTTTGATGAAATGTGAAAAAAATAATTGTATTTTATATTATTTTATTGGTTTATTTCCTCTTCTTCATCATCAAACCCTCATCCTTACCCAATAGTGCATAGGGCACTACATCCGATCGACGCGGTGCTGTCTTGAGTGTTAATTACGTGAAGGCAAGGTGATCAATCCTACGCTTTAGTACTAGTTTAGAGAGATATTAAAAATATATTATTTTTGCATTTATTATGCAGTGTTTAAGGCACTGCATCAAATTGATGCAATGTTAAGTTGATGGTAAATTTATGCAGGCAATGTTATCAATCGAAGCGCAGCTTTAGGTTACAGTCCAAGGTAATATTGAATAAATATTAAAAGTATAAAAACATTTAATATGTTTTAACCTCCCTGGGAATCAAACCAAGAACCTCCACCATAGTAGGCAGATGCGCTAACCACTACAATACATGTCATAGCCTTATCTTTTTCTTAAAACCCTTTTCCGCACCCCAACGGTGCAAAGGGCACTGCATCATATAAATGCAGTGTTATCTTACACATGACGGAAAGGTGATCAGCCCTCCGCTTCAGGTCCGGAGTAATATTAAATAAATATTAGAGTAAAAAAAATCACTTATATTTATGTGACCCCCCCCCTGGGAATCAAACTCGGGACCTCCAGAACGATAGCCGAGCATGCTGACCCATACACTACAGAGGCGGAAATACCTAATTTAAAGAATAAAATTACTTTTATTAAATTTACATAATTTACTTGACATTTATGTGAAACAGAAAAAGTGCAATGCGTCCCGGATCAGCATACAGAGGAGGGACGGCCTCGCGTCTCACCAGCAACAGTTTTGGGGCGCCTCCCCCTACAGCTGTTCTCAGAATGGGAACTGCCTCCCGGACTAGTATTAATATGGTATGTTACTACATATACAGTAAAAAAACATAAACTAGTAGTTCTGAACCGTTTTGAAGTCAGGGTGCACTTTTGATCATAAAGAAAATTCGTGGCATACCTAAATTAAAAATTAAACCCATTATATGAATACAGATGATTTAAAAATGACATTAATTTTAAAAAAATAAATAAAAACATAATTACTCCAATGAAACTTTTTGCTGCGAAAATGATTTAATGTGACACCTGAGCTTGTCGGCTTTTACAAATTTCTGCGATATTAGGTCTAATATTTGATATAGCTACTCTCATTTCTTCATACGAATTGCTAAGCCAAGGTTCACAAATCAAGGGTCACAAATCCTTTCCATTGAAAGGACATTGAACCTACCATTGATGGAGCACCGTCTGTACAAATTTTTACAGATAATTGCCAAGATATTTTCATTTGTTCCAAGTATGATGATATAGAATCAAAGATATCTTGACCGCTGTTGTGAGCTGAGCTGTGAATTGACACATTCAATTTGCAACTCAAATCGCACAGTAAATGAGCCAACATTAAATTTTGGTTTTCATAATTTCGCAGAGCACTTAAGAGCCACTACACGTATGAAGATTTATTTAATTTACCCCATGGGCTATATATTCGGTATGCCACGGTCTATATGCATTTCGATGGTCGATGTTTTAGATGGATCGCCCGATCACTCAGCAGGGGCTATCCGGTTTGCGTACAGGAACCGGGGTTGCCAGACAGAGGCAGCTTCACGACCGTCGCTACTGGGAGGAGGAATTGGGGGGAAGGGTGCGGATGTTGAGAGCGGAGATAGAGAGACTGCACAAAGCGGCCGACACGGCAGCGAGAGAGAAGTCTGCCAACAAGCACTACGAGTCCAGAGGGCGAGAACTTGCACAGGAGCTTACAGGTCCAATCCACGAATAGGCAATGGACAAATCACATTTTTTTGTTTGACTGTTGCTTTTTTTTCTTGCAGCCACTAACCGAATCTTGTCCAGTGTATAGAGAACAATTATAATAAGCATTGTTTATTTCTTCATTTATCTGCTAAACAAAATTAAAACTGCCAGTCTGATGATGTCGGTAACGACGAAACCCGGTCGCTGGTCAAATAAAAAAGTGGAAAAGCTAAAAATATTGGTTTTAATCTAATAATAAATTAAAATTAAAACTGAAATAAAAGGGTGTTGATTGTTTATTATATTGATCTCTATTCATAAAGCAATGTCATATCAATGGTTTTAATAAGAAGAAAAAAATAAAGTATATTTTGCCCTTTTTTCCTTCCCTTTTTTTATAAGTATAAAAAAAGTTTTGTAGTATTTGACCGTTAGCTGGCAATTACTCGTACTTTTTTATAATATAGTCTTATATTCGTGCATATAAATAAACAGTTTGTCAAAATTGCCCACATCTATAGAAATATTTACTTACCATAAGGTACCTACTCGTACATACAAATGTATTAGTTTTCCAATAAAAAAAATATTGAATGGGAATTAACAAATTTCACAGGACAAGACCACCAAGTAACATGTTAATATTAAATATATGTGTAATATCTCAGCACTGACTAATTTTTACAGAGTTTTGTTTTTTGAGAATAAAATTTCCTTGGTTCCTTATAATACTGACAAAATTTTGGGACACTTCACCCATATGAAATTTTTCTAGCATTTTAAAACTGAGAATAAATATTCCATGCTGAATCTAAAGATTAATTTCCATCTCCTATTGATTCAATGTATCATTTATATTCTTATGTTAATTCTATAGGACTATGAGTAGAACTTACTAGAAATCCGATAAAGTGAATAATAATTTCTTACCTTGTACAGATTTGCAAGGGCGATTAACTGACTACAATTTAGCTGCCCAAATGTTGACTGCGGCAGACATAACAGCTATCCAAAGGCAAACAAGTGAATTGGAGAACTCCAATAAACAAATGGCAGAAGAACTTGAAATGGTATTTGCCGAGAGGCAAAGGAAAGAAGGACAATTACGGCAAATCACGGATCAGATCAAAAAAGTAAATAATAATTATCCTTCAATATTTACATGAATTATTTTTCATTAATATTTACATTAATTTTTTATTAATATTTACAATATTTACATTAATTATATTTACATTAATTGTTTTTCCTTAATTATTTTATTAAGATTGATTTTATTAACGGGAAAGGTGCATTATAACAAGATTCCTCTCCCTATATTTACAATACTTAAAATATTTAAAACCTTTTATCTCGTTATGTTTATTTTGCATTATTTTCCTAAAATGTTTGTAACTGAAATAAACCGTGCAATAAATTATTTCAGGAGCAAGGTACCGTAGATGCACTGATCCATGAAATGACTCCCGTGGAGAAAAAACAGTATCTTCAGCTCAGAGATACGGCAGGGAGCTTGCAAGAAGAAGTAGATCAAACAAGATTTCAACTTGAGGAACTGTCAAAAGCAAAAAATGATCTAGAAAAACAAATATCCATATCACAGGTTTTTTTTATATACTGTATAACTATATTATAATAAATTGAATTTAAAGAATATTAATATATTTTTACTCATTTCCGGATAGATGAAGACACACATGGTAGATTTAATTCGAAAACTGATGACAGTCGAAGAGAAAAAGAATGAATTAAAAGATGAAATGAGTAACAAGCTACAACCAGCCCAGGAACGAGAACAGCTTTTAGCGCAGGTGAACCTTTTTACCATATTTTAATAAAACCAATATTACAAGCAATTTGAAAATTGTCTACAAATAAAGTATCTATTGATCCAGGTTCGGGAGGATAATGCGGCAATTTCTACAATGGAAAGCAATGCACAGTCAGTAAAACAAGAAATAAAACGAGCTCAAGATCTTCTCGAACAAGCTGAACAAGTATGTACTAATTCTAAATTTTAATACAAAAATCATGTTTATTCACACATGTTATTTCATTAATTTTCGTCATAGGATTTAGAAGAAGGTCAGTCAGAACGTCACCAGAAGTACAGAGAGTTGAAAAAACGGGAAGAGACAATGGAATTATTCATGTCATCCTTTGAACAAAATATGACTGATGAAAAGGCCAAGATCGACCAATTGGAATCAAATATCATATTTTCTTTGGAGCACTCGAGTTCTAATCTTGATCAGTTGAATTTCGATGAAATAGATTCCCTGAAGCAACGAGACGGTGGATACAGTTCCATGTCGGGAGCTGATAACGACAGTAACAAGTCCGTTGAGAGTCTCGCTAAAGAATATGGAAGACTCGAGGTGCAATTGAAAAAGGTATCTTTTCTAATCTGCACTATTCCTACCTCAATCAAAATGTTATTTTTTGTACAGACAGTTTGTTAATTACTCATTACAGACTCGAGACACTCGCGAGCGGCTGGCTGCAGAAGTAA
This sequence comes from Brachycentrus maculatus, assembly GCF_059751285.1. Classification (NCBI taxonomy): domain Eukaryota; kingdom Metazoa; phylum Arthropoda; class Insecta; order Trichoptera; family Brachycentridae; genus Brachycentrus; species Brachycentrus maculatus. Next base: position 2,446,572 of record NW_028280843.1, on the reverse strand, counting down.
ATGCATTACCGGAAAAAATTTCAGCGCTACACCAATCGATAGAGCAATTTTCTAATTTGGACACACTGAGAAGTAATGGTGCAACTAAGAGGCGACAACTTAAGGACGAAATATCCTCTTTAAAGGAAAAATTGGCACCTACAGACAGTGCAGTGCAGGAAGCATCTAAAAGATACCGGGAACTTCAGGTTACAAACTAATCATTTTAAAATAAGTCAATCAAACAATAAACAATTTTTTTGTCCAACCATTAGTAGTGAACACAAGCGGAGGAAGTTCTTTTTTTTCAAAATTCAATCACTCTCGTTGAAAAGTTAGTAAAATAACACTCATTTCATTAATTTTGCAGAAAAAATTGGACGGGAATGAAATGTACAGTCAATTGAATGCAATGGAAGAGAAAGTAGCAAATTTAGAAAACAGCAATACCGCTCTTCGCGAAGACATCGCTTCGATAACAATTAAAACAGACTATGAACCTATAAAAAAACAAGTGTTTGATGCTTTAGAAAAAATCAATGAAAAACTCAAAGTATCCCAGAACAACCATTATTGAATATGTTATTGATAATTTAAGCTAGTTTCTGCAGATGTTATCAATGTTGCAAACATAATATTAAAAGCATTATGTATTTATTATTTATTTTTATAATTACTATCTTTTTCATCAGGGATGCAAATGTAGCAATAAATATGTAGTAGAACACATCATGATTTTCGCTTCAAAACCAACTATTTATAAGTAGTATCTTTCAATATCCACATAAAATCTAAAAATCCAGATATCTAAACACCCTTAAGATAGCATTTTATGAAAATGACATTAATAATTATCCTTTATTATTATTATTAAATGTAGTGTATAAAAACAAAATTCAAATTAATTTTTAATTTATTATATAAACAACAGATTGGTTTACAACAACATAACAAAACAAAGACCAATAAAAGTAATTTAAAATACAAGTTATGCATTTTTGGTCAATCACAATATTTTTCTATGCTATAAATATGTCAGTTTCTTTAAAAAAGTCAATATTTTAAATACAAGATAAATGCTGATTGAAATATCACTATAAACAAATGGGTTTGCTTATTATACAATCAATTAAAATGTAAACAACCAAATCTCAGCGTCGGGACACAATAAATTATAATGATACCCATAGTAAGAGATCACATACAGAGTTGCCAAACCAATCTAGCGCACATTATATTTATTATCTAGAAGACACTCCCTTCAGTTTACATGTAATCAGGGCTTTTTTTCCATGTAATGCGGTGGAACAGCATTCCGGCACCTTTTTTTAAAGATATTTTTTTTTCTTTTAATTTTCAAAATCAATTAGACAAAACAATGTTTGTGCTTATATAATTACAATCTATATTGATATAATTCGTCAATATGATAAAATATGGTATTGTAATAAATATTTAAAAGATATTTGGATTATTTTTTTAGTGAGTTCCAGGATCTTTTTTGTTTTAAAAAGAGGCTCTGCATATGATTGATAATATTTTACATGAACACTGACGGTTCATTGTTACTTTTTCAGGACTGGATAACATTGTCAACAGTTCGATAGTAATTTTATTTCATTTTCATTTCATATTTTATTTTAACAGTCAAATCATATAAATCAGTGTCCCACGATTTATCAGCTTCCTATAACATAAGCTTTAGATTTATCATCTAAGTAACCGATAAAGTCTATAGGAAGATCTCTCCTGTGTGACCGAAGAAGACCACTAAACACTTGAATAAATTTTTTACTTGGCTTGATATTTTTTTCTTGCATTTTATTCCACAAGTCTTCTGCTGCACTAAAATCGCTATTAAAACCTGAAAAAATACCTATTTTGAAAAAAAATATATTAACAGCTCACTTAAGATTAAATGAAAGCTACTGCATGAATTTCTACAAGTTAAAAATGTAACCACATCGCTCACTCCTTTCAAGAACGTCATAAATCAAAAATCGTCAATTTTGAGTTGTGCATGTTTTCGTAATGCCCAGAAAATGTACTACATATATCCCAGCAAAAGCGGCATATTTTTAACTTAATATTTACCCGCTACAGGGTAGAAAGTGTTATTTTTGCATTTTGAAGAAAAGGTATTGTTTAATTATTTTTTTAAATATACTAAATATTTTTCAAATGGAGAAAAAATATTCAGGTTTTACCTAAAAAGATCAGTTGCACAGTAAATAGTTAAATAAGTGGCTTGATATTTATTTTTAATACATTGTATTTTATGTTTGATTAAAAACGTTGTCCTGAAAAATCAAGTTTTTTTTATTTATGACGTTCTTGAAAGGAGTGAGGGACATGTACTATTGTAAGCCATGAATTGCCTTTTTTTTGTTTTTTTTTAAATATTTTATTTTATTTTTAGTTTCACTAACAAAAATAAATATTTTGCAATTAATTATTTAGTCTATAATGGCAGTCTGCCTTCAAATTGTGATTTGCATATTTAGCTACAATGTAAAAGATTTTATTCCTTGGGAGATTAAAATACAACATTACCCTACTGCGCTAAAATGCAATCTCCGTTTCACAAAATAACCAAAGATCATAGGATATTTCGATAAGTGATTTTTAAATTCTATTAATTGTGTATTTAATATTGACCTGGACTGGTACCTGATCTTGTTTTCTTAATAAGTTATCAAATTAACCCTGTGTCAATCCAATTAGGTGCCCTTCGCACCATTGAGTGCAGATAAGGGTCAAAAGAAGAAGTCACAAAATGAAAACTGCATTTTTTATATTAGCATAAAAACATACTAATATTTGGATTCAAATATGAAACCATAAAAATGAATATGTAATTGCTTCTAATACTTACTATGGGCTTTGATGATAATTTCACATAAGTCATCGATGGAAACGTTTCGAATGCCATCCATGGCCTCCATAATATTTTCCAATGCTTTAACTTTATTCTCCTCCCCGAGTCTCTGGCATTGCTGCATGAGCACTTCCTGACTAATTGATACCGTGGGATCTAACACATATCTCCTCAATGGTTTCTTCAGACCCATTTCAGCCAGTGCCATTATGAGAGATACCTGTAATAATAATTTCAAATAATTATTCAAGGCTGTTGGTCCGTTGACTAAAATGGAAAGAGTATCCAAATCTTTAGCAAATCATCACTTCTATTTTATTATTAATCAACCAAAGAACACAATTTTTCAAATTGTTTTATAAAGTAATATTTAATATGTTATCTTTATACATGATTGTAAAAATTTTATCATGGATGTACCTTATGACAGATATGCTGCAAAAATTCAATGCAGAGTATCCTACGTACCATTTGGTGATTGTAAGAGAAATAGAGAGATAGATAAAGTTTTCAGATGGCAGTGATAGTGATGTTTCCAATCAAAAATATTTACATGTATTAAATTTGTAGTATAATCAAAATCGACTATATGACTGGTTTGTTATCAACCTTGGATGTGTTTCATATACTTTTACACTTTTTCATTGGGATATATGTAATATTAAAATAATAAAAGTAATTTTTTTAAAACAACCATTTTATATAGCGTCGTTTTGGATATAATCTAATAAAGATATTATGGACATGTGACATCAGAAAAATAATCCATGCAATGGTTTGTTATCCAGGGCAAAGTTGCAAGCGGCAGTATCTCCCCCATGCGCTGGAAAAACCAGATAAAAGAGCCAATAGGTTCTGCTCTGAATAAGGGCACAAGACAGATTTGATGTGACACAAGACCATGTAATGTGTAGCCACAACTGAAGAACATAATAAATACCTGTGATTTGCTGGCACCGTGTATCTTTCTGTCTGCTTCTACAACTTGACTTAACAGACTTGTATATTTCTCTCGATTTTCAGCTGAGATTTTAGTTTCGGATGGAGTAACTACATCATTGGAGAGACTCAATAATCTGCACAGCAATTCATGTTTTAATGGTGTCTTCTTATGTTTCTTGGCGCATTCAATAAACTTCTCGACAGCACCTGCCTCATCAGAACTAGACAAAAAAAATATGTAAATGTACTAAATAAATTAAAAGGAAACATAAACATCCTAACCACACAATGAATTTTTTGTTTTATTATTTTTATTTAACAGTACTGAGATATAGTGCGGTTGGGTTAAAAATAAATGGTAAAATCTAATAAGAATCTAGATAAATGTAAACTCGCATGCCCACTTACTGGAGGATAAGACATCTAAAAATATCTTATAGCATCTAAAACATAATAATAAAATATTGATAATATAGTACAATTAGTAATAGTTTGGACAGTTATTAAAAATTATGGAGCAATGCTAAAAACAATATTATGGCTTACTTATTCAAATAAGATCGTATTAAGGGCCCCAAAAGTATGTTTGATGTTTGGCAAAATCCAGTCCGGTTCAAAAATGTCATCATTCTTTCTAATTCTTTTACACTGCAAAATTCACTTAGAGCATCCAAAAGGCGCCAACAATTAGTTTCAATTGCTTTACCCCCTTTTATGCGACTGTAAAAAAATACATAGGTACTGTAAAAATACTTTTGGTTGGCCATAAGCAATTACGGCACAATTAGAGCGGAAAGTTTTCTCATATACAAATGGTAATGCAATATATTCTCGATGCATTCTTTTCATTCATCTCCACAATTTTATTCACTTTCACATTGGAATTATCCATCGTGGTATTGTGGATTTTTTCAATGTTTTCTGGAATTTCGACCTCATTCAAGCGTCATTTCGTGCTCATTCTGAATGTTATATATAGGATCACATCTGAATTCAGATTTCCACAGTTTTACTGTTGTATATTATGAATAAAGGTCCCCATATACTAAATCCAACTTATGTTAGATTACTTGACTTGTTTTTTCTTTCAAAATGTAGTAAAGAATCACGGCACGATATTCAAATTACAATAAAAAAATATACGAAAATATGTGAATGCTCTCACACAGTCAAAACGCTGTGTGGTAATACATTATCTTTGAGTGGAATGTATTTATCATCAGCCCACACACTAGTTGTCAGCCCACCTAGTGGACACATAACATTCCAATAAAAAATTCTAAAAATCCTGTATTTTTTTTATGTTGGGAATTAAAACTAGATCTCTTTCATAATGATTTTCAACACAAAAACAACCAGATGAATTGAATCCTTTCATATTATTTCATGTATAAAATGTGAATTAACCAAGGATCCTGTAGCCAATTTTAATTTATTCAAAAAAATTATTTACCTTTTTTTGGCATAATCTTCTAATACCGTGATGGCTTGTTTCACTTTTTTGTGCCTTATGAGTAATGTTGCATAGTCTAATATTTTGAATTCATCCAAAACAAAATGTGGCGCTGCTTTATATAATTGTGATAGACAGTTTTGCGCTTTTGTCAGTTCATTACATTTCACGTGTAAATCAAATATGCTTGCAATCATACCACCTGAAAATGTCACCTAAAGAAAAATATCTAGATTTACATTTATGTACATAAAGAAATGGCAACAAATACATTTTTTTAATTATGTTAATATTATTAATGAAAGTCTGTAGTTTTTTATTAGTAATATCAACAACACAAAAAACTTACATTCTGCCTTTCACATTTGCTTATTACTCTCATGGCTTCCTTGATATTGCTCTGGCGGCAATATTCTTGTAATAGTTTCCTTAATACGCCTCTAGTATTCATTTTTTTAGATTCCAATTCAATTAAATGCGCTTCTAACTGGTCTATTGTCATCTCCCGCTAAAATTTTCATTTTTAAATTAATTTTTATTTGAAATTTTATTGAATTTATTCATAGCTGGTGATTTCAAGAAAATAATTTTAAATATTTCCAATGGACAAAAAATATTGATGAAGACTGAATATAATTTTTATTTTTGATGTACATTACACTTTGAAAATAAATAAATAAACTTGCTTACTGGATGTGGAACATGCTGGTTGAATGATGAGATGCCGTCATTTCTGTAAGATTTATTCATGGAAATCAACATTTCTTTTAATTGATCTAACTCTTCTCTGTTAATATTTGTTAATGATTCGATATTTTGAATGCATGTTTCTATAGCTGATGCTGAAATTCCAATATCGGATTTAATCAACCCCTGGAAATTAAAAAAGTTATTTGTATTATTCACACATTAAAAACCCTTATCCGCACCCCAATGGTACATAGGGCACTGCATCATATAAACGCAGTGTTATTTTGATCATTAACGCATGAAGGAAAGGTGATCAGCCCTACGCTTCAAGTACCAGTCCAGGGTAATATTAAATATATATTGGAGTGAAAATATCACTTTTATTTATTTGACCCCCCCCCCTTGGGAATCGAACCCAGGACCTCCAGAACGATAGCCGAGCGTGCTGACCATTACACTACGGAGGCGGACAAAAACAAATTACTAAATAAAAATAAAATGTACCATTTACATGTATATTTACCATTTTTTTCAATGGTGTGATCCATTTAGAATTTGCATATCAGAACAGAATGTAAATAAATAAGATGTAATGTGCGAATTATCCTGCACATAAAATATTGTGTATTGCCGTGTAAACCTAAGTGATTTTAAGAATATACATTTATAAATAATTAATTTCATATCAACATACTCGTAAATACATAATTAACAAAATTTTGTTTTACCTTGATAATTTTATCAATATTATGAGTATTGTCTATCCACTTCACTTTTGATATCAGTGAAACTAAAAATAATCCCACCCAGTCTTTCTTTGTATCTGATGGCTTTTTATAAAATACATCAAGAATTTTGAGTAAGGTATCAACATCTTTTGTTCCCATAAAGCACTGAACCAATGGTGGTATTAGAACATTACATGATAAATTAGCTGGAAATTTTTCGCCTGAAAACAAATTTGGAAACAATCTTAAATACTGTCATTTCTTGATGAAACTCCATCAAAGACGCCTTTATTAAGGCATTTTGAGTAGTCAGTTGTAAAAAATATAAGTAAAACTATTATACTGATTGCTTCATTTGATAAACTGTATATATATATATAGTAAGTAGACAAAAACGTTAACTCTAAAATTCCTGTTTTAATAATCCCTGTTTTTTAAAGCTTTTAGCCTGAATAAAATAGCCACTATTAAACTCAAAGTTGAATTAACTTTTAAAACTACATATATGTCATTTTCAACTACTTAGTGTATTTTGCCAGTGTATAGAACGTTGAAAACTTTATAATATGCATCTTAAAGTCAAAATTGCATATTTTTGAGTAAACGTTTTTTGCCAGTACACCCACAATATATCAAATCTGAAATGTATTTGTAGAAATAATTCAGAGATAATAAAATATTTAATTTATTTATAATAAATAGGTGCCTAAGATATTAAAAAATGGTAGCAACCAAGGTGAGGAAATTGGCACTCAATGAAGTTCCAAAAATTCCACAAGGTCCTAATAGAGTAATGACATTAATTAGCTAAATATGTTGTATTCAAAATCTGAAAGTTTAACAAAGCTAAAATATTTTAACAATAATTTAGAAATCACAAGTAGAAATATCCATATTATTTTAAAATAATGTTTTTTTTTCATAACTTACATGTTTTGTATGCTTCCTCTAGTTGTCCATTTTTTAATAATATACATAAAACGGGACTTAAAGAGCATGATACTGATATTCCGCATGCTTGAAATTTATTTATTAAAACATCCGGCAATGTTATATTCAGATTGGGTAAAATGAAATCCATGAATGTCTCGTGATCTGGTACAATCTCCACAGAATTCATAAATGTTAGTACATCAAATAATCCTGGAATTTAAGTATTTATTTAATATTGTTCCTTTTTCTTATGACTCCCATCTGCACCCAAGTAGTATATAGAGCACCGCATTGGATCAAAACAGTGTTTACTTAATTGTTAACTTAGGCCTTAATTGTAAACTGTCCGCCTCCGTAGTGTAATGGTCAGCACGCTCGGCTACCGTACTCGAAGTCCTGGGTTTGATTCCCAGGGGGGGGGGTCAATTAAATATAAGTGATTTTTTCAATCTAATATTTATTTAATATTACCCTGGACTGGTACCTTAAGCGGAGGGCTGATAACCTTTCCTTCATGTGTTACCGATCAAGATAACACTGCGTTTATATGGTGCAGTGCCCTATGCAACATCGGGTGCGGATGAGGGTTTGAAGGAAGGAAACTTAGGCGAGGTGATCAGTCCTGCCTATCTTAGATCAAGGACGGGAATATATATGATAGGATATATGTAGATGTCATATGTTAAGGACCTCAGGGTAAAGGACGTTACTGCTATATGTAAAAGGAAATGGTGGAGGAATAGTATTTATATATAACGGAAAAGGAAAACAATTTAAATCAAATAAACCCATTACTTTCAAAAATCATATTAATTGCGTATTCAAAGAGTTTTATTTTCATTGAAAAAAAAGTGATTTTGTTGAATACATCGTAAAGATATGTACTCCGAAATACAGAATTATTCATTTGTATGAATTCAAAAAGAAAATAAGTTTTTTTATGTTCCTGATATGTGACAAATATATGTATATTCAAAATGAATATATGTGCATACTAAGAACATGGGTCCAGAAAACAATAAGTGATTTTTAAAAAAAATCTTTTTGTCTTAAATTTACTTTTTTAATAATCCTACCACACATATTTTAACATGAATTTATTCAAATCTTAACCCTGGTAGAGATAAATAAATAAAATTATTACCCTTTTCACCAGTAGTTTTTGATGCTTGCACAAATAATGGCCAAAAGAAATGACATCTTAAAGAGTTCCCTTGTTCCTTGAGGCATCTCAAAAACTTATATGCAAGGTCTGTCTTTCCATAATACAAGGCTGCTTCACAAGAAGTATGAAGCGCATATATATTTTTTTTAGTTTCAACCAAATCCATTGCGATAGTTTGAATAACTTCAAAAGGCTAAACAAAATTTTTAAATATTTTTTATACATGATAAATGGTAATTAAAAATAATTATAAAGATAATAATGCATACCGATGATGATTTAACACATTCCCTTAAGAACTTTCGACAATATTGAGATTCATTGTCTGGGGACACCAATCTGAGAGAGGATAATTCTTTGTAAATACTATAAGCTGCCGAGGGATAACCTTCGTGAACAAGTTGAATGCAAACTGAATGAATATATCGCGGCATTTCAGTTGACGTATGTACTGTATGAGGTAAAAACTCCAACAACTAAAAATTAAACATCAATTATTATTTTATAAGTCAACAATAAATCAGAGTAATAAAAAAAAACTTTTAGCAGATTATGCATTCAGTTATAGACAAAATAACTACGTAAATAACTATGCACTGTTGTATTTAATTTTTTAATTAAAAAGTAAATATTTCAGAAATAAGCAAATAAACTTGGAATTCATTTTATAACAAATAATTATAATAATCTACGAGCTGTACAATGCCATCATAATATGTTATAGCATGTTACAAAAAACTAAAAACCAGTGAAGCAAAACAAACGAGTTGAATTGTGGTCCTGTGGTTAGTGTCATGAACTCTTGAGTCAGAGTTTCTATATCACATTAAACGAACTCTTAACAATTTTTTTTTTAAATAATTTTTAATAAGAGTATGCTTAAATCTACAACAATAGTATGTATAAAATTGAAATTTTAAATATTAAATATCTCTTCTCTTTTAGAAATTAAACATATATTATTAAAAAATACACTAATAATTATATCGCCATTTCATATTTCTAGTCACATTATATTATATTGTTTAGTGGTGATACTAAGTGATTAATTATAATATATGTATGAGTAAATAAAAAATAACTTAATAACTAAAAGTTTATTTTAAAAATACAAATGTTGAAATATAAGGGTGGAGACTGACCGCAGCCATTTCGTCGTAACGTGTTACGTTACGATGCGAGCATTCGTATGGTCAGTACACCGAGCCGAGCGCTTCATCCATAGTTTCAGATGCTCGCCGCGAGCGATGTTATGATGTTTCGTTACAACGACATGCTCCGGTCAGTCTCCACCATAAGACATATATGTATGTATAAAATAATATTTAATAATATTTAAATACTACATATATAAATGAAAGTTTTTTGCTGAACTTACTCTTTTTATGTATGATTCCAAATTTTTTTGTGCTAAACATTTTATAACATCCATTACTTGTTTTTCAGAAAACACTATTCCTTTTTTTTGTGATTCTGAAATTGATTTTTCAAATTCCTCAACACAATCATTCCAAATGAAAACTTTCATTATTGATATTTGTGTTCCATTTGTAGGTTTTATTTTCAATGATTTCATCATTTCCAATACCTCCCCAAGTCCTCCGAGATGTCTATAAAAAACATTATAAATTTGAAATAAAAACACTACTTCAAATAAATAATTAATAAAATAAAAAATTGATCAATATTAATACAAATTGTTCTTTTCCACCATCAATTTTCTTGAACAGTCGAAACTCAAAATTTCAATCACAAAGCATAAATATGCTTGTCAATATATCGACGGCCCCTACGTTAAGTACTCTATCTGCAAATCTGTTACTTTACAGGAGAGAGCTTAGAAGATTTTTTCATTTTTTCAATTTTTTTTTTATTAATTAACGGTTTTATCTGGAATTCTAAACTAGTATTATACATTCAAAAACATGATAAAAAAATGTTTTAAATCGTTTTAAAACTTCATGCTTTGTCAAAATTAAGTACATAGTTAGCGTTTTAGGAGTTCAGTTCATTTCGAAAATTCGATGTAGATAGCGTCTTATACGCCTGAAAATTAGGCGTAATTTATTTTATATATTTTTTTGTTTGTTTATATTTGTAGATAACGGTCAGTTGATAACATACACCAAATATCTCAAAATCGACAAAAATGTATTTAGAGCACTTTACGTAGGGCACGTCGATATGATGCTAAAATATTTATTTGTAGCTTTGCATTTGTGTAAAAACATTGAGTTTTGTCCAAGCGCTTTGAATTGAAATTATAAGGTGAAGTTTAAATTTTAATTAATATAATAATTCACAAATAATACTACCTTGCTTTACCATGACCTTCGATCAGGGAATTGAGAGTAACATCAGTTATTGGTATATTAATCGACTTCATATTGGACAGTATCTCTGCAGCTTGGTTCATGTCGCCCACCTTTTTAATAATTTAGAAGGAATTATGAATTATACAAATTTTATTTCATTTACCATGTATAAACTATGTCTTAGAAGGAATTATGAATTATACCCCGACAAATTTTATTTTATTTACCATGTATAAAGTATGTCTTATACAAGGGAGCATTTAAAAGTGACTGAAATCAGCTTACGGAGGGTGGATTTCTTCTCGAATTGGATTTTCTAGGTATCTAGATTCATTGTTCTTATGACATTACCAGAAGAACGGTGCAACTGACTATCAATAATAATAAACAACTAAGTAAGTCAATTTTATTCATCATTATCAAACACTGTATGTGAAACATAAATTTGAGCCTTAGCATTGAAACATGTATAATATAGCAAAATAATTTGTGGTATGCACTGAGTTGACCCTAAATTTTAATAAAAGAAGATTAGCACTAAAACAACCGACATGTATTGAACACCTAGAAAACAAAGAATAATGGTTCTAATAATAATTTTATGGGTAAATTAAGTGATATTTTTTTATGTTTCCTGTTATTCAATTTAATGTAAATTACAATAAACTCTCACCAAAGAAAATAATTTTATTTTTTATTATATCTTATTTACATTTAAAGATTTAAAAATATGTTCATTTACCGCACAGACAGCATCAAGCAGAAGGTGGTATGTTGTGGCATTTGGTTTAATAGGTGACATGTTCTCTATGAAAGTTCTAGCGATAAAACTGTGGCAGTTTTCCTTGTAACACTTTAGAATCTCATTGTAGTGACTGATGTTTAGAGGCAAAACATTTCTAGAAGGAGACAAAATTAATTACTTTCGAATGATAATTCAAATTTTACATTTGCGTACATAGGATTTTTTTAAGCCCTTATTCCTAATGGTGCATAAGGCACTGCATCATATAAACAAATTGTTATCTTGATCACTAACACATGAAGGAAAGGTGATCAGCCTCTGCTTCAGGCAACAGTCCAGGGTAATATTTAATAAATATTAGAGTGAAAAATCACTCATATTTAAATAAATAAATAATCAATCCCCCCTAGGATTGGAACCCGGGACCTCCAGCAAGATTGCTGAGAGTACTGACTACTTAACTACGCCATGGCGCCTGTCTTTACTACATGAATGAATATATTTACTTTCAATAATATTACTCGCATTTAATTTGAAAAAAGCGTTGTTTATGTACATATATAGTAAATGCAAATATTTTCTAATGGTAAAAATCTGTCATCCTAGTCTGCCTACTTTTTCTTTTCGAAAACTGACCGAACTTTTAAATACTTCAGGTGAGGAAAGTTAAAACCAAGACAGAAGGGGCACTTGAATGCAGTCATGCATTTATTTCAGTAAATACCATCGTTATGGAGAGAGAAATATGGATATAAAGAAAGAACAAATATAATAAAAACTACCAAAATCAAACAACCCCGGTTCATTTCATCATGATAGAGAGATTATCGTTATGAGGAGAATACTCACAAAGAGAGATTACCGTATCATATTTTTTGCCAATGCTTCAACCAACATTACAGGGTCCATACTCAGGGCACTATGGCACCGAAATTTTGGAAATTCAACATTTTCATTTTAAGATATAAATCTTACTATCGATTTGCATAAGTCAGTATTAGATTTTAAAGAAAACCACTAAGTACTTACATTAAAGTTTCACAAATGGTATTCAGAAGATTTATCCGCTCACTAGGTATAACAGAAGGAAGAACACTGGAACAGCAACTTATTAACAGCAAAGCTTGCTGGGACGTTGCCGAATTACTCTCTTTAATTTTATGGATCAACTTCAACAAATCATATTCATAAACTCTGTTTTTATTGTTGAAGTCCTGAGTCAACTGTGAAGTAATTTTCTCGGCCATAGTATCAATCGAATATATACTCTGGTCAATACCTTTTCCTGTACTATTTTCCGAATTTGAAATTGAAGAGAAAGGCCGGGTGTTGCATACATCATATCTTAATGTATTTGTTCTAGACTTTCCAATATTTGTAAAGACACTGCAAAATAATACACAGTAAAAATAAAAACCAAACGTATTTCTAAATTGTTTCATAACCAATATTAATATATTTGCAATGTACAAATCTAAATAGAGCTGAAATATACCTTGGATTTGTGATTGGTAAAATATAGTTTATTTGCATATTTGGTTTGTATACTTTATATCCAATTGGCCGACCATATTTTGCTATCGAAAACGATGTGGGCAAAGCAAAAATAGTTTTTCTTATTCTTAGGGATATCATTTTAATATCGAGAAAAACTGCATTAATATTTTTTATCGGCTTTATAAGTTCTCCACAATTTAAGGTTATGTCGGTAATGTTATTCTCCCTGATCAGATGGTCAAAATTTGACAGTTTTTCTTTATTACATAATATTATGCTATAAAATATATTTCTTTACTGATAGCCGTGTAATGTTGTACAAAATATCTATGGTTTACTTTAACTTTTATGATATTCAAAAAATTAACGTAGATACACGAGCATAGGGTGTGTTTTGTCGTACAGTTCCATAAAAATATGGTAGTACTATAACTGTTTAAATAAACACATATTTTATTTTGACGGTTGACAGTTTTTCTTGACATGTGTTAATTTTGTGGTTAGGGTTTTATATTTATTATGGATTGCTGTCAATGAAAGCATTCTATTTGCCAGAAGTTTAGTAAAAAAAAATAGCCATCGTCAATCTTAACATGGTCTGGTCAGATTCTGGAGACGGTTTATCAGATTTGAGCGAATGTACAGCGATAAATAAATCGACTCAAATACTTCCAACGAAGAAAGATACCCGTAGACATCCATGTACGTTCGATGGATGCCATTTGATATTTACTCGCCCTCATCGCTTAGCAGCCCACTTGAGAGTTCATACTGGAGAGGTAAACGTCCAGTTATTTTTTAATTTACTAGTAACTTACCATGTAAAAGTCAGGCGTATCTACCCGAAACCTATGCACATGGGCTGTTTATAAATCAAACTTGGAAGAGATTAACATGCCGGTTGACACTAAATATCGATAATGCGTGAATTTATTCAGAATTTCTAAAGCATTTGCTTTAGGTGCATGATTAAAATGTCTAATTTCTTAGATTTCCAAATAAATTACTCTAGATTATTATATAAACTGTTTTTTTATTTGTTTACTCATAATAGGTCAATTTAAAACATGTGTAAGATATTTCAGGAATTGTAAAACCTATTTAATACTTATCGTTGCAGTGACGTCTGATATGGTTGCAAAACACACTTTTATTGATCTGTGACCAGTTCAAATGCTACCGCATATAAAAATGTTATGTAACTAATATATATTTAAAAAAATTAAGTATGTAAAATCTTACTAATCAAATTTCTAGAAACCATTTCCGTGTGAATTCTCGGGCTGTAAAAAAGCATATACAAACAAATCTCATCTCTCCCGCCATGTAAAGTCAATCCACCAAGTGGAAATTATACAAGATACAATATACAGGTAATTTTAATTTGATGTATTGCACATTTTCTAATATATATTTAAAACAACTTCAGTCAAAGAATTAGGAGAATCCTACTTTGAAAACAGATCTGAAATGGTATTATTCAGCATAGAGGTGGCTCTTAGAGGTGGCACTAATGAACCCACTGATACTTTTCATTTAAACTACATCTATTATTACTAAAGATAACTTTTTTTCAGGTGTCCTAAATGTCCGAATGAGTTCTCAACAAATCAGAATTTGAAAAAACATTTATCGAGGAAACATAACAAAGATGTTCTGTATTGGTGTGATATTTGCCAAATCAGTTTCATGAAAAAGAATCGTCTGTCAGCACATATGTTTATTCATACAGGAATCAAACATTTTAAGTATGTTATGTTACATATAATTTATATTTTATTATTTTAACTAGTTTGAGCACTAAAGTGGCTACACAGAAGAAAAAACATCCATTGATTTTTTAGTAAATATATTATTTTATTCATACAACGGATTAATTTTTTAACTAATTTTTCTTACTGAAATTCTATTTAACAAAGAAGAGTATAAGATTTAAACAGAATGGCGATGCCAGTTATGTAGACTCCGTTAAACCCAAAAATAAAAAGCAACGAAATATATTATGAGGGTTTATTTCGTCATACGAAATGAATAAATCAGATTTGCACAATCACAACTCTTCGTACATTTGTATTTTTCAGCCTAGATAGGTGACAGAATTTAAAAAAATCAATAAGTCTGCCATTTCAAGAAATGTTCCGGTCATATTTTTGAAATATCCCCGAAAATGTATGTAATATTCAACATTTTTAACCGCGTTAACTTTGTTCCTGAGAGACGCCCGTGTGCGGCGGTATTTCGCCGTTTTTTAAATGATTACTTTTATCATGTATTTAGTTAGGAAACTATTTATTTTCCCAAACAAAAACGTTCAATGGGATTCATTGTGCCTTTTTGGTACTCTGTAATACACTTGTGTCACATTATTCTTGAAATATATATCGTAATATAAACAAATAAGATTGTAACATAAATAAATCAAAGCACGCATCGTATGTCACTCTTACCCACTGGCGATGCGTAGCGTCGAGAGTGAGACAGATAGCATGATTATGCGCGGACTAATTATCGACCTCAAGAAAAATCAGGGATCTGTTCTTTTATTTATACTTGTGATGTTACAAATTATTTGTCAGATATTTCAACAGATGTCATAAGGCCAAAGATTGACGTATTATTTTATCCAAAGTTTCACATCATGAAAAAATCCCTCCAAGTTGAACTGAGGTTCGTAACTTGGAGCAAAGTAAAAACACATACGCTTATGTCAGCCGCGTATTGGGCATGTTTTGTGAAAACACATACGGTTATGCGAGCCGCGTGGATCTGGTTAACAAGCGCCGTGGCGTAGTCGAGTACACGCTCCACCCGACTCAAAACTGGAGTCATAGCTTGGGTTCCTGCCAATCGCAAAATGAATTCAAGAAATATTTATTTTCAATTGGTCTGGATGTTTGCGATATATTTGTCATATCTACCTTCCCTATCCTTACAAGCCCCTACAATAGAAAGAATGGGCTTGTGGGATATTCCTTTTAAAAAATAAAAAATGCTGTTTTTTTTAGGTGTGATAGTTGTGATGAAACCTTTTCTACATTGATAGAATGTAATAAGCATAGGAGAAATCACCGAATCTACACATGTTTCTGCGGTCTACAATTTAACAGATGGACTGAAATATCAAAACATCGAAAATTAGAACACACTCAGTCGGAATATCAGTGTGACTTTTGCCAGAAAATATTCAAAGTAAAGGCATACTTACGCAACCACTTAAAAATTCATTTGATTGCAGACCAAAGAGATGTTTTTCCTTGCCCTCATGACTGTTCCAAGTAAGAAATTAACTTTACAGTAATGTTACATCATGTTATTTTTTTTAGTATTCATAAAGGTTATTTTAAAAAATTATGTTTTTTTTTGTTTAAATTATAACACAGTAGACTCTCAATTATCCAGATTCACATTGATGCGGGTTACGGATGAACTAGGGTGGAAAAAAAGATATTTGATTTTTATATTTTTTTCTTTTGAGATCATTTGTGATTTTTATTCCTCGCCGCTTTAAATGACTGATAATCAACTATAATGCAATACTGCTTAAAATTATGTTCTTACTTCATGTTGTTTACTTTTTTTAAATTTAATATATTATTTTGCAGATTTTACTCAAAACGATCCAACTTGGACCACCATATCAATTCAGTACACGAAGGAATAACATTTAACTGTACTTTTGCCAATTGTACTGCAAAATTATCAACAAAGGTAACTTTGTTACACATTTATATTAATTTTATAGACATTTTCATATTTGTAATATATTAATTCTTTTTTATAGAAAAAACTGGAACAACATGTTATCAAACATGGACAACCAGTAATCAAAAAGAAGCAATCTAGGCAGCGTAACAAGCGTAAGGACATTGGGAAATTTAAACGGTCCACGGCGATTCGCCTGTCTGGTGTTAAAATACCTATTGCACATGAAAAATACATAATCAATAGAGAAAATGTATGTGTCAAATTTAGTTCAGTAGAAAATTATGCAGTCAATGAAAATTTGGAGCTCATAAAAAATGTATCAAAGAAAAATATGTAATAAATTGATTAATTTAAGTTTTATTTGGTAAATACACACTATTTCTTCTATTGTGACATGTGTTTCGATCTATTCCACATCATTTTAAGAAATAGTGGTATTTACCAAGTAAAACTTAAATTAAAAATGGATAGATATTACCACTAAGTGACTACCGAATCAATTAATGAAATTTAATTCATTTGAAAAAATTTAAATATGTTGGTTGATGAATGGGATGTTAATTAGTTTATCTATACTTAATTATTTATTTTTATAATGAGAATTTTTTCGACACGTGCAAGTATGCAAAAAAAATACATACCTTGATATGTATGTATATTTTTTTTCAATATCCAGTATGAAAAAACTGATTGTCGTTATACAATCTGTTAGTC
This sequence comes from Brachycentrus maculatus, assembly GCF_059751285.1. Lineage (NCBI taxonomy): Eukaryota > Metazoa > Arthropoda > Insecta > Trichoptera > Brachycentridae > Brachycentrus > Brachycentrus maculatus. Next base: position 2,428,828 of record NW_028280843.1, on the reverse strand, counting down.
ATATTTTATGCTCTTATATAAAGTATTGAATTGTTAGAAAAAGTTTGTTCCTGTTATGTACAAAATTTCTTATTTTTAAAATGGTCTCCAAAGATTTCAAATCTATTAAGATATGCATACTACACCTAAAAACTTGACGATTGAGTTTTCTCGATTGCATTTTTAGTCTAGTATCAATTTATGCTTTAAATACCTGATATGCACTAATTATGTGAATTTCTTTTGTATTGTTACAATAAACACCTATTATATAAAGTAAATGATGTTTTCATACCTTTCTCAATTTGAAGACAATAAGACTAACATTAACCCTTTAAGTGCCAGGAGATATCAGTAAGGCCTGGTAGGCCGTAACATTTAAAAAGCTAATTAAAGAAAAGTAAATTATGTTTTTTGTCTGTATGTTTGAAGGATATTATAAAGACTTGCCAAAATTAAACACTGTGTAATGTTAAATATGTACATATGTGTTCCACATTTTAAATTATTAAAATTAGTGCCTAACACAGAAAGAAACAAGCACAAAAATGAGCACGTTTACGCGCTAATTTTGTATGGCTGGCCTGGTGAGCATGGCATCGGAGAGGCGCAGAACCGGTTAAGGCAGTTGTAGCAGTGGGACTTCAAATTCCCATCATCCTATTATTTAAAAATCAAAGGGTAATAAATAAAACATTTGTATTTTAATACATATTTAGTTGATACTTTTATTTAAATTCATACACTACTGACTAGGTTTAATACTAACGTTGTTAAAATATAAACAATAACATATAAAATGTTAAAAATTATATAATGATGTGTAGAAAGATTAGAAAACTAGTATTTTTAGTGTGTAATTACAAAGCAGACCAAAAAATAGCACATATTTTAAAAATAGAGGTAGAACCATATTACTTTTATTATAAAAAAAATAATAATAATAAAACAGATTCGAATTAGAAACGAGAAGTTTACTTAAGTACATTTAATATTTTGAGATTATTAAAATAGCTTATTAAAAAAATATAAAAAAATGATGCTTTTATATAAAACTTTTGCTCATAATTTAATCTTAAAATTAAATAAGGCAGTTTCTTTACATCAAATAAAAACATGACAGTTTATTACTTTGCAATCACATAATATCAATTTAAAACACAAATGAGCTTTCAATTTCATGAGTATACCCTTGAGTATTAACACCAAATATTGGGGAGGTAAAAAGTATTTTAAAGTTAAAAATGTGCGGACTGAATACATCCCTAGGATTATGAGAATTGGAGTGTATTATTTGATCATAAAACTACTGTAAAACGATTAACGCCCGCACATCAGACCAATAGCCAATCCAGCAATGAAAGAAGCTAAAAAGACGTGTGTTTCGGTAGCTCTGTAATATTCGTCTCCGGCGACAGTGTGATACCACTTTTTAGCTTTTAACTGCTTCTTTTTCAGAACATCATCCACCTTCTCCAATTTCCTGTCAACAAATCTCTCAGCCTGAAAACAAAAATTAATCGCTATAAGACTGTTGCAAGCATTAACTGGTAATCATCATTTAAATTAGTTTATTGAAACGCTTAAAAAAATCTTATAGGGTTTTATAAATATCTTTCTCAAATTCAATTTTAATATCGCTCTGAAATTCTAGTTCGAGTTCACTAATATCTTCAGCATTAAAACATGTTTATGAATAAATAAACTTTGTTAAAAGTATGGGTTATTATTAAAAAAGCAGTATAAAATGCTTTTTTTATAAGATTTCTCAATACCAATACTCATTTACAATGTACCAGATTTTTTTTAAATAATTGATATATCACATACGTTTCTGTGGTTGCGGGTATACTTTATTGTACCTAAACGTACGGGATACGGCTTATGGCGTTCGGGCTATAATATAGCGAACGTATCACATACGTTCGTATGGGTAGGACGGTTAAATTAACTGGAATGTTAATTTCAACTATTATTTTTGTAATACATATGTAATTTTAGCGAAGTAAATTTATTCATAAGTTCTAGAGTAGGATTTTGACATCTCAACATAAGTTAAGAAAACTGGAAGTCTGGATATTTGCAGGGCTTATAACCAGCCATAGGCTGGTTTGAATGATCAATATAAACACATGTACATTCACCATTTTCACAGCATACTTAATGCTATGTAGATGAGAAAATAAAAAAATTATATTAAAATTGTGATGGTATTTTAAACAGTTTTTGTTGCATTGTTATGCTATTGTTTGAGATTTCCACCACATTTTAGACTGCATTACGAAATCAAACATTTGGATTCAAGTAAATATCAGTAATATAATGCATATCACCTGACAATTGTTGACAAAATTGTGTTAAGAAACATGAATGACACATAGCTTTATAACACTGCATGACACTAAAATCAGTGTGTATTATTTCTGTAAATATTGATAAGTCAATACAGTGATGCCTCGCATAGCAAACGCTTTGCATAATGAACACTGCGTACAATGAACTTTCTGTTTGTCCATTACGTGACTCACACAACGGACTGTATCGTACGTAATTATCAAAAGAAGAGCTCCAAGCACTTCTAATCCAGCAGCATGATGAAGCTCAAAGAGAAGCTTCATCTGACAACGAGGAGGAGCAATCATATCAACCAATCTCAACTGCTGCCACCAAGGACATCTTTGGTCAAATGGAGAGAGGTTCACAAGTTTACCAACACTCACTATCCAACCTCAGCTGAGGCAAGCAGGATCAACAGTCTCTACCACTTGCCTGTTATTTTAGCTAGGTGTTGAAGAGGGAGAAACAGACAACCTTGGAAAAAAAATTCAAGTAGCAAAGGATGGAACAAGATTCGACCCTGCAGCCTCGTACTCTTCTAAATAATTTACAATTTTTTTTTTTTTTAATGTGAGTATCTTTATGTTACGGTACCATATTTTATGTACAGAATAATGTTATGAATTAAAATTTTTAACATATCGCTCACTCCTTTCAACAACGTCATGTATCAAAAATTGTAAATTTTCATTTGTGCATGTTTTCGAAATGCCCAGAAAATGGGCTATATCCCAGCAAAAGCGGCATATTTTTAACTTAATATTTACCCGCTACAGGGCAGAAAGTGTTGTTTTTGCATTTTGAAGAAAAGCTATTGTTTAATTATTGTTTTAAATATAGAAAATTTTCAAATGGAGTAAAAACATTCAGGGTTTACCTAAAAAGATCTGTTGCACAGTAAAAAGTTTAATAAGTGGCTTGATATTTATTTTTAGTACATTTTACTATATTTTTAAACTTTTTAAACGATCTCCTGCAAAATCGATTTTTTGATATATGACGTTTAAAAAAGTTTTTTGATATATGACGTTGAAAGGAGTGAGCAATATGTTATGGAAAAATGCATTTCATATAATGAACTTTTCGCATAATGAACTTTTTCCTGGAACTAATTAAGTATGTTATGCGAGACATCACTGTATATGATAGCAAGAAAAATTTTGAATGCAAATAAACATAATACAGTTTCATATATTTATACAGATAAGATTGATTTTGATATAGTTTCATTTTATGATAGTTTTTTTCCAGGATTTTTAATAAAATTCTAAAGGTACACAATAACAAATTGCACAAATAGCCTTCTTTTAAGCACTGAATTTAATTATCTTTTAGAAAAAGTTTCATATCTATTAAATCGAATAAATTTTACTATATTGAAAGCAATTTAATATGTTTCAGGAATATTACTTTATCAATCCATGCGGGGGAGCTTCCTGTCGCTTCCTTCTCTATTTTATCACTGAGCTTGTCAACTTTTTTTGCAATTTTGTCCCAATCCAAATTTATGTACCCTTGCTGCTCAGCATAGTGAATTCCAACAGTAGTGGCTCCCAATCCCACACCGGATACCTTTCCCAACCTCATTGTTATAAACCCAGTGAACCTGAAAATAACAATTACGCCTTTTAAATTATTTTCAATTAAATCTATGAAATATTCTATCCAATGTAACCACACAACTATTACTTTAGGAAAGCAAAGAAAGAAGTGTTTTTTTGTTGATGTTGTTTGTTTTATAATTTGGTCTTAGATATATGTGTATATATATATATATATATATATATATATATATATATATATATATATATATATATATATATATATATATATATATATATATATATATATATATATATATATATATATATATATATATATATATATATATATATATATATATATATATATATATATATATATATATATATATATATATATATATATATATATATATATATATATATATATATATATATATATATATATATATATATATATATATATATATATATATATATATATATATATATATATATATATATTTACATATATATATATATATATATATATATATATATATATATAAATATATATATATATTTTTTTAAAGCTTAAGCATGCTTTAGTCACGTAATGATACATATGTTGAACTCAGGCAAACCACATGTAACTGATGTTCAAACGGGTGTTTGTTAGCTCCACATTAACAAAACATTTAGCCGTATGTATTATGATATTGTCTACATCATGCAAATAAACATTAACAATGCGAAGCTCTTCAAATAAAAGAAGAAAATCAAACCTTTAGGACTACATTAAAACGTTCAATGTTAACTGCAGTAAATTAACAAAATTATAGTCGAAGCCCTTAATGTAGAACACTGTGAAATGTTATAATTGATGTTTTTACCCATGTAATATTAAAATACAAAGTTGGGAAACAAAGGTAAGATGAAAAAAATACATTTTTATTAAATTGATGGATACAATATAAAAACTATTGATTTAATGATATGATAGTTAGGATTTATATATTTTTACCTCAAGTAAAAATATTTTTACAGCCAATCATTTTCTAACCTTTCCTATGGCGCATTTTAATTAAGCCAGCATTCAGTTATCATTAAAAAAGAAAAAAATGATGGAAAGGAAATAATAAAGCATACCTGGGCAAATACCGACATATGGAATATTAAAACGTTATTAATTAAGAATAGATAATTTCTCACCATCCAGAGAGTGAGCCGAAAATTAACTGGCGTATAGCTGCATCCCACCCTATTTCTCCCACAGCTTTGTCGATAAACTTCTTTGTATCTTTGACGACTTTCTCTACCTCTTCGGGAGCATCATTGGATCGAGGAGATTTTGAACGGTTCATGATGAAGTAAAGAATCAAAAAACCTTGAAATAAAAGAGTTATCAGTAACGGGATACAATAAATTCGCCCACGGGTAGTCGAACACTAAACTCACAGCACTTATACACAGATTATACTGATGAAACCGACCTTACACAAAAATAGAAAAATATTTGAAGGGTACCGCAACTGCGAATAATAATTACGCGTGACTCAAACAATATTCAGATTCACTCTCGCAAACGTCATCTGTCAAAATAGTGCAATAATAAATTATAAATAAATTATTTATTTCAGATAATGAATCTATTGTCTATATTTTATTATAATGGCAACATTGATCATACCTGTGTCTACTACGGAGTAGTTGTATTTGTATATACAGTAAACCCCCCTATAACGTTGAGATAAGTAACGAGTTGTCGCAGGGAATATTATGAGGAATTAATGATTTAAATTGTATTTTTACAATTTAACAATTAGTAATAACTGAAATGAGTCACTAAAAATTATAATACAATTTGAAAACATTTACCCTCTATCTAAAATGTTAGCTCCGATAATGTGGTACCTATCTCAACGTTATAGGGGAGTTAACTACAAAAGTAGTGGGGCGGAATCAAATCTTATTTTTTCCTAGAATTTTTCACAGAATTAAATAAAATTAAAGTAACTTTGAACATAATGAGTTAAACCGCTCACATAGACAAAGACTTTATAATTTGATACTAAGTAGCAACATGATAAGCGGTGTTGTATATATACAAATACTAACTTGTGTATTTATAAGCCGTAGCTATATTTTATAGTCGGTAGGACATTCGGTAATTCCAAAAAAGGAATCGGTCTGTTACTATAACTAGAGATGTAAGGAATGAAAATAAAAATCAGTTTTTATAATAATGAAAATAAAAGTCATCCTTGATTTACATTTGCTGCCCAATTATACGCCTGCGCTTATTTGTTTAAATTATTTATGGGATTCGATAAAAAAAGGTTAACCGAGGTATTGATTAGAGGTTATGATTTTTATTCAATATTACACCCGTTATAGAGTATTTGAGAATATTTAAGATTTTTTTTATACACATTACCTACCTAGTTCACTAAGTGAATTTTTTTTTCAAGGATGTATTTATTGGAAAGTACCCTGTAGTCTACGCAATTTTACACGTATAAATACACAAGTACCTGCTTGCGTAGAAAAGTGACACTAATGTATAAAAATATGTATAGTCTATGGTGCATTATGGAATTTGAAGTTTTGAGTAAAGTGTCAAAATCAGAATATAGCCAAAATATTGAAATAAAATAATCATAATATGATCATCAAATAGAAAGTATTTTTAAAACAAGATGTCATTTTGTAGATTGTGTTCTCAAACTTCAGAATTTCTTGTAGATATTTTTGACGATTCTTACAAAAATAATCTTCAAATGAAAATTAATAAATTATTTTCCTTTTGGGTAAAATCTCGAGCTATTTTTATTTACACTTGGAACCAACTTTTTAAATTCTATATTTATATGCATATATATATATATATATATATATATATATATATATATATATATATATATATATATATATATATATATATATATATATATATATAAAATTATTTCATTTGTATAAATTTCAGGTAAATGAGAATGATTTGCTGACATCAATATGCAGTGAATGTATGAACCGAGTCATGGATTTCTACAGTTTCTTTGAGCAAGTTAAAAATACACAAATAAGCTTATCACAAAGAAATTTAATTAAAAGTGACCCGATTGATAGCAAAGAAGCTGAAAATCAGGTTATTGTCAAAACAGATTCATCGTTTATAATATAAGTAACAGCTCAAAAATTAAGTATGAATTATTATTTATTATCAAGGATATTATAATATTACATTCTTTGGTATTCCTCTAGGAATGTTCGGGTTCATTGGCCATTAGGAGAGACAAATGGAGATCTGTCAACTAAAATATGTTTTTTGTGTATTTCGTATCACTAAAAGTAGGGTTGGGTAAGGATAAGGCATAGTAGGCACTGGTCATGTTTCTATATGGAAAGCGAGTAATCCAGGGTAGGCACTGCTTTTCTGCCTATATAGAATGTTCACCTTTGTACCCAGGGGTGAATTATAACAGCCATCTTTGTCCCGCCCATGAAGCAAAGGATGTAACTCATTGGCCGAGAGTAGTCTTAAGTTTTTTTTTTACCTTTTCTATAAGTGTACCTACAATTAAAAATGGGGGAAGATAAAGTTTTATAATAATATTTTTCTATAATTCAATGAGTATTTCAAAAACTGTATAGTGTTGTTTTACTTGTACTTTATACTGCTCTTTTCTAAGTTACCAGTTATTGTTCTCAGAATATAAATTAGTTACCTGGTTAATACTAACTGGTTAATAAATACCGCAGCAAATACATGTTTGTTTTATTGACTCAAGCATATTCAAAATATATGTTTATATTAACAAAATTATAAAAACACTTCTTGAAATTTTCTTATTAGGTGGATCATTATAATTTAAAAATAAATACTGAACATACACAGAATACAAGTTTGGAAAATGAACAACTGATTCTAACCAAAGCTGAGATCATTGATGATAAAGAAATAAAGGTAGAAGTGTGTGAACCCATCGATCTTTGGGGACCAAGCTGTGAGGATGCTGATGAAATATTTTCATGCATCAATCCTGATTTAAATGTTGATACTCAAAACCAAAGAGAAAAGTTCAAAAAGCAGAAAAAGTCAAAAGAAGCAGTTGAAAGTCAAAATCCTCCCGCTCCAATAGAGTTGATAAGAAATGGAAAAATGATTCTGAAGGGATCTCAATTAAATGCTCTAATAGATGATTTCTACTCTATGCAGTGCCCATTGTGTGCCGATCATCCTGTATTCTGTAGTTATTTAACGGTATGGTCTTTAAACTATCTTTGTTTATTAGTTATATTTACTCTTTTTTATCTAAAATTCTAATGCCCATGCAGTCGGACAAATCCCATCAATACATTTAGTAATTATATTCTTTTCTCTGCTATTAAAATATTAACTAACAGAAAAAGCGGTGGCCAAAATGCCTGAACTTCATTATAATTTCGTATTAGAGCCAAAACATTTAACTTTAGGGTTCTTAATTATGCCGCAAACATAGAAACTTTTTTTTTTTTCCTTAATTATATATTGATATAAATGTTTATTTTTCTTAACTATTTTTATCTTGCAATTGACCTTTTTGACTTATCGTATAAAATGATATTTTATCTAAATGTATGTATGTATGTTTTAGTTAATGAAGCACTTCTACCAAGTCCATAATACCAAAGGATTCCTGACTTGTTGCAATATTCGTTTTTCTCATCATAGGGCAATTTATTTACATATGGCTAAGCATCTACAACCATCTGCATTCCAGTAAGTAATTATATGTACCTGCATACAAAATGTAATATGTTTGAAATTAAGTTGTAAATTATAAAATGGCGCATGATTGATGCTACAGCATGATGATGATATCAGAATAGGTTTTGAAATTGAATTTTAAATTATTTTGTTAAAAACATATGGAACAAAAGATTCAACCTTTGATTTTAAAAGTTGTAAATTATAAAATGGCGCATGATTGATGCTACAGGATGATGATGATATCAGAGGTGATTCAATACATATACATAAAAACATATTCAGCTATTATAATATTTTTTGTTACTTTATTTTTAAAAATAATAATTTATTTTAATAAATAAACACATATAAATAAAGAATCAAAAAATGTTTTTATAGCTGTAAATGTTTTTGTGTTATAAACACTGGCAAAATGATATTTTCACTTGTATCAGATCTTAAACATGTTACAGATGCTGGTTTTGTATGTTTGTCTAGTTTTGTAAATGAAGCACAATGCATTTGAATCACCTCTGATATCATCATCATCCTGTAGCATCAATACATTTTATAATTTACCACTTTTAAAATATGTGGTTTAAACTTTTGTTTCAGATAATTAAAACAAAATAATCAATGATTTACTAATATGTACATTCAAATTAGTATCTTACAATGTGGGATAAGGCTTCTTACAATATGGACCCCACATTGTCGGGGAAAATAAACTACATCTGTTTTCACTGTGAAATGATTCCTTTTTGTATAATGTCAATCATCCTATTGATAATTATTTTACAGATGCCCAATATGTAAAAAGGAAGTTTCACGCCCTTATGTACTTAAGCTTCACATGGAAAATCACTTAAATTATGAAAAATTATACAAATTTACTTGTGATCAATGTGATAAAAGGTAATTACATTAATAGTTCTTATTTGAAAAGATTATTTGCGTAGTGTCGTGGTTAGTACGAATAGCTACTTTTTAACATAAAAATTAATGGAATATAACTAATCTAAAATAGTTTTGTAATTAAATTTTTATTAGAAAACCAACATAGTTCCATGACGTACTACTGATTATTCCAAATTTTTAATTCAATTATTAATTTTTTAAATGTTGATGAGTCAAGAAATTTTCAATTATTCAATAATTATTGATTTTCACTGAAAAAAGGGAAGCAAAGTGTAATCCAGTACCATAACAAAAGCATTCAATTTATGCTTTTTTATTTAGTCACTTAACGGTTCACTAGCTGTCAATTATATTTCAAATATATATTTTGGTTTTACAGGCGTCTGTTTGGAGCATATTAAGAAGAACATTATTTATCTAACCTACATTATATACGTAAAGAAATTTTCGAGTCTAATAAGAGAAATCCTCATCATTAAGTATTTGCTACTTAGTATACTTATTGCCTAAATATAATATTAACAATATAATGTATAAAAAGTATATAATGTAGGTTAGATAAATAATATTCTTCTTAATATGGTCCAAACGGACGCCTGGAAAACCAAAATATGTATTTGGAATATAAGTGAGAGCTAGTGATCCGTTAAGGGACTTAATGAAAAAGGATAAATTGAATGCTTTTGTTATGGTACTGGATTACACTTTGATTCCCTTTTTTCAATGAAAATCAATAATTATTGAATTGTTAAAAATTGATTGACTCATCAACATTCAAAAAATCAATAGATGAAATAAAAATTTGGAATAATCGGTAATCTATTATTAATCAAAATAAGATAAGTGTCTTTATTAAAAAGGCAATTTTTTTGTTGGTTGTCAGTGCGATCTAACAGCACCTTTTAATTTTTTGGATACTTTCTTTTTATTCGATTCACGTCAACCAGGACTCATTAGCCGAGGAGTAGTTTTCTGCCGTTCAGACATGCAAAACTGGGGAACAACTTTATTCTTAAAATGTGTATTAACTATCATGTTTTAATGTTTTCAGTTTTAGTAGTAAAAACAGCTTAAGTAATCACAAGATAAATTTTCATATTCCTGCCAGTGAAATAAGAATGTACAGTTGCAGTGATTGCGGTAAAGAGTAAGTTGTATTCTTAACATTGTTGCATTTATGTATGAAAAATAATTTTCAAAGTAACATAAATTAACTACTTAGTATGAAAATAGTAAAGGGCTTCCGTGGCATGGTCACGGACTGTGGTTTGATGCCCCAGACTACCACAACTTGTTTCCTAATTCTTTAACAGTAGGCATATTTAGTTGAAAATATTATAAATATTTGCAAGTATAAAACTGAGATGAAAAATAGTTTATAGTGTAAAATAAAAACATTTTAGGTTCAAATTAAAATGCATGTTAACAACCCATATGAAAGTCCACCAAACGGCATTGTGTTTTCTGTGTTCAGTATGTGGGAAATCTTTTCAAACTAAATCAGAATTAAGAAGACACATGCTCTCACACGATTCAATGGAAAACAATAAGGTTCGATGTAAACATTGTAGTCGGATGTAAGTATTCCTTGTATATATTCGTTATTACGTTTAAGGTGGAGACTGACTGGAGCATTTCGTCGTAACGTAACTTGTTACAATGCGAGCATTCAGGCAGTCAGTACACTGAGCCGAGCGCTCCATGCATAGTTTCGGATGATTGGTGATGCTCGCCGTGAGCGATGTTATGACGTTATGTTATGATGAAATGCTCCGATCAGTCTCCACCTTTAGAATCAAATTTCCCCAAATCTAAATTGTAAAGCAGGGTCTTTAACTTTTACATTGACATCTCAACATAGGTCTGGGTATTTACAGGGCGTGTCTGTCATAATCTGGTTTAAGTGATCACTTTGTACATGTGTAACATTCACCATTCTACCCATGAAAGACAACCATAATACTCAAATTTCGAAAGTTGTATATATCATTTAACTGACACCTTATTTCACATGTGAGTTCTCGGTACCATCTATGGTCGAGTTGAGTAAGTTTTTATTTATTTATCAGAGACCTTCATGAATTGTATGCAAGATTATTTTACATACTAGAAGACGCCCGAAAACTATTATATTAAGAAGACAAACCCAAATATTGTCTTTCACTTTTCTCCGAAACAGAAGTTAAAAAGTGATTATTCATAGATTAGTTCTAGAGATAATCAAGATTGAATCTCCGGGAATAATTCCTCATAAATCTTCAGCTTTCGTACATCTAAAAATACAGTTGGTTGGCGTGCAGATTTACATGATTTCCTGGTAAAATACTGTCATTAAAAAGCTTATCTTTACTGCACAATTTTTAAAAATATGTATTTCTTCATTTATTTGCTTATGAATGCTCATCTTATATAGTAATGCCTAAATTGCATTTGTAAAATAGTTTAAATAAACGGAACCTTTGGTGTGAAATAAATAAAAGTTCCTTGTTTAATATTATATGCCATATGAAGTGTTGAAGTCTGCACACTTCACCTCGAGGTTTGGATTCAATTAGTTATATAGTCGACGTAGGTTTTACAATGGATTTTTAATGCTTTTTTTTACTTCCCTAGATTCAAACATGCTTATTCTCTAAAGAATCATGAGAAGCGACATTTAGGAAAAACATTAAGCTGTTCAGATTGCTCATTTACAACTCATGCAACTTCCCTTTTAAATCGACACAAAAGAATCCGCCACACAAATGAAAAACCATATATCTGTTCTTACTGTGGAAAATCCTTCAAATTGAAAAGTTGCCTCCAGGTAAAGTACTTATAACTTTACTTATAAAAGTACTTATAACAGTTTGTTCAATTTTACCCATCATTACTGTTTGCATATAGTTATTCAACAGAATGTAGTTCTGAAAAATTAGATTTTTTTAAACTGCTGTGTGATGGTGTTGGTAAGTAAAAAATATAAGGTTATATAATTAAATATAATTAAATTAGTAGCTCTTTACTTATAAAATATATTAATAATATTTCTAGACTCATATACCACAGCATACCGGTGAAGCCCGATATACTTGCAAATTTTGTCCTAGGACATTTATTTCATCTGGAAACTGCAGTTCTCATCAGAAAAGAATGCATACAGAGGAACATAAACAATATTCAGATAAAAAACTTTCTGAGAGATTTGTAAGTATTAGATTAATTTAATTTTTCTGTAATTTTTTTTCTTCATATTAGCTTAAGCTGAATGTGTGTGTCACAAACTAAATATGTGTTTGTGTGTTGTGCTTTTATTAATACTGAGGGCGGTCCAACCATTTAGCTTTTGTAGCCTGAGATACAATGGAAGCAGACAAGTTGTTTTGAGCAACATATAAAATATATTAATACTAAAGGTAAATAAAGCTTGCTTCGATGGAAGTATGCAGTTATGATTTTTAAGTTCTTCAAGATATATTTTGGTTCTAGTTTTATTTATAATTCTTCATCTTTGAATTGTGCTCACAAATTGAGGTGTTTCAAAATAAAAGCTACAAGTTCATGATTTATCATGGACCATATTCATAACCGCCAAATGCGCCCGCATTTAAAAAATATGTAATGTTTACTTCACAGAAAAGTGACAAAATAATGGATGAGCAAGTAACCGACACTCATGAAGTTGCAAGAGAATATTTAAATAAAATAACGGGGACCGACCATTACAAGAAGAATATTGAAACACATTAATGGAAACCAACCATTACAAAGGGAATGTTGAAATCAATCATCACAAAAAGAATGTACAAATATATTAACGGAGAACATTATAATGAAAATGTTTAAATATAATGTTAAGATTCAATCATCACAAAAAGAATGTACAAATACATTAACGGAAAACATTACAATGAAAATGTTTAAATATAATGTTCGGAATCAATCATCACAAAAAGAATGTACAAATACATTAACGGAAAACATTACAATGAAAATGGTTAAATATAATGTTCGGAATCAATCATCACAAAAAGAATGTACAAATACATTAACGGAAAACATTACAATGAAAATGTTTAAATATAATATTGGGAATCAATAATCATAACGAGAATGTTGAAATACAATCATGGGAACCAACCATCACCATGTAAATATAGAAATATGGTAACGGGAGGTAGCATTAATTAAGTTATTCGCATTGCTATTTCTTCAGTATCATATAAAGCAATCGGTTGAAAGTAAAAGAGTTCAACACTACCCTCGTCAAAAATGTGTTGAGCCATTAATCATCATAAAGGGTCAAAATGTTACAAGCTACTTTTCAAACTTTTTGCTTGTACTATTTCCACATCTAAAGAATAAGAACATGAAAAAAGTTTTAACATTTAAAAAAAATGTATTTTATAATTTGTAATATGTAAAATCTTGCTTATCTCAATAAAATTTATTGACTGGAGAGAGATTACTGATTTCTTTATTTTTTTTAATTAAAAAACTGTTAATTTTTCTTTAGTAGGATCAAGATATTACGCATATTTATTCCATCTTGCAATGATTCTGCTTTTGAAATTTTGATACATAGCCAAAAAATTGGCTATGTATCAAAAAACCATACAAAAAAAACAGATTAATCAAATCCTCACCCACTGTATCTTACTTTCACCCATTCAAAACAAAAACCTATTCAACTACCACCATTCTGTACCCAGCGTGCTGAAAATACATACAAACTCACAGAAATATTTAATAAAATAATTTCCGAAGATAAGTAAGAATTTATAAACATCATAATTTATGGACTTAATACTTATTATGTTCAATAACCATTTAGCTACCAAAATCCGATATATCGGGTGTCGGTACTCTGAAAAATAATAAATAAAAATTTATTCATGTATTCAACCTTTTTTAAATACTTACCAAATATTAAGTGAAAAAATTAGGAAAATGGCTGGCATACATATTAGGCAGATACCGAGGAGCCAGCCTGCATTTTACGGATAATCTTCAATAGATTATTAGAGATATGTCATGGGCTGAATGTTCACTTGTTACGTAGGGGAAAAAATTTTGAAACAAGAGTGTCAGTAATTAAAATTCAATTTTTTCAGGATTATGATTTAATAAAAATAAACATGGTAAAAATGGCTATAAAACAATACGAATGTGTAACAAATTTCAATATACACTAGAATAATAGTAAGTTCGTATTAAAATAAATTTATTTTGTACTTCATGTTAATAGGATTATTATTTTTCATTTCAGTGATTTATTACTACATATCTATCAATACATTCTCTTAAAACATAAAACTTAAATTTGAATTTACTTTAGCTGGCGCACATAGTACATTATGTTTTCGTAATTTGCTTAATGAGCCAAATGCAAGACGCAATAATTATACCAACTACATATATCTATGTGTTCTCAAAGCAGATCGCCCACTATTGCCAGTCACCGCAGTCCAGTAATGCAGCTAAGTGCAATAAGTTAAAAGTTTCATTGTGACAATGTATTCTGTCAAATGCTGCATAGAAATCCAACCTTAAGTCATAAAATACCAATGTTTCAAAAACATGTCCAGAAGTAAAATTATACAAATAATTTTTATTTTACTTAAGTGTCGCTTTTTAGAGTTCTTCAATGTCATAAATTATAAGTCAATTTATGAGTAAGATAAAATTTTCATAAAAATATATACGAATATCGAAAATAAAAATACATACTAATTGTATTTCATCACATTCAACAGATGTGCGTAAGAGACTGGACTACATATTAGATTTGTTTGTTCAAATCTGGTAATAATAATTTTTTATCAATTACTACTTCCAATGCTGGGGACTGACCAGAGTCATTTCGTCGTAAGCATTGCGACTATACGATGCGAGCATTTGTATAGTCACTACAGCGAGCCAAGCGCTGCATCCATAGTTGGAGCGCTCGCCGTGAGCAACGTTACGACGAAATGCTCCGGGCAGTCCCCACCTTAACAAACCTCTTAATTTGATTATCCACAGAAAATAACACAGTTATGTTATAGTGAATCAATGTTTTTACTTTTGAAACCTAAAAATCTGTATACAGCGACAACCAGCCTTATATGTAATGGTAAATAAGAATTCAATTATCCAAAAAAATAGACAAAAAATTATGGTGATGATATATGGTTATATTCAATGAATATAACATCAATGAAGTGTAAATCTTGACCAAAAAACAAGTAGAGAAAAGACGATTACGAAATATATTATGTACAACTTATCAATTAATTAATAATCTTTACCAACATGTAATTGAATTAATATCATACAAACTAATAAAATCACACACATATTTTTAGTATACATAAGTTCCACGGTAAAACAATTCAAACTGTTACAGTTGCATGTCTGCTACGTGATGAATCAAAACTGACAAAATTACAGCATTTTTAATTAGTGACAATTTGAGTGCCGACCTCTGTAAATATTGTTTTGAATTTCTTTATATGAAAAAGCATTTAACAGTTTTAAAATAACATTGGTCTTAGTATTTCAAATATTCCAATTAAAATATTCAAAAATTTGATATGTCATTTAAATGACTTTTGGTTCCACTATTTAAATACAAAAATTTAAAATCACGAAAAGTAAATTGTTGGGTAGATATTGGTTTTACTCCGTGGCATTTGTTACATCAGTTACAAAGAAGGCCTTATTATTAAATTAATTCAAATAATATATGAACTGTATGAAAGAATAACCATAGAACAAAAATCAAAACAAACAGTACAAAACTAGTAATAAAAAAATCAAATATACAACCAATTGCTTAATGGTCAAATCTACAATGTTTTTTCTAACATTATAATTTATTCAAGTGACTTTACAAGAAAAAGAGGAGAAGTTTCTTGATTAAATGCGATATCATAAAACTTTTGAAACGTTAAAAATAAAATATATACACACAAACAAGTATTTTTTTTTTCAAACGTGTTACTTTGTCATACAGTTGAAAAGTCAATATCGGGATATATAGTAGTGCATTGGGATATACTAACAGTAGCAAATTCTTCGACTGAATGCATAACTATCCTAAGTCATGTACAAGTTAATTTCATTTTCATTCATGTATTGTATTTTGATTTTATTGTGCGGAAAGTTCGTAACTTAAATAAATACATACCTATCCAATAGGGTGGGCCGATGACGTTTTTTTTGCGAATTCAGCAGTGAAAGCGGTCTAAAAAGTTGCATTTTGGATTGAACATAACGAGAAAAATATTCAAAAAAATATTCGATACTACTTTTGGCCCTCAACCAGAGCTCAAAGTTTTCGGAAAAGCCATTTTTTTGCGCTTTACCAGCTGTAATTTCGTAATTAAGGAATAAAGACAGTCTAATTAAATGTTACGATATGTAATATACCTTACTTAAAAAGCACATAAAGGCAAAAGTTGCACTTTACGTTGTTATAAATAGGTAGCGTTGTTTTAGTAAGTCATTATATCCATCAGTATTCGGCCGGCGCGCGGCGCTCTAAGGTATCGGTTGCGCTGTTCGTAATTTTCCTTAGATCCCTGTACTTTGAAAACGAGTTAGATTTTATTATATTTTATAATTAAGGTTGAAAATTATCTTAACAAACGATTAAAGTTATTTTAAATACATTATTATGTAAATTTAAACCGAAATGAGTTCATCTAAACCCTATATAAAATAATACTAGATTTTGGTTTTTGGCCTCTTTTATTTTTGGAATTTTTCTCGAACCGGTTTCAAAAAGAACTTTGTTATCTTCAGGGATAGACATGAACATGTATATTCCAGAAGACAACAAGGTTTTTGCCGAAACCAGTTGGAGAAAAGTACCAATAATGGATGTGGTTAAAAACTAAGTTCTAGTTTTATTTTATAAAGTTTTATAAAATAAGCTACAAAATATCTGCCGAAAATATTCAAGAAATAAGCTAAACCCGCTACTAACATAGACGTAGTGAGGTAGATTGTCCCATATTTGCCGCACCATCAGGTCACATTGTAGAAATGATAGAAAAATGATGATAGGCACTATTGACTAAAAACAATCTTAAAAAATTCATCGAAAAAACAGCCGAACTTCAAAAACAAATCGAAAAATTATTGATTATCAAAACAAGGTTACAACACCTTTGTCTAAATGAAAAAAGAAGAAATATTTACAGGAAACTACAGAATCAGTGAGCTTAAAATTATTCCCTGAACTCTCATCGTCCAAGAGGAAAACTTTGCAACTTCCTGCTATAACAAGTGTGTGTTTAGTTTAGTTTAGTTTTTTTGGCTGCAACTTTGACTTTTGTTGTTCTAAAAGACTACAAGCCATACTACACCAATATTTGGCACTGGCAAATATATTTCAGATTCAATCGTCAATGATTTTTTGAGCACCAGTTTGGAGCTTGAAAATATTCAATGCCTAAGCTGCGATGGGATTGTCTTTAATACGGGCTGGAAAATGGAGCCATTCGGCATATATAATAAATATAGAATATACCATTACAGTGGTTTATTTGTCAATTACCTCAATTCTAATGAATTACCGTTTTGACATTTATTTACCCATGATGGTTCCACATCTGGTCTTTGGGGAAATTCTAATCCGACTGGAAAAGCTTTAGGTTTTGTGAATGATTATCTATTATAGATTTTTTACTGTACCTGTAAACCTACGACATACTTTAAGCTGGGACCATATGTGTCAATCTATTACTATTGAACATTTTTCACTCTCAATAACTGACAACTATTTATTTTAAAATATAAAAATAATTGTCAAAGTTTACGCTTCAGTGTGATTAATTGTAATAAGAAAACCATAGGATAGTGCAAATTATGTAATTGAAATAATAAGTTTATCCGGAACTTTGGGGATGATTTAAAATCAAAAAAGATCCTGTCATTCAAAGGAATGCTTTTTTGTTCATCCTATAAACTCATTTTCAATATTGCTAACGGATACCAGAAGCCATATCGGGACCTAAATTTGAGAAGAATCATCGAAACTCGGAAGAAGACAGATGCTAACCTTAAGGTTATTTAAGTTACCGAAGCTCAATTTTCAAGCTACCAACTACACAGAAATAATTATTAGGGCTAAATCATAAGTTGCACAACCACCAATCTTAATTAAAATATCGGACAGCTTTTAAGAGATGATTTTAATAAATCGAAGATCAGTTTTTACTTTATCCTCCATCCCTTGTCACATGTAGGCCTATTGGAACGCTGCGTAAAAATGGTGACAGAAGCCTCGATAACAGTAACTGGCCAGAAAGCAAAAGATGGTGTTATATGAACGAAAATAATGTACAGGACTAAAATACCATCATTCGATAGTAAGAAACAGTGTGAATCATAAAAATTACTTTTATTTTCGAACTCTGCTTTATTTAGAAAAATCTTTGAATTCCTTCATTTTTATGATTTGAAAAATAAATATAAAGCCAATTTCTAAATTTCAAAAAAAATATTTCTTGCGGACTGACTTTTCTTTTAATAATATATAATTTTTTTCGTAAGCCATAAAAGTGAAATTTAATATTTTGTGGGAATTGAGAATTTCGCTGAAAAATATCAAAATGTAAAAATATCAATCTTGGTTGATTTGTTGTTTTTAATTAACATAATATAATTAAAATAATTTTAATGGTTTGTAAAGATAATCTTTAACTTATACTTAATCACAATTAAAATTCTAACACATTTTAAAAGTACCGGGATCTAAGAAAAAACACGGAGAGCGCAACCTATCCCTTTGAGCGCCGCGCGCCGGTTATACTGATGGAAACAATTGCTAACTAAAATAACTCTACCGATTTATTACAATAAAAAGTGCAACTTATGTGCTAATCAAGGAAGGTGTATTACATATCTTAAGATTTAATTAAACTGCCTACATTTCTAAAATACGAAATGACAGCTGGTAAAGCGCAAAAAAATAGCTTTTCCGAAAACTTTGAGCTCTGGTTTAGGGCCAAAAGTAGTATGGAATATTTTTTAAAATATTTTTTACGTTATGTTCAATTCAAAATGCAACTTTTTAGACCCATTTGTCTTTGATATCTAAAAAAATATTTTTTTTCATACATCAACGGCCCACTCTACTATCCAAAGTATATAAATCTAAATATTTAAAAAAAATATGTATTACTAAATGATTGAGAGAACTCACTTTCAAAAGTTGAATTGCCTCATAGCATTGTAGCATAGTTCTGCATTCTCGTGACAAATTGAATACAGCAGGTATATGATTAATCATGATTTTAAAGCTCTTGAGTGAAATTTTGCTAATGCAGCGTCTTCCTTCCATATTGTTCCTGAGAATCAGCTGAAGCACTTAGTAGTTGTCACCATGCATGTATAATATGAGGCACCTGGAGATATTTTACTGTGTTAGTCTCTACCAGCCCTTTAGAGAACTTCGGATAGCATTGGTCATCAATTTAAATATTTTATAGATATTTTCAATATGAACAGAAATATCGAAAATCTCATTTGTATGACAATTCATCATATTATCATAGGTAAGTACAAGCTAGTTTAGTAAGAATATAAATCATTTATACCATACCAATTCAAAACAACAAACCTCAAGATTTCAACATATTCATTGGATATTCTTTACTTTAACATTGACCTGGTAACATATTACATATTCTAAATTCATAAAACATTTTCTTTCATTTTTAAGTATCTCTTGCGATCTTTTTTTGAAAGGGAAGCGATAAAGGTTTCTAAATCTGAATCATATTTTTCTTTAGCCTCTTTCATTGCCTTCTTGTAAGTTTTTCTTTCTTTGCTGGATAAATTTTCCCAAGCCTCATTTAGCTGGTCTTCTGAGGAATATTTGATTTTTCGTTTTTTCATTGCTTTTGCAAAAAGTTTTATGGGTAATCTATAAAAAAAAATCAAAATTAATCTGCATATATACATTAAGATTGTAGTTGTATTTAAATAAATTTATGATTTGAATCAGTGCTTAATGTGGCCAATTTCATTTTACATAAACCATAAACGTTTTATTTCCTATCCATTTTTCATTCATCTTCTTTGACCTTTATCAGCACCCAGATGGGGCAGTATATGTAGTAATCCACATTGGTGGGGTGTTAATGTAATATAATTAATGACTTGATCATTGATTACAAATTTAATAAAGGAAATTTAGTCCTACTCTTATTAGATTTTGATAAATTTGATTTGCTTTTTTTCTATTTTTCCCATACTGCCCATTTATCATGCATAAAAAAACACATTCTTAAAAATCAATTCTAGGTAGCACTGTAGTTCGTCATTTAACAATTACATGTTTCCTTTGATAAAACATTTGTTTAAGGTGATTTGGGTGCGTTAAGGACAACTTACTCAGGTGGGTGTTTCGGTTCTCCCTCAAAAACTGTTACAGAATTGGATGTTGCTAATTTATGATTATCTTCAGTTATGTTTATAGATGTCCTTCTCTTTCTACAATTGAAATACAAAAAAAAATCTATAATTAACCACAATTACATATTTGCTTTAAACATTTTTCTGCAGCGATTCAGGGGCCATTTTGAGTGTTTCCTGGCATAATGAGTTGCGGGAAATACAGCCAGATCAATTTGTAATCATGCAGAGGGTGTTGAGGTTTTTTTAACCGTCACCCATCGGTATAATTTCACTGCAGAATGCGTAAATTGTATTCAAGATTATGAAATATGTTAAACTTACTTTGGAGATGTATCACTTTCATGAATGTCATGCTCACTATATCTTCTTTTCTTAGCTGTCAATTTTGTATCATTGGGGCTAAAAAATATTTTGTATATATATCACAGATGTAAATATAATATGATGTATAAAAACTAAAGATATATTAATAACAGATATTTAATAAATAAAATGAACCTCTTCTGTACGTCATTTTGAACTGAACCAGTCCAGGGTGATATTAAATAAATATTAGTAAAAATGACTTGTATTTATTATGATCCCTTGGGAATCGGACCACATACATACATATTATTATGTAATACATTATAACTTGAATATTTTGTTTAAATCATCAAGATGTGCTATTGAGCTCACCACTTACTTGAAACACTCTTCATCTTCACTATTGTTAAGATTGAACTTTTTCTTGGAAATTATTCCTTTTCCAATACTTGCTGAAGGTTCTGGTTTTTCTTGTTTTTTAACGTTGCTTTTTCCGGGCTGTTTACTAGCATTTCTGTAAAAGTTATATAATCATTGTGTTATATGCAACAAGTAAGACATTATTTATTTTATTAAAGATTTTTTTGTTACTTTGTTTCCGGGAAGCTCACTTTGACATTGGAAGACTTTTCATTATTTTTTTTACTTTTGTCTTTTAGACTCGATAAACCATTTGATTTGTGTTCCGGGTAAGCTTTGTCGCCACTAAAATAAAACAAAATAATTACACTTAACACATATAATAACCACTCAAAGGAATTGAATTGACCTGCCCTCATTGAGAACTCACGGGGTTTTAAAAAATTTCTCTATATTTTTAGTTCCCTATAATAAAATATTTTGTAATTAATTTCATTTATTATTGGGACTAAAACACGACAAAGCAGTACAAATTTTCCTGACAAAATATATTTAAATCCTTCTATAGGATTGCATTTTGTGGCTTGTATACTTGGAAGGGATCGACATATAAAAACTATTTGGTTAAATTAATAATATTTCATTAATTGATTCGGCAGTCACTTTGTGGTAAAATCTATCCATTTTTAATTAATGTTTTACTTAGTAAATACCACTATTTCTGGTAATAGTGGTATTTACTAAGTAAAACATTAATTAAAAATAATAATATTTCATTACATTAACTGTAGAGTTATTCATTTCTTAATCTTCTAACATCGATGCTGTAATTTCTTCATCATTTTGTTAATTTGTCCACTAGAGAGATGAATAACTGAAAACATTGCATGAAAAACAAGATAGGATGATGATTAATACATAATATCCCAGAAATAATAATGCGACGGGGGTGGTAATGTGGACGCATCTGCATAATCGCGCAGCAGTCCTGTGCCTCAGGTACCAGTCCAGAGTGATATTAAATAAATATTAGAGTAAAGAATAACTTTTATTACCTCCCTAAGTTATCGAACCTGGGACCTTTAGCATAGTAGCAAAATACATTAACTATATTTTATGTATTTATAGATTTCGAGTTTAATTTGTAGAACTACATTTTAATTTATGTATTAAATGTTAAATGAAACATAGATTTTTTACATTGAAATTTTTGTGTTGAACTTAGTAGACTCAAAAAATCAGTGTTGGATTTAACTGTTTGATTAACATTTAATACATATATTATACGTCTTCATATAATAATAATATATGTATTATTATAGGGCGTTATTTAAAAAAGAACATGTACGCACACAATTTATTCAAGGGCAAAAAGTTATGACAAAAATAAAAATAAACTTACAAAGCATACTCTGATTGGTTATAATCAGACAAATATCCGTCTTTAACTTCCGCTTCCTTTTTTGATTTACGTTTCTTTCCTTTCTCACTTTCCATGTGCCTGGAAAATAAAGAGCCATTATACACCAGTTCAATTTGTAAAATACGTTGATCGTTTTAAAATCAATGATAAAAATATACCGGTCAACCAGCTCTGGATGGTTTTTCAAATAATTTCTTAGCTTTAGTGCATATTCTTCTTTTTCTTCTTTTAACAGGTCTTCGAAATATTTCCGTTCCTCGGAAGAAGCCGCCTTCCACCTAAGGGATAGTTCCTTCATTCGTTCCTGGCAATAAAATATACATGAAATTAGTATGAATCACCTGCTTGCTGGATTTTTTCTACAATATAATGAAAAACATACCTGTCACGCCACAAGTCACAACTGTTATTATGCAATTATTGCAATTTTTCAACATTTACAAGAAGTAAAGTGATATGTTTTCATCAAATATTTGTAAGTAATTTTAAAAGGGTAAATGAATAGAAATTTTTTGCCCATTAGCTGCCAAAAAATGTTTTTTTTTTACTGAACAAACACATAGAGAAAGTGCTAGAATTATTATTTATATTTATCGTCATTGGAAATTTCACTAGTCATAATAAAACGGGTTGCCTTTACACAAATTTTAAGCACATGGGGATAGCACTTTTTTTTTCAAACATAATATGTTACGTATAACAGTGTTTGAAAATGATGCGAAATGCATCAAAACACATCGCTCACTCCTTTCAAGAACGTCATAAATCAAAAAACTTGATTTTTCAGGAGAACGTTTTTAAAGTTTAAATATATAATACAATGCATTAAAAATAAATATCAAGCCACTTATTGAACTTTTGACAGTGCAACAGATATTTTTTGTTAAAACCTGAAGGTTTTTTCTCCATTTGAAAAATATTAAGTTTATTTAAAAAAATAATTAAACAATACCTTTTCTTCAAAATGCAAAAACACGTTTTTTGGCCTGTAGCGGGTAAGTATTAAGTTAAAAATATGCCTCTTTTACTGAGATATAGTAAATTTTCTGAGCATTCCGAAAACATGCACAACTGAAAATTGACAATTTTTGATTTATGACGTTCTTGAAAGGAGTGAGCGACATGTCACATTAGATTTTCAGAAATAGTAGTATTTACTAAGTAAAACTTAAATAAAAAAAAATACCTACTGACTTATTCAACAAACAAATCATTTACCATAGAATAAAATAACAACTTTATATTTTTTGCACATAAATTTTATTTGACCAGAGACCGAGTTTTGTCATAACCGTCATAAACGACGAAACCCGGTCGCTGGTCAAATAAAATTTATGTGGAAAAAAACTAAATAGTTGTTATTTTATATTTTAAATAATATTTAAGAATTCGGACCATGAAATTTGAATTTTAAGTAAGTAAAATATGTACCTTTGGTGGGAAGTCGGCTAGCTCAGTGGACCTGAGCAACGTTCTGGCAAATAATGTGTAAATATTTGATGGAGGTTTGTCTGGCTTCCCATTCGCCCGGTCAACCATCTGTTTTTCCTTTTTTGTTAAAACAGATTTTGTGTCAATAGAATCTGTAAGTTCCTAAAAAATTATATTAAAATAAATTTTTATCTTGCTTGCTTTTTTACTAAATTAAAAAAATAGTTCACATCAATCAATAAAATGCCAAAATGAGTAAACACTACTCGAAAGTGAATCACCGGTATACATATTTAGGTACCTATGCAATATAAATATTTGTTTGAACTATCAAGATATTTATATAAAAATTACCAGGTCGAAAGGAAAGAATATGTGTGATACGTAGTTTTTTTGAACGGTGGACCGAAGAAACGTTCACGCACTATCTGTACTCAGTGCAAATAGGGTGTTTATGGGGCATGTCTTCCTGCGCATTTAAAACAGTGTTCAAAAAAATAATTATTTTATAATTTTGGTTTTGTATAAATATTTTTTTTCTTCATTTTGTTACTGATGTGTGTGCATATTATCATGTATTTACCAACCTGATTAAAATTAAGTATTTTTTGTTATCACATTATAATTTATTTATTAAGTGTTTTAATTTATTATTTATAAACATCTGTAATTTTTTACACTTTATATGATATTTTACACAAAGTGCAAAAATTAATATCGGATTTTGGTAGCCAACGGCTGTAGATTTGTTTTGTCAAGAAGTAAATGTTACCAAAAAAATATTAAGGGCCCTGATATAAACAAAAATACCTAATTTATATAACAACACAATTACATATCAAATGCTTACATCCATTTCTTTCTGTTTGTACTCTGCCCACTGAAGCCAAGGTATTTTCTCAGATTCTGGAAGGTCTTCCCATTGTTGACGGAATAAAGATAACAATTCTTTAAAGGGCCTTTCTTGATAATCGGGATTTGTATGAATTTGATCTTCCATGTAGAGATTGAAAGCCGTGTTCTTTTTAGGGTTTATGATTTTTGATTTTTTTTCACTATTTTTCATTTCAGAAGGATGCTCTGCTCTGAAAAAGGAACAGTAAAAAATTATGACATTAACATATTAACCTGTATATTGATAGTTATAATAATTCGTTTATTGCATGACTAAGTGTTGAACTCATTCACTTACAGAAATATCTCCAAATTTCTTTGGTATTCTTGCTTGGCCAATTCTGCCCTTTTCATGTATTTTGCTTTCTTCTTTGGCTTTAGATTTCTGTACATTTCACTTATCATTTTAGCCATTTCTATCTGAAAAATTACACAGTTAAAAAAATCAATTGGATGTAAATATGATATTTTCTTGGAGAATATTCAATCTATAGTGATGATAAAAAATCCAACAAAGTACTTAAATTACCATGGGCATCTTAGGCATATTCTCGTGGAGAGCTTTTACATGGTCCTGATAGAACAACAGATACGAAGAAAGTGGCCTTTTCGGTCTATCCGGGTGGCGATTCTGTAAATTCATTAAAATGGATTAATTTTATCTATTTTTGGAGTATCTATATTGAGATTGCAGGCAGAATCAAACATTACACTATATCTTATGGACCAGTAGAAGGGTAGGAGGATATGTATGTGGTAGGAAGAGCGGTATTATTGTGGAAAAACACACCCAGAGAGGATACTGTAACATTAAATTATTTTAAATATTAACCTTAGTGCGCATTTTATTTTGTCATCCTTTTTTCAAAGAAGTTATAAATGCGGTGCTTAAAAGAAAATGACACTACCATTAAAAATAATAATAATACTTCTGCCACCATCATTTTAACCTAAATATTAGAAAAAAAAAATTTGAATGTACAAGAAATTTGCAGTTAATGTATTCAATTTAAATATTGCAATGTCTAAATAGTGAAGTAATATATAACCTTAGCTTTGGCTCCATAAAAGTCTGTCCACGGATGACTAAGCCAAACCTCCGCATCACTTAATACTTCATGTAATAAGCGGAAGCCGCGCAGCCTCTGTAGCACAAGTTTCCACATTTGGAGACATTCCTCGTCTGAATAGTTATCGAAAGCAATCTGTGAAAAATATTAATACACAGTCACGCAATCTATTCGAATAGCTTTCCACTCTCAGGTTATATTGAACAGAAGCAAAATATTTTATTTGGTAATTTTAATCTTCCGTATATGTAACTGGTGGGGTGTACTAGATACATTAAAGTGACTTAAATTATGCACTATCTTACTATAGAAAGAAAATAATGAACAAAAAGGCATTTATTCCATTTTTATTAGGCTTTACAATGGTATTCAATGTTACCCTAATTTAATGGGTAACTTGAATACCATTTTATTGACTTGAATACCATGAATAACTAATGTGTATTTCATGTAGAATTAATAATTAAATAAAAATGTGTATTTCATGAAGAATTAATTAAAATCCCTGACATTTTAAGTGTTTTAATTATAACTACCATAACTTAAAACAAATTGAATTGCAAACAATACACATAAAATGTTGAAAGTTATCTATATTGAGTGTAATGGTATATTATTTATTTATTTAACAGTTGTTTACATGACAGGATTAAAGTCACGTAAAGTGTGGAACAAATTAAAATTAGAAAATTTCAATTTTAATTAGGGTTAATTCCAGGGATTTGATATATTTCATATAAGCTAAATTAAGATTTGGAATGCTGGCACTGAATTCTGGCTGCATCCTAAAGGCGTTTGTGGACTACATGGAATTTTACCGTCCCGCACTTCAGTTAGCATGATAAACAAAATGATTGGCTTGTGCTTTTGTCTTTCTTTCTTCGGATCGGTGTGCTCGATTGATGCATGATCACGGTGCGCGTAAATTTGATCGTGCTAAACTGTCGTAGTCGGTTTCATTTTTCAAAACCGGAATGCCAGACGGTAAAATTCCGGGTAGTGGACAAGCGCCCTTAGGGCGTTTGTCCACTACACGGAATTACACGGAATTTCACCGTCCGGCACGTCAGTTAGCGTTCGGTCCTCTTGATTGGTGCAACATGTTGCGAGTAAATTCTGAAATTGGAATGCTGACACTGAATTCTGGCTGCATCCTAAGGGCGTTTGTGCACTACACGGAATTTTACTGTCCCGCACTTCAGTTAGCATGATAAACAAAATGATAGGCTTGTGCTTTTGTCTTTCTTTCTTCAGATCGGTGTGCTCGATCGATGCATGATCACGTTGCGAGTAAATTCGATCACGCTAAACTGTTGTAGTCGCTTTCATTTTTCAAAACCGGACTGCTGGACGGTCAAATTCCGGGTAGTGGACAATCGCCCTAAAGGTACCTAAATAAACAGTTGGGCTCAACAAGGACTAGCAAAACATTCGGGATAAATGCGACCAGCCTTATAGAAAATAGAATTGCTCACCAAGTCCCACGGCAAGCGCTGAGCCCTGGACCGATAATGCAAGTTATCAGAAGACGGAATGTGGTGTTTCATGCGAGACAGCAACTTCTCAACGTGCTCCTTGGGCCAACTCAGTGAACCTTCCCCTCCTTCGTGTTCTTTCGACTTATCCTGCATGTCAATCATCTCGTCACCTGAGCGTGCCATTCTTCAAAAAAAATTAAACTATTTCCTTACTTTTTACTATATTTTTAAAAAATTATTATTTCTAAGATTTTAGGAAAGAACAATATTTTAACGACTCGATTAAAGAGTGGCATAAAAAGGGTTAAGTTTTTAATGTTTGATAAGCAAAAAATTGATGGAACTGAAACAACCATGCACTTTAACTTTCACAATTGTTATTGTAATTAACTTGACACAATATTAATCTGCGTTTTGAAAAGTATTTATTATATTTGATATTTTTATACAGAAAAAACTTAATTCAGGGAAAGAATTTTTAAAGGGAAACCGTCGAAACCGTCAACCAAATTTAGTACACAACCATAGACCAACGATTATTTGTATACTGAAACCATAGATATATCATTACAGATGGTCTCAACAATTCGGGTCTTCTTCTTCTAACCCTTATCAGCACCCAATGGTGCATAGGGCACTGCATCGTATTGATACTGTGTTATCTTGATCCTTAATAGATGAAGACAAGGTGACCACTCACATCACTTCACATCAGGAACCAGTCCAGGGTAATGATAAATTAAATATTATAGTGAAAAATCACTAATATTTACTTTCCCCCACCCCCTGGGGAAATCGAACCCGGGACCTCCAGCACGGTAGCTGAACACGCTAAATATTGCACCACGAAGGTTGATTCTGTTTTTAGTGGTGGATTATTCGAAGGAAATTCATTCTTTTTATTATTAAATTTTTTATTTTCACTCACTTGTTAATTATTTTTATAATTTATTGTTTCTCCACCAGAAAAAATACATTTTTTTAAATTTTCTGCAGAAGTCCATTGTGTACTAATTAGATTATACATCAACAAACCTGTGAGATCACACTATCACTATTGTTCGTTTTCCTATTTCGTCCTTTTCTATGGAAATTTTCTATACCTGTAAAAATAAATTAAACTTTTCTTTACCTACCTGTAAAAATTTGTGAAATCAAAATTTGAAACCAACATCATTCGACGTGTACCTACAAAGGTACAGTGAATATTTTTTACTTACCTTCTGAGGTAGGAACTGTAGTCTATGCGTCGTTGATAATTTGTATAACCAATTAATTATGAGTAAAATCTATGATATAAACCAAAACATTGCGTCGCGAATTGGTCGCGAATGTATAGAAATATATAAATTAGTTAGTCTGTGATAGAAATCACGAAATTCTTTCTGAGCTCTGTTGAGGTTGTTGTTCTTAGTTTACAGGAATAAAGAATTCGTAAATGTGTACGATGTTCTTATTTTAATTTTTTTTTGTAAAGTAAGGACAAGTTTATATACTTTGACTAAGTTAACCCACTTGTGAAAATGCCAGGTCAATATGAAGAAGAGCGGACTTGGGAAGGTGGAGATATGGTTGATTATGAAGTGAGTTAATAAAAATAATATTTAAATATCCAACAATTAATGTTTCAGTACTATTAGACGTCTTTTCGTAAATCTTAATGTGGATAATTATTGTAATATCGATTGTAAATGGGAGAAAGAAAATTGCTTATTCTAAAAATATTTTGATATTTAACTGTAAGTTGGGCTAGCTGTCAAATTTAATTAAAATACCCTTACAGTCTTTCGCGAGTTTAAAAAATATATAAGATAAGTTTTTAAACTGTCAATGTTTTTCATTATTATTTTTTAAAATAGTATATTTATTCACATAGAATAATAATTCATAAAAGGGTTTTCTGTAGATCTGATTCAATTGATTGGACATGTCTTTATAAATTTGGCATTGATCATCAGTAACGGTTCTGAGTTAGTTAACTTGGTACAGGTGGCCAGGCATTTGCTTGTGAGAGAAAGAAATATAAGAAATTCCTGTTAATTTGCAAGCTTATATAATCCCATCCCTTTTCAGTATGTGATGGGACACTAGATTCCACACTTAGCCATAATAACTTGATTGCGAGTTTCGCTGTATATATCTATTAAATAAAAAAAACTTGTTACTTTTAGGATGATGGAACAGACGAAGCAATGGAGAATCCGGCAGAAGTATTGAAGGAATGCTTGGAGAAGTTCACCACATCCGATTACATCATGGAACCAGGAATATTCACTCAGTTAAAGCGCTATTTCCAGGCCGGGGGCAACCCGGAACAAGTCATCGCACAACTTTCTCATAATTACAGCGCTGTTGCTCAGATGGCAAACCTGTTGGCTGAATGGCTCATTTTAGGGGGTAAATTATTGCGCTACAGAGATTATACAAATAGATATTTACTCCATACTAAAGAAACCTTGGCATTTACATACATCCACATGTATGTGTATGCCAAGGTTTTTGGTAGGTATTTTGTGATAGGAATTTAACAAAAAAGATATAGCAACACACCTATTGTCAAAATTGGCCGAACTATGAAGAGTCTTGATGGCTACAAACTTATCTGTAAAATTTATAGTAGCCACAGTCACTTTAATGTTGCCCGTTACTGAAAAATACAAAACTTTATATCATACTACCTTTTGAAAATATTTATGAAGATTAACAATCAAGGGTGAGCCACTAATTGGAGAGGGGGGGGGGAGAATTTCTCACCACCCAAGACTATAATTTAAAGTAATCAATGGAAAAAAATGATTTAAATTTCTTTTACTATCAGAGCTATATCGTAATAGTTTATTTCTGGGTTATTATGCCATTTTATCTCGATACTCTTGTTATTTGATATTTCAACCACCATCAAAGGGGCTATCATCAGATTGGTTTATAGTTTATTGATTATACATAGCCCCTGCAGTGGTGACTGAAACATCGACTATCTATTATCAATAAACTATTTAGACGTCTGCTAATAGCTCCTGTAATGTCATCGGATATTAAGAGAATCAACATACAATGACATTATAGATTTTTTTCTTATGGTTGAAAAATTCAATTAAATAAATTGAGCAAATCGTAATAAAAATTAAATATAAGATTTGGTTAACAAAAACGAAAACATTGAATATATTATTTACATCTTACAGATGTTTAATAAAGCTACATAGGAAATCATGTTACAATTATGTAAAATGAAATATTTATTGAGATTTTCTTCTTAATTTACCTATTCGATCACTCCTTTCAAGAACGTCATAAATCAAAAAACTTGATTTTTCAGGAGAACGTTTTTAAAGTTCAAACATAAAATACAATGTATCAAAAATAAATATCAAGCCACTTATTTAACTTTTTACCGTGCAACAGATCTTTTTAGGTAAAACCTGAATATTTTTTCTCCATTTGAAAAATATTTAGTATACTTAAAAAAATAATTAAACAATACCTTTTCTTCAAAATGCAAATATAACACTTTCTGACCTGTAGCGGGTAAATATTAAGTTGAAAATATGCCTCTTTTGCTGGGATATAGTACATTTTCTGGACATTACGAAAACATGCACAACTCAAAATTGACCATTTTTGATTTATAACGTTCTTGAAAGGAGTGAGCGTATTGAGCTCTTAAATCCCACTTAATATTAACAAAGGGCTCACATGAGCCACTCCAGTCCTTATCTGCTATGTTTATTTTTTACAATATTCAGCATCAGCTTGTTTTTGGGTAAAAAAAAATATGGTCTGACATTATTTATAGGTGTAAAGGTGACTGAGGTACAGGCTATGGTAGAGAATCACCTAAAAGATATGATTCTGAAGACCTTTGACCCGAAGAAAGCCGACACTATCTTCACTGAGGAGGGAGAGGTGACAGTCATTAATTTAAATCCCTAAATAGCCGTGTTTTACACTTAAATAATTATTTTTCAAAACATTAAATCCTTCAAATTAACTTATCTAGTGGTGAAACCAGCAAAACGGTCCCAGGGTAGTGGATATTTTTATTATACATTTTTTTTCAAATATCATATCATTGGGAATGGAATAACATATTTTTACTTAGAAATGACCTTTGTAGTATAGTGATTAGCACATTGAACTACAGTGCAAAAGGTCCCAGATTCGACTCTCGTGGGATTATAATTTGTCTCTTATATTATGTATTTTACTACCCCGGACTATTCCTTATGCATAAAATATATTGTCTTATTTTTGTGAGATTTATAATCAAGTTAAATTAACTACATTGATTTAATTTGGTGCCCTATGCACCACTGAGTATAGATGAGAGTCAGAAAAAAATGAACCATTGTAAAAGCATCCATATTGCAATGATTACAGACACCAGCTTGGTTGACTGAAATGATAGAGCACCGTACATGGCGATCCCTTATCTACCGACTTGCTGAGGAATATCCTGATTGTCTTATGTTAAATTTCACAATAAAGGTAAGTCAATTTAATATATATTTATCTGTACACATTTTTTTTTCTAAAAAAGAAAAATATTTGTTTTCTAAACACCCTTCGGGTGGGAAAAGTATTTCTACCTGTTCAGTCGATTGATGCGTAAGGACGGGAAGGGTATTTTTACCTTCTGAATGAGCCTCATTTCAAAGGCAGAAAAGAAGGAATTATTCAATGTTTTATATGAATATTATATACCAATCTCTTTGTTAAGATCTTAACTATATGTACATAATTATCAAATCCCGTCGCCAGCAGTCTCCAAGCGTATAAAGTACCCGTCTGAAATGTGTTACTGTATGGAAGAATATTTAAATTTCTAACAATTTTTGTAGGCCTACTCAATCTTTTACTAAACGTTTTTTTCTAGTTAATATCAGATGCAGGATTCCAAGGTGAAATTACCAGCATTTCTACAGCCGCCCAACAAATTGAAGTATTCTCGAGAGTTTTGAAAACAGCTATAGCTGGATTTTTACAGAATACTGAAGACTGGCAAAGAAGTGTACAGGAATGTGCTGTAAATATAAATTTTTTAATTCATCTCTTAGTATCTACATCAAAGTTCTACGACCTTTGATTGGGATTTTTGTAAAATAATGAACCAATAACAGAGTTTTTTATTTGTATGACAAAGTTTTGCAATTTTTTTAATCGATCAATATTTATGATTTATTTAACTTTGTTGACAGTATTTTTAATTTTTTATTACTTGTTCCGAGAGAGCAGTCCTTCCATTGAAGTTTGAAAAACTCACAATTCTATAATGTGCATGAGGCTTATTCCCTTTTTTTTTAAATATGACTAGCTAAATTTTCAACATAATTTTACAAAATGTATACTAAGAGAAACTTATTTATAATAACTTATTAAAACAATATTTAAAAAAAAAAATTAAAAAGTATGTCGGCTTTATTTAACCCTTTGCACTTGCGTGCCGCCATAGAGGCGGCATGCATGGTTTGCTGTACTAGTCGAGTGCTGCTGCTATGGTGCCAATAAAATAAAATCTTAATTTTAAATATATTGTTTTTTTTTATTCTTTTCGATATAATTAAACCAGAATCATATAAGTACAATTAAATAGTAATAAGTCTCATAATTTGTTTGAATTAGTGGAATAAGCATTCCAAAAAAATTTGAGTGCAAAGGATCAAAAGCAGCAATTCTGTATTTTTTCAAACAGTAAAAAGAATACCCAAAAATTGCAACTAAAAGTCATAGTCTTATTGTAACACCGATTAGGAATTATAACTATGCAAAATTAGAATTTTGCAATCCACTTTACTAAAAAAAAATTCAAAATCGCCCTTCTTAATATCAAATTATGAATTGAGTACCTCAATATATTGAGTGTGCTAAAGTTTACATTGTGTTTAAGCCATCATTAAAAAATAAATCACAGTGGTGTTTAAACTCACGAAGAAAACTAAAAAATCAAGCCTGATGTGAATAGTTATACACAGAATACAGAAAATGCTTATGATTTAAACACATATACTTCTTATCTTGCTCATTATCCATTTTCGAAACATCTTCCTTTTTAATAAAATTGACATATTTTCAGAAAATGGTTTGCCACGGGCAACATACATATGTATACAGTCAGGTTATTATACATATCTTGGCACAAGAGAGTCGTGGTGGAGCTATAATGAAGAGACTTTCTCAAGAGATAACGCGATGTGCACAACAAAAGTAAGTATGTTGTTGGATTACGGTTCGATCCCACTCCGCTGAATTAAAATATTTGCTTATATCGCTCACTCCTTTCAACAACGTGCATGTTTTCGGAATGCCCAGAAAATGTACTATGTCCCAGCAAAAGCGGCATATTTCTAACTTAATATTTACACGCTACAGGGCAGAAATTTTTGTTTTTTCATTTTGAAGAAAAGGTATTGTTTAATTATTTTTTTAATATACAAAATATATTTTAAATGGAGAAAAAACTTTCAGGTTTTACCTAAAAAGATCTGTTGCACAGTAAAATGTTAGATAAGTGGCTTGATATTTATTTTTAATACATCTCATTATATTTTTAAAATTTAAAAATGATCTCCTGAAAAATCAAGTTTTTTGATACATGACGTTGTTGAAAGGGGTGAGCGATATCATAAAACATAAATATTTGTTAGAATAAAAAAATAAATTAAATGGACAATTTTGATAACATTATAAAACAATAAAATGATTAAAACATGGACAATTCTGCCATACAATAAGCACCTACCTTAAGCACGGGGCACATACTAGATATTTGGGAGAGGAACACAAAACGCTCTATAAACAAGTACATTAAGCGATGATATTGACATGGAAATCCTCCCAACTCCCCGCTCCTTAAAATTGCAGGCTGAGAACAACTTTCTTTTAAAATTAAATGTAAAAACAATATTATCAAAGGGTTCTTTATATTTTTTTGTAAAAAAAAAATACTTTCAAAATGCACTTTAAAGGAAATGAATCTTTATACGTACATGCTTATTCATTTTTTCAAATTAATAATTAGTTACACAGTAAATGTACTATTATGTTACAGGTAGTTTAAAATGAAATGGCATGACATTATACTATGTATGTATTTGTAAACTTACATAAAGTGGTACCACAAAACAAACATTCTTGCGAAACAACAATCTATAAAAAAAATATTATATGTATTAATATACTTCTTAAAACCTATCAGCAAAAGCTAAACTATTCTAGTTCCAACCCTAATGTATGGAAGTGAAGCATGGAGTTGGCAAAAGAAGAATGAAAGTAGACTGAATGCAGTGAAAATATGATCACTCAAATTAATGTGTGGTAAAATGATATATGTTAATGAAAATTAAGAAAGGTGTGTTGAGACGGTTAGGCAAGTGGAATAAATGAGTGAGGAACGAATGGTGCAACAAATTTATGAGATAAAAGTATTTGGAATTAGAAGCGGAGGAAGACCTAGGAAAACTTAATACTTGAAAGCTGTCATGTCAAGAGTCAGAATAATCGGCAGATATTTCGACTACCCTCTTCTCTCTGCCTACTCCCTGCGGCGTGGTGGGTTATATGTTTTAATAAATTTTTATCTTGTAGTCACCACGATGTAACTCCAATAACTATGGCACTCAATGGGGCGGCTGCCTTTCCACAAGCGTGTGAGGGACTGAGCTCCATGCTCTCCAGAAATGCACTGAATCCAGCTGATATATCAGTTTTATATAGAAACTATAATCTTCCAGAACCTCCTCCCATCGACCTCATCAGAACACCTCAATTTTTAGGTACTACATTCATTTACTAACGATTTCATTAGTTTTGAAACTCATTTCACTGAAAACAAATCTTTTTTATTATTAATGTTTTATTGTAAACAGAAAAACCGATTTTTTTTGTTGCAGAACTTCTTGTGGACTCTTTGTTTAAACCCGGTGTGAAATTAAATCCCGAACATAAACCGAAATACATATACTTACTGGCTTACGCTGCCAGCGTCATCGAAACTCCAGTTAGAAAAACACAAGTGAAAAGAACTATAAATAAGGAAGAGTTGAAACCGACAATTCAAGCCATTGAAAAAGTACACACCATCTGTAATATCAGCAAAGGATCATCTGAACTTACGGCTGAACTCTCCACACTGTACCACTGCATACGGTCAGCATAATACGGTTCATTATATTTCATTTTGTCTTTAGTCGCACACTTACATTGCAAACAAATTACAGTAAATGCTTGTTAATTCCAAAAAGTGTATTTGAATTTTGTCATAATTAAAAAAATATATATTACAAAATTCTGGTCCCTCTATTACTATTTTCATACAAGACTTTTGATCATTTGAAATTTGAACATGTACAATTTTATTTCGCGTATACATCTATTTGTAAAGGTTTTTGATCTATATACCTTTCTATAATACAGGCAAGCTTAGATTCATGTCGAAAAATTCAGTACAAGGTTAAAAACATCTTGAAATATGTCATGTCTTAAAATTGCACCAAAAAATGTATTATTTGTATTCAGTATTAATGCAGCTATCAACTATTGCAAAAAGTATTGTGAAATTTCAACTTCTTTATATGAAAATAAATTATTAAATTATGCGGCATTATGACTAACTTTCTGTAACCTACCCGAAATCAACTATCTACTCTGGTCATAAATATATCTACATATATGGAAGTTTCACTCACACATGTACGCTTTATGAACTAAATGGATGAGACTGCCCCATAAAGTGAATACCTATGACCCGAATCTTCAGTTGATTCAGGCCAGACTAAAGTAATAAGGCACGAGTGTACTACAATCAAGTTAAGCAATATTTGCGTGGTGTAGTTTCCCGGTGGTAGGAGTGGGGGTAATCCGGTGGGTGCAGTGCACCGTTCTGGAGCCGTCCTACTTCAAGCTGAGCACAGAGCACTGTCCCCTTCACCTGGCCTTACTAGACGAGGTGGCCGGCCTCCACCCCCTACTGCATCATCAGCTGCTGCAACTCCTCGTACGACTCTTTGAGACACCTCAAGACGAACTCGAGATATTAGTGCAGGTTAGTCTGACATTTCCCTCATATACTACTCATTCCCTTTGGTGTCAATGCCAATCTTTTAGCTACTTTTTATAAGTATAGTAACACCTGGGCTGGTAACCTGTGGCAGTTGTAGCTGATCAAGCCATATAATGTTCATCAGCTAATTCGTCTAGAATGCTTTTTAGGTACTCTGGAAACGTATTATCCATGGATCTATATATTCTAAGCAGAATTTATATTCTACCCTTTTGGTAAAGCGATCATAAAGTAGTCAAGTAATGTGACTGAATTTTAAAATTCTGAAAATTAGTCTCACAGACGCGACTAGCGATTGCAGTCTAATCAACATCTAGACATTTTATTGTTTGGTTAACCAGTACATATATATGTGCACTGTTACAATTATCGACTCTAGATGCTATAAATACATTTATCAGTTGACAGCCAGCATCAACTGGTAGATTTTTGTGCACGCTGCCTTAGCTGCAATTACATATTTAGCTAAAACACCATTTATATTGTTTGATGGTTAAATTATAATGTTTTTACTCTCCTGCAGACTAAGCCCAAATGGAGTTTACGTATAGACACTATGGGTTAAGTCAACTACACTTACAGTCTATCCATTTCAGCATACAGAATTTATGAGTGCATATTTAACATTGGTTTTTAGTACCTAATGTTTTAAATATTGACTATGATTGAGTATTAGTATCATTGCCTAATTTCTGTGTAAATACACACTTAAAATTACAAGTAAATTCAAAAAAATTAATTCCATTTTCATATTTTTAGTTGGAGTTGCGGAAAATGCTCCTAGATCGAATGGTGAATCTCCTGAGTCGAGGGTGTGTTGTTCCTGTGCTAAAATATATCAAACATTGCTGGCAACGAGATGATACTGATATTTCACTCATTCGATACTTCGTCACAGAGGTACTTTAATTATTTTTATTTTCCTTGCAATATATTGTTTTACTGTTAATGAATTGTGATTCCCTTGTCAGGGAGTCGTATGGATAGAAAATTATACATATTAATACTAAGACTCTTCTATAATACACTAAAATTGCATCAAATATGATTTGTGTTGTAAACAAAGGCTCAAGCTCAGTTTCAGCATGTAATAGCGAAAGAGTATTTAAGAGAACTACAAAGATGCATGTGATAAAATTGAAATCTTATAACTGTGGATATCGCTATATATTTATTTGTTTTTAACCTTTCCCTTCCGGTGTTAAAATAAAACGCGCGTCCCGGTGTTGGGTAGTCACTACACAATAAAAAATTAGCGATTTTAAATTGGAAAAATACGGACATTCATAGCTAGTGCCCTTTATTAATTATAAATGAAGTCAAAAATTATAATAATTTAGATTTATTTGCTGAAAACATTAAAAAAACAATCTGACAACTCTCACGAAACAAGCATAGGTCCACTTTTATCGGGAGCTGAAGAGCAACTGACCGCTACCTAGAGAACACTGAGTTTTGAACTCCTCACGCTTACACAGTGCATGTATGCAAGAGTGAGATGCGAATATAGTGTCGCGGTTCCCGCACACTCTTCACGCGCTGTTTATGTATATAATACCTCTGATGTACCCGATAAATTATTATTATTATTAATATTATTTTTTAAATCAATGCGTAAATATGTTATGGAGGAATACCTAAAATCTTAGCCTTGCATTTATTATATTTATAGAAATATTATGGTTATTAGAAGCACTGTACTAGGTACACAACACCAGGAAGGGAAGGTTAAAGAGGCCTTTGTTAAAAAGTGTTCCTCTCGGTTAGAGTGTTCCTCTCCCAAATATGTATTACATGTTAGATTTTTTAAAAATTAAAGGAAATCTATCGTAACGAGTTTACTGTTACCTTATTTTTTTTTTATAAATGCAACTTTTTTCTTCTTCTTTGAATTCTACATAGACTTGCTCTTTTATTATAACTTCAATATGTATAGTGTAGGATCAATTTTAAGTCTACTAATTACTCTACCTGATAAATTATATTTAAAATGAATAAAAGTTTGTAAAAAGAACTTCCTCTCTAAACACGAGTACATGCCCTATAAGAGGCAACTCGTTATTTAAAATACTAACTAACTAACTAACCATCACGCCGCTTCGAATAGAACCCCACACCACTCTGTCTTTGCAAACATTCTTCGCCTCTTCCACGTTCATGCATCTCCTCATACATACCCGCCGATTGTTACAACTCCTAACCTGACCTCTGCATCATTAAACATTATTTGTACTCATGGATTCAAATTTTGAATTTGATACCTATTTCTAATACATAATAAGCCGCTTAGGCTCACAGAAATACATAGTATGAAATTAAAATATTTGTGTAAATAATAAAAACACAAATATTTCTCTTTTTTAAAAAAGAAGAAAAGAAATTAAAAATTTCCGTGTTTCGTGTATTATTTTGAATGATGTTTCCTTATACTTACTTATTTTCTTTTTTATTATCTTAAGGCAAATTTTGATTGTGTAAAAAAATTTACCTTCATAATGTCGAATAATACACCCATTATTGAATGATAATAATTTAAATCAAATCCAAAATAAATTAATTGGATACATTAATTTTTTGAAAATGTGCATTATGCCAAAGTTAAATTGTATCATTCCACAGGTATTGGACGCAATTGCTCCCCCGTATACTCCGGAATTTGTTCAATTGGTATTGCCAATGGTGGAAAATGAAGAAATCACCGGCACCATGAGGGCTGAAGGGGAAAATGATCCTGTTTCTGAATTCATAGGTATGTTATGTAATGTAAACTTTAAACAAGAAAATGCCCATATTAGATTCAATGAGGAAACAATTAGGCCAATAAACCAATAAATTAAGTATTTTACTCCGAGTGGCCCAGAGAGCTCTGTCGCTATTTCCTTTACAATTCAGTAGGTGCAAGGTAAAAAATAATTTCTCCAGATATCATATGTCCGATTGAGACCAATAAGTGATGTTAAAAAAAATCACTCCCAGTTCGGATTTTTTACTATTTTAAAGGAATAACTCGCAAAGCTTCTGTCTTTAGAGGATTTTCTGCAGGTAGGATAGTAAGGACAGTGAAGGTAAATGTGAAAAATACATCGCAAACACCCAGACCAATTGAAAATAAATCTTTGTTGAATTTATTTTGCAATTGGCGGGAATTGAACCCGTGGCGCTAGTTTCACAGTAGTGTTTATCCAACTACACCACAGCACCTGGATGATTATAGACTTATGCAAACATGTTTATTACAATTTTAAAATACCTTCCTTTAAGGTGGGGACTGACCGGAGTCATTTTGTCGTAACGTAACACGTTGCGATGCGAGCATTCGTATAGTCGGTATAGCGAGCAGATCTGCTCTCCGCTCCTTCCGCAGTCGGATGCTCGCTGCGAATGTTACGTAACGACGAAATGTTCCGGTCAGTCCCACCTTTATACATTCATACTAACAATATATTAATAATCATTATTTTGAATTTCAGTT
This sequence comes from Brachycentrus maculatus, assembly GCF_059751285.1. Taxonomy (NCBI): domain Eukaryota; kingdom Metazoa; phylum Arthropoda; class Insecta; order Trichoptera; family Brachycentridae; genus Brachycentrus; species Brachycentrus maculatus. The sequence continues at coordinate 2,388,459 of NW_028280843.1, read as the reverse complement.
CACTGCAAGGCCCGATATGCAATGGTGTAAGAAGAAATATTACATATTTTATAACTTTTATAATATAAATCCTATTGAAGATTAATATGTTGACATTTTCATCAGTGAAAACATAAACTTAGTATATACATAATAAACAACAACAAAAAATTGTTCAATTTATTTTATTTAGATGTGTTTTTTACACCCACTCCAAAAATGATTACAATACATGGTTGAAAATAATTATACTAAATAACAAATCACAAAGTAATCTTATTGTAGGATTTGAAAATATAATCTAAGGTTTAACTACAACATCGGCTGCCCCGTTGGCTGGTGGAACATCCTTCTTGGGAGTCTCCAAAACTGTCTCCGTCTTGGCTTCTCCCAAGTCTGGCTTCTTGTCGGACTTGCGGAATCTGTCGTATCTATAACAAGTGACAAAGGTTACAAAGCATCAATTAACTGCTATAAACACAATCCCCAAACATTCTCGGCTCGTCACAAAACGTGACAAATTATATAATACAGTAAAAGCTTGCAAATTCAAAATTATTCATTTAAAATTTCTGTTGAATTTGAAATTGACACACTTTTAACTATATGTATTTATATTTTCTTCTAACTCTTATCTCCACCCAATGGTCCATAGGGCACTGCATCGTATTGACGCAGTGTTATCTCGAACGTTACTTACATGAAGGCAAGGTGCACTCCTGCGCTTCAGGGACCAGTCCAGGTTAATATTAAATAAATATTAGCATAAAATCACCTATATTTATTTTCACCCCCCCGGGAATCAAACCCGCGACTTCCAGCACGGTAGCTAAACACGATAACCATAACACCATGAAGGCGGACAACTACATTTTAAAAAGTAAAAAAGTATATATATATTTATATTTTACATAAGCACAAATAGATGGCAGGATTACCTTCCAGTGTTAGAGTCGTCCTCGTCATCGCTGGATTTGTGCTGTCCCTCATCTCGCAGCAGGTCTCCGAGCTCCTGGTCCACGTCGGCCCACTCCCCGTCGCCGGGAGTGGCGCTCGCCACGGCCCCCGCCCCTGCGGCGCTCACTCCGTTCTCCTTACCGCCCGCCTCTGCCCCCTCTGCAGCCTCCTTCTTGATCTCCAAGCCCTCGCCTGAGCCTGCCCCCGCACCCGCACCAGCTGCCGCTTCTTTCTTCTCTGTAATGAATAATTCCAAATTCCAATTATTGGGACGTATAACAAAGCTTCATAGGTACTTATGCATATAGTAAATTCTCTTTTATTAACATTTTATCAATAGTTAGGGCACTATATATCTGATAATATGGTATGTCGATGTACCCTGTTCCTACATATATTTGGTAAAACACTTATAAATATTTTTTTAGGGACTGAAAAAACTATAAAATCAAGGACTTTATAAAATTTAAAGTGAGGAAGTTAATAATGTACGAATAATGAAGCTCAACAATTTTAACATACAGTTACATTTTGATACAATTGTATGATTTAATGTTTTCCTGAATTTGTTTTTTTTTTAAACCGTGAGATGTTTTTAAAAAAACTTAAAATGTATTTATTTTTGCACTCTTTCATATTCTCGTAAAATTTTTGTATAATTTATTTTTTTTTAAATAAAATTTTTAAATTATGTAAAAATAATTTAAACAAAAAATAAAGCTCACCTAGGTTTTATTTTATGACAAAGTTAAATACAAATATCCACAGATGTCATTACTATACAAATTACATCATACCAACTGACAGATAAACTTCGATGTTCATTAACATCGATACTCCTTTGAGGAAAATTTGCATCGACGTTCATTTACGTCCATACTCCCGAAAAGATTAATTACCAATTTCAGCACCATGAATTTTTTTTCATCCTCATTAAAAAAATGATTTACCGATTTTTGTCATATTTTACTTTAGAAATCTCAAATAATGTTGCATTGTCAACATTAATGTTTCTGGTAAAAAAAAAAGAAGGGAACTGAGTTCAAATTACACGAGCTTGAATGAGTACAGCTGTGCACTAGCCATTGCTGCTATTTTCTCAAGCAAAGCGACAATATTGAAGAGTAGCATTGGCGGTGGTTGTTCCCACTAATAAGTAGGCATGTAAGTCAGTTGAACGAGGCGACATACCCTCCTTGGCTTGCTGGTGGATGCGGTGGATGCGCTCGGCTTGCTTGCGCAGGGTGCGGTTGTCTCGGAAGCGCACATAGTGGGAGAGATGGGAACGCGCGCAACAGTGACGACGGAGGGCCAACTCCCCACCATTACGTGGTAGATACATCTTGCACAGTTCACAATAATACACCTGTTCAAATACCATACAATATTTCAGTTAAAAATGTTTACAGATATAAATTATCAGATTATGTATTTTAAATTAGAAGGTTTGTAATGAAAGACAATAGAGTAAGAAATGACAATGAGAATAATAAAAATTACATCTCTAAATTACAATTGAGAGATAACTTTTACTATTCTCATGAGTTCTCAATCCTGCCCCTCTATTTTCATGGAATATTGAGGATATTGTCCTATAATATTAGACAGTGTTATCGCCATAATGTTAATATATTTATTCCTGAAGATTTATACTTAATTGAGCAAGTTTTGCGTCCGAGAAAGAAACAGTTTTATGTTTTTTTTAAAATAATAAATAATAAATTTTTGCAAAAACTGAAACCAACCTCAATTTTTTTAACGTGTTCACTTCCGATGTTAACTTCTGGTTTTATCTTTACTTCGGTGCCATCGTCATTTTTCTTTTCTCCGGCGCTGTCTTCATCAACCTCTGAAAAACATTTACTCAATGCAGTAAAAATAATCACATTTTCACAAACACATACATATTTAAAACCGTGTAAAGGAAATAAGTACCGTCTACATCTCCTACTGAGTCCAATGTCATAAAATTGTCCAGATCTACATCCATTCCCTCCTCGCCACTCCCCGCCGCGTCCGCAGTACTGGATTTGAGCGGTTTCTTTTCCACTCGTGCTTTTTTCTGTAAAACGTAGAAATGCTAACATCATCACAACGTAATAAAGTACCATCTGATCCTTCAAATAGTTAGCGAAGTATCAGGCACCTTGATGTGCTCCAGGGAGCATATGTGGTGCTCGTACATCATGGGGGCGCGGAATGGCTGAGAGCAGACGTTGCAGTACGGCAGCAGGAACTTCTTGATGTTCTTGTGCGTCCCGGAGCGGTAGTGCTCCTGGCGCGAGGTCCGGTAGATGAGCTTGCACAGCGGGCAGAACAGCTGCTCGCCCAGAGGCACCTCGCTGTGCTCTTCCACAGAACGCTGCTCTTTGCGCTGCATCGTGCGCATGCGCTGCAGCATCATCTTCAGCTTTAGCGCCACATCGTCCATCACACTCTGGTGCCTTCGCGACTGCAGGTGTCGCGAGTACATCTAAATACAAAAAAATGCTTTTTACGCTTCCGGTATATCTATTTGCTGATTAAGATAGGATAAGAGGTTGAAAGTTGAAATGATGTATAATGGTATTCGTCAACTTTTAATAATACGTGACTCAAATCAAAATGTCCTAATAAAGATGCGCAAGACTAATCTGGGTGGAACAACCCCCAACGTTACCAAGGACAATACTGTTATGTTATACAACACTTTCGTTTGAAAGGTCTCAATCCAACTAATGTCTAGAAGAGTCTGCTTTTTCATTTTCAATAAAAAATATTGTATAGCAGAGTTTGAACAATGCCATACGAGCGAATGGATGTTAGATGACAATCAACTCCGCAAGCTATCAGACGTGGTAGTGGTAGATATTTCAAAAAACTATGACAGGAATAATCGAAACAAGAATCTGCAAGGGGAGAATTGGCTCCAAAGAGGCCAGTTTTTGGGAGTATACTTGGGATAATTTTTATTGATTATCTTCAAAAAGGAAAAACAATCAATGGGTAGTATTATGCAAACTTATTGCAGTGTTTGAGTGATGACATCAAGAAAAAAAACAACTACATTTGGTGAAAAATAAAAGTCAATTTGTTCAGACAATGCACCAGTTAATACTATAAATTTATAAATGTAAATGTATAAATTTTTATTTTTAATTAAAATTTTACTTAGTAAATACCACTATTTCTTAAAATCTACTGTGACACGTGTTTTGATGCATTCCGCATCATTTTCTAACACGTAAATTTTGATTAAAATTAAATAACCAATTTAAAAATCATCAATATAAGAATTATAGTTAATAATGCAAATAATAGTCGAGAATGACACTTGATGTGAGACAAATAAAATAAATTTAATCCAAAAAAATCAAAATAACATCATAAAAATATAACATACATTTTGCACTGCTACTCAAGTTATAGGGTAAATTGATTTATTGCTTTTAAAACAATTTTTTCTTAGTTTTGAATGTGATAAAAATTATTAGGAAAAATTCTTGAAAACCTTTAAATTACTACAAAAAAATCACAATTCAGGCCGTGATATAAACATGAAAATAATTTTTGTAAAATCGGAGCATTTGTTGGGTACATTTCCAACCGTGGATAATGCTGATCCACTCATTACAGGGACCAAACATGGCACACACCGCAAATCGTCAGTTGAGGTAGAGGGTTAATTTAATAATTAACTTATGAACACTTTTCTTTACGATTTTGCAAAAGGAAGAAAATGTGGGGGCGGAGAGTAAATATTGACATACCTTGAAGGTGAGGCTCTTCTCTCGGCAGTGTGCGCACAGAAGGCGGATGTACGAGCGCTGCGCCGTGTGCGGCTGTTTTTCCTCATCCAGCTCCGGCTCATCCCCCTCCGCCTCGCCTTCCTCCCCGGAGCCCTCGCGGGCCTCCTTGTCCGTAGCATCCCCGCCGCCCCCTTCCGCACCGACCGCCGCCACGACCCCCTTCGCGGGACTTTTACTTACGACCGGCTCTTCCGCATCTTCCTTGGTCAACTTCTTCTCTTCCTCATCCCAATTTTCTTCTTCGGCTTCGCTCGACGACGCCGAGTCTCGCTTCGCAGCCAACACGCTAATGATTCAAAATGCTCTCTGTTACAACATGACGGTATGACGTAGCGGTAAGTCAGTGGTAAGTAATGTGGTGGTAGTGGTTACCTTCGCAGCTTGATCTGGCGCACGCGGCGTGCGGTGTAATCCGAGGGACGCGAGGTGAGGCGGCGCACGGCGACGCCGCGGGAGCGCAAGCCGCGGAAGGAGCCGCGGGTGGAGCGCGGAGGGCGGGCCCGCCAGGCGCGGCGCGGGCTGCGCGGGGGCGCCATGTCCTTGCGGAACCCCCCGTACTCGCGCGGGGGCGACCGCCGCTCTACAAAGCTTCTGCGCTCGCTGGAGTAAGACTCGTGCCGCCCGCCGTACTCCGAGTAGTCGTTGCTCCTGCGCCCTCCCGATCCCTGAACACAACCACTATCAGCCCTCACTTTGCCACCATCCGCATCGAGTCTTCTCTCTTTCAACTCACTATGGGATGCTTTCGAGTGAGTGTAAACATTTACTATAGTTTTTGCGGTAGCACCGATATCTGCATATCACCTTCGGCGTTATATTTATGTGTACATTCGTTCCATTCTCTTGTAATTTAAGTTAGTGACGTAATTTCTAACTGCGTGATAAACCATCGAGTTTTTTCTCATGTTCATACTACTAATGAAATTGTTTACATAATAAATCCATTCTCTTTGTAACTTCAGATAAGATAGAATTTCTAAATGTATGACAAGCGGTCGACCATAGTAATGGTTTCTTTACCCGATGCAAATGAAACAATAACTTATCCATCCTCTTGTAACAGAGATTCCACTTTCTAAGTGTATGGCAAACCATTGGAGATCAACATCGGCATCTGTATCTTAACACGAACAAAATTAGGTATATTCTATTTCCCATACATATCCCAAACATGTTTCAACTGAATATCGAAATACGTAGTGAGTAAAATATCTCCATTTTCAATCAAAAATAACAATACTTAGAATCAATAATGGATTATTTTCAAACATCTTGTCATGATGTTCCGCATGCTTGGGATAATTTGTGTTAGCAGTGCGAAGCTAGAGTACTCCAGTAATGGTCATTAGAGCCAACCCTTCACGTTGGAAGGTTATGACTTTAGACTATGTATTTATCGTAGCTTTGGCGGGCATTAATTCGATACTTTCATTTATTGCGGTACAGACATTATTTTTGCTTTCATCATATTTGGCTTTCGGCAATTTCACTGGGGGATAATAAAAAAAAGAAACTTTAAAATATATAAATATAAGGGAAAATAAATAAAAAATTATGCTAACCATATTTGGACCTGGAAAAAAATGTCACTTAGTTTAAAATATAGACAAAAAGTTTTTATAAATATTTTTTTGCAGCATTCTGTAAAATTTACGAGGGAAATGTAGTTGGTAATAAGAAGAGAAAGATCGAGGAAAACTTAATTGAGCATTTCAAATACTTGGGCATAGTCAGGTCAGGAGTTGGAATATTCGGCGGGTATAGATGAGGAAATGCACAAATGTGGAAAAGGCGAAGATTGTTTGCAAAGATGGATTGGTGTGGCGTTCTATTCTCTCTCCCTACCCCTGCTAGGAAACAGCATGATGGTTATTTGATTAGCTACACTATAAAAAAAACTTTGGTAAAAGAAGCAATTGAATGTCTTACTTCCATCCGCATTCTCTTCCTGTCTGGAGACCCTCCTCGGCTCATGTGCTCCCGTCCACCATAACTGCTGGGACCTTCCTGTATTTAAAACAAAGTACATGTTTGTGTAATCATTTCCTCCAGGCTTTGTTTTCATTTTAGATAAATTATTATATTGATATTATAATTATTAGTTTACACAACGTTATATGTACAGATGAACTTCTCTATTTTCTCAAAATAAATGTACCTTAAAACTTATGCGTTGGTCAATTATTAATGTCCCCTGCATGAAGCGACAGTCGGCATTGAGCAACCAGCTCATCGAAAGAGCCGAAAATTTCAATAACAGCCTACCGGGAGCTCGTACAAAATTTGTGAGCACCACATTCAAGAGTATGAAGGATTTGGTGAAGACGAAAGCCACCTAATTCCACCCACGATATGTACTGCCTACGTAATATGGAACTACAAATAAAGTTTTGTAAAAAAATTACTTACCGATCTGTAGGACTTCTTGAACCCCATGCCATCATCTGACCTGTCGTTTCGCTGGTACTTGTCTGGCCCCCCATATCTATCCCCTCCGTAGTTGTTGGAGTAGCCGCCGCCCCCACGTCCCCCCCGATCTCCTCCGCGCCCCCCTCGGTACCCGCCGCCGCCCCCTCGGTATCCCCCATATCCCCCGCCTCCGCGGGTGTACCCCCTAGAGCCTCGCCCACGAGAAGACATTCTAGGGAGAAAATATTCAATTACATATGACATTGATATATTGTGAAATATATCATTTTCCAAAGTCAATCTATAATTTTCTAATACTTCTACCCTTATCCGTACCCAATGGTGCATAAGGCACTGCATCGTATTGACGCAGTGTTATCTCGATCATTAGTTACATGAAGGCGAGGTGATAACTCCTGCGCTTCAGGGACCAGTCCAGAGTTATATTAAATAAATATTAGAGTGTAAAATTACTAATATTTATTTTTACCCTTCCTGGGAATCGACACCGGGACCTCCAGCACGGTAGCTAAACACACTAACCATTACACCACAGAGGCCGCCAATATAATTTTAGATAAGTTTATTTCAATATTCATAAACGTCCAAAAGTTTTGAAAAAACTTGATGTCTCTGCATGTTCCAACATTGACACTTAAATGACATTTGACTTTGGCTTGTAAAATGTGTGAATACGGAAATTCGGTATAGCTGGCAATGCGAACATAGAAACGTGAGATGTCTTAACATAGTTGACAGATAAAAATGTGAATGATGATAATAATTTTTAATAATTTATGTAGTGCCACTTTCGTAAAATACTACCTCGAGTATTTTTTTTGCTGCATAAAAAAGTATTTTAAAATTTCATATCAATCATATCCAGTCAGGGGCAGTGCAGAATACTGCATACTTCATTAATTAATTAAACAATTGAGACAGTTTGAATAACCCAGACCCATCCATAGAGTTTTGACAAACTTTGATTTTTTCATAAGCTTATCCAATATGTTCTTGGCAGTTAACAAGATAACATGTTGATATAAAAATGTATTTAAAGTATTATTCTCAAATATATATGTGAATACTCGGGCCATGGGTGAGTATGTACATATAAAATTTGTTTTTGTTTTAACAAAGTCTGTGCAAAATGGAAATCCAACGGCAGACTAGCCATTTTTCCCTTATCTGGTGGACAAGCACCCCTTTTCAATTTTATTTTTGTATTAAATCAAATAATGTCAAGTGTCATGCTACATGAGCCTATCTAGGATGTCTCGTTAAGAATCTTTAGGTCAACCAAGCCAGAATCAAATACAGAACTTCGTGAATGCTAGTAGGCGCATTCGGCGAGATGGACTCAAAAATACATCATAATAGTGACCTATTCAGGAAATAATAAAATAGAGTTCAATGACCTTGCGTATTGAGACCTAACACTCGTGAAAGCGTTATTTTTCAATATCTTCGTATGGCACATATTGACCGGAACGTCCGATAGGAATATTCAGAAAATCTAGAGTATTATAGTCAATGTGAAACATTGAAAATAGTTGGATGACATTTCCAAATTCATGAGTGTTTTGCAACTATTTTCGCTTAACTATTGCATTACTCGTATACCCTTAAAACTGGCTAACTAACTTAGTAATTCTTATAGAAAATAACAAAAAATTAATTGAACGAAATCGTATTACAGGCGTTTCGATAAAATATGCAGCACAGCGATGCGGTACAATACTATTAAGATCCGTGACAATGTTAGTAGAAATGAGCCCAAGTGAGATGAACGCGAGATACAAATATTACGAAATACTTACAGGTGCCGTTTATGATGTTTATCGAAGGCAAAATTTACTAAAATATCCTAACTCGTAGCCGCAAAGAGCCGGGAATGCGACGCCAGAACCAGAGAGAAATGGCAAACTTGGAAATGGCCGACGGCAAATTATCGGAAACAGACAAACCAAAGACAAGCATTATTTATACACAGCGGATATAATAGTAGACAATTTGAGATTTTAGCAACTTTTTTTGTCATTATTTTACAACGTTGAAAGAATCAAAAAGCATTCATTTCAAACTTATTGCTTGTTACGATGTGTAACAATACTGCAGTACATCGATTCCAACACGATTAAAATATTAAGTTGAGATGGCAGCTGTCGGGTGGGACAAAGTGGAAACCCTCTGTTTATTCTGTTTGCAAATGCCATACAAATTATTTTGAAGATCTATTTTTTCAAATCACACATAATATATAAGAGGTCGCATTTTGAATCTAGAATCGCGGCAAACTATCGACGTTATGTTTTGACGTTTTGACCATACCCAATTTTTACTATGCGAACTGGCGCATTTTCCCTTTTTGCCTAGGATTTTCACTCACGAATTACATGAAATTATAGTAACCTTAAACGCTTAAACAAAAAGAGTAAATGCACTCACGAGTAGGTATAGGCTATAAAACTTATAATGTTGAAGCTTAAGTAGGGCCATGTTAAGCGGTGTTGTATAAGCCGTAACTAGATTTCAGAGTCACTCGGATGTTAGGTAAAGAAAACATTTCCTCTTGTTCAAAAATCTCCCGAAAAAGGGTTGGTTCTTACAAATCAACAAAATATACCTATGTAAGTATTTGTTTTTATTCAAGAGGTTTTGGTTCATTACAAATGGAAATTCTATTAAAAAAATAGAACTCGAAATAATATGAAATATATTTTATATTATTTTGAGTTTTATTTTTTAATACTTGTACATAATTTACGACGTAGCTGAGATGCCACAGTAAAGGAGAATATTTTTAATAGGTAATGCGAGCAGGTATCGCAAATTTCCTTATGATTTTTTTTTTATGGTGGCCAATTTTAGTCCCATCCAATGGTAGATTTAGGGTACCCACCTTTACATGCGTCAGGTTAATTAAATGAAAGGTAGCATGTATACATGTCAAATAGGATTTATAGTGTAAAAGTTGGATGTTCAATAAGTAAAATAAAACTCTTAATTAACAAAAAAATATTTATTGTATGTTCTTACAATAAAATTGGTGTTGTTTTATTTAAGCCATAAAATGACATAGTACAAATATATTCTTTCTACATACATCATGAATAAAAATAATTAATTACCATTTTATTTTTTTAATTCCACATTTTCAAGTGTTCAAACGTAGTAGGGTACTAAATAAAAGTAAAATAGAAAATATTCACAAACGATAGATTGGTGGTGGACAGTTGAAATATCGCCCAAAACGTGGGTCAGTATTATGATATATTATACAATAAATAACCCAGAAATAGTTGACAACATAACTTTTGCATAGTTACATAAACAAACAATTAAATATATTATTTTATTGTATTTATTAAGACCAAAAATGAATCGAGTAAAATGTAAAATTCCAACTAAAAAGAAACCATATTGGATGTCCACCGAAAAGGTCTGTATATAATAATAATAATAATTGTGTGCATTTTACGACTTCTTAGTCTGTCCGAAATTAAGAAGTCAAAGACTTAACTAGCTTTTACTAAGTGCTGTTAGCGTAAGAAATAAAAATTAATTAAAAAACCAAAGTAAATTATGGTCCATATACAGATATTATAATGTAGTCATTATAGTGTCAATGCAACAACTCAAACATAATCTTTTCTGTTCCAAATATCGCTCACTCCTTTCAAGAACGACATAAATCAAAAATCGACAATTTTCAGTTGTGGATGTTTTCAGAATGCCCAGAAAATGTACTATATCCCAGCACAAGAAGCATATTTTTAACTTAATATTTACCCGCTACAGGGCAGAAAGTGTTGTTTTTGCATTTTGAAGAAAAGGTGTTGTTTCATTATTTTTTTAAATATATTAAATATTTTTCAAATGGAGAAAAAACCTTCAGGTTTTACCTAAAAAGATGTGTTGCACAGTAAAAAGTTCAATAAGTGGCTTGACATTTATTTTTAATACATTGTGTTATATTTTTAAACTTTAAAAACGCTCTCCTGAAAAATCAAGTTTTTTGATTTATGACGTTCTTGAAAGGAGTGAGCGATATCAACAATAATGGGTTTAAATGATGAATGCCATATGTAACATGAATAATATCAGCCACTTGTTCCTCTCTCTGGATCAGCTAACCTAGAACAGATAAAACAATAAAAATGTTTTTTTAACATGTAATAAAAACTGCAATCACTGGAGTAACTTAAAGCTTAAAGATTTAAGGGTATAGGATTTTTTTTTTTAAATATATTTTAGTTATTAAAATATCTATTTAAAGGGATATTTAAAAAAAAACATGTACATTTCTTAATCCCCACTCAATTATGAACAGGTCACTGAATTGGATTAATACTTGATATTATTCCAAGATCGTACGGTCCAGTCTTTAGTGAGAGAGCTGAAATTGTTTTTATGTCAATCCAGCCAGTTTTCTTATGATTACACAGACTTACTTGTGAATTTTTATTTGATCAGTTGGAACCAGAATGGATGTGTCCTGTGGGGTAAGAAGCACATATTGTCTGTTTGAGGTTCGCTGAGCGTGCCCAATTAGAAGGTCCATTGTCGTCTTTCTATTCACATTATCCTGAAAAATTTAAGTTAGTTTGTAAAATTCCTTCATTATAATTAATTGTATTTTTTTATAAATAAGCAAAATATTTGTATTCTTATGATAAAGTCATATTGTGAAACACAAGTCTATGTAACTTGTGTTTCACAATAGGAATTTTTGAATTAGTATATTTCCTCGAGAAAAAAAACTGTTCACGCATATATGTGCTATCAAAAAGAGAAATGATTTTATAGTATGTATATACTTCGCCGAGATTATTGAGGGGCGGACAATATAGCTTAGCGGGCCAGATCGGGTCTGCGGGTTAGTGGTTGCCTGAAAAAACTGAATGCTGAGAGTAAAATATATGACTGTATTGAAACATACCATAAATACATCAAACTCATCGAGGAAATAGAAAGGTAGCTCCATACAATCCCAAAGTGCCATGATGAATGCAACTGTCGCATAAGAACGTTCTCCACCAGACAAGGACTTTGTGGAAGAAGCAGACCTCACAGATGCGGAGTCTCGTCCCGTACATTTTATTTCTAGAGTCTTCTTTTCGTTATTTATTTCGATTGAACCCTAAAATAAATTTCTTTTATTCAATTATACACAGGAACAGGGATTGAAAATATTAAGCTAGAGATATTATTTTTTATTTAAATATTTGTATTTTTGAAAACCTGTGTGTCGATTTCAAAAGCATTAAATATATTTTGTAGATAAATTTAAAAACAAAACACACATTAACATATTTTTTTCAGCATTAAATACGTCCTGAAAATACAGACTGTTAACCACTTTAAAAATGCAAAAAATAAACAAGTTATCCTTGTTTATTTTGTGCCAATGAGGTAGCATTTTACGAAAATGACGCTCTATAAATTATTATTTTTATACACACTATGTAAAAACACCTCTGCCACGTAAAAAAATCAGCGGCAGTTATTTGCCAACATTTTGTAAAGGCAGATATCTCAATGTATAATAAATATTGTCATCCTCTGATAAATAAAATCACTAACACCCAAGTTTATATCAGATATAGCAAATCTGGTGCGCGAGATAAGGCCCACAACAAGGCAAAGAACCATCCTGGTAAAGCACATTGGGAAACCTATAGGACTCTGAGAAATAGATGTAATTGGATGCGTCGTAATGCCAAACGCAAGTTCTCTCAATAAACTTTGGTGAGCGCTGGCCCTTAGAAGTTTCTGAACAAACTATGGTTTGTAAAAAACTAAAGATGCTATAGAAGTTTCTATTGACGGCTTGAACAGCCATTTTTCCGAATCTTCCACTCAACTTAATGACAGATTTTCTTCCAATATCCATACTACCAATTCTCCATTTTAACTGGCAATAATTTATATTTAAAATTGTCTACTTTTCACTAACTGCTCATCATTTATATTTAAAATTGTCAACTTTTCACAACCTGTTGCTGACCCTTTCATGCAAGTCATTCCCCGAAAGGCCACGTTATTTGTAAATATAAAAATATCCACAATGAATTAAATCCATTTATCAAATATGTAGTAATATCTTACTAATTTAAAAAATAAAACAAAAATTTACATACCAAATACGCTCTCAGGTGAAGAATCATTTGAAAGCAAAACTGAACACGACTCGCTATTAACGTTTGTAACTGTATTGCATTATTCAAATGAAATATAACCGCTTTTTCCAACTGAAAAAAACAAAATGTTAGCATATATTGTTTGATGTCAATTTAATTTTCAAAGATATGTGACAATTTTAAGATAAGTATACATATTATATCTTACCTTTTTGATCAATATGGATAGCTGACTAATCATTCTGGAAATAGATTTGTGTAGATTCCTTTTCTCAATCAACATGCCGGTCACTTGCTGCTTTGATGGACCACTCTTCTGCATAGAATCTAATTTTGCTTTTGCTTTTTTTAATTCGGTAATGATGACATTCATTTGTCTGAAAATATATTATGCCATGTATAACTTGAATTTGAAAAGCAGTAACCTCGCTATATACGTATTGTACGCATTGTTCATATTGAATATCTCATTCCATTGTCATGGAACTCTAGATTACTAAAAATATTATCCTGTCAATATCTCCGACATTTTCAGAAATATATGTATTAAGTAAGTCAAATTTTATTGCAACACCTAGTTCAAGGTTTTAAATAGCACCTGGTATAAAAGTTTTAATAGATTATATTAGTTTTATTATATTTCCCGTTTATTTTTATGGGTTACATGATATTTGAATCTAGATTAGGTGTAAAAACTTATACATATTTAGATATTGCACATTTGCAACCTCTGAATAAGGGTTCAATACATAGAAATTTTGATATAAATCAACCCTTACTATTTTTTACAAAATGTTTTTTTTTACATTATATTTGCAACAGTTCTATAATTGCCAATCATTTTAGTAAATGGGATAACCCTATAAGCATATGTAGTCTAGTTACTTGTTACCTGCTAGTATTGTATGAAATAGTAATACACATAGTTAAATAATTTAACAAACCTGGTATTATCAAGTCTTGGGCAGAGTTCTTCTGCTTTTTGTATTTTTTCACCAACAAGGATCTTCTGTCTTTCAACTTTTTCTTGAAGAACTTGAAGTTTCAATTGATCATCATTTAAAGTCTGGCTTACCGAATTAATTTCCGATTGATTTCTGTCTAGTTTCATTTGTTCTTGATTGAGGTCATCCTGAAAAATATACGGGTTTTTAAAATTAAATAACATAATGCCTTTAGCTCTGAGATTCTTCCAATTGAATGTGTGTTTTAGCTATCAAAAGGTCACATGTGGTGAGAAGCTTTACAAGCAGCAATGAGTAGCATAACAGCAAAGAGATGACAATAGAATTAGTATTACATAATAAATATATGCTAAGGTTATAAGTGCAAAATATCAAAGTCCATTAAACTGGTATATATTAGAGATGTAGCTATAAATAAGGGAAATTATTATTGGTAGTCTTACTTACATCCACTGTCATATGAAGTGCATCTCTCTCCTCCTTCAATTTAGAGACTTTAGACTCCATATTTTTAGCTGTAATCTTAAGTCTATCTACTTTTTCTGCCAATTGTTTTTCTTCTGTTCGTAAGATCACAAGTTTTTCTTTTGCTTGATTTAGTTCATCTGTCTACAAAAATACTAAAAATTAAGTAACCGCATGTTCCTCAGCATACGAGTCAATTAATTTCTTCAATAGTGTCTTACCAAAACTTTAATATGACCGCCTTCCATATCACGGAGATTGGATTGTAATGATGATAATTTCCCTTCACATATATTTTGAGCCCTCAGGAGCTTCTCTAACTGTAGATCTAATTCCTTTTCATGTTTACTTAATGCATCACTTTGTTTTTTAAGTCTCTGATATTCTACATTCGCTTCAGCTAATAATACCTCTGTACTTTTTAGTTCTGATTCCAGTTGCCTAAACAAAAAATAAACAAAAATAAATCAATGTAATCTTTAAATATATTTTTTTAAATTCATAACAGATCGAATCTCACTTTTTCCTCTCAAAAGTGCTAACTTGAAGGTAGCGAGATGGCCGTCCGGCACCACCGTATGATCTGTAGTTGGGAGACGGATAAAATTCAGTTTGATCCAATGTGACAATTTTACTACAGTTTACCGGGACTCTTCTTTCATCACTTGCCAAAGAGGTCGCCAAATCTACACCAATAACATACAAAAAATATAAACATTATTTTACAGAAAGTTTTTCTTAATTTTTTTTTATCTGAGGAATGCGTAATACGTTTCGTCAAAATAAATATGAATTTAGTTATAGAAAAGGAGAGTAATTAACACAAACCGTGAGTAGGAACAAGAAGTATAGATTCCAGGCCAATATTATCTATGAGAAAATTAGCAACAACGGCATCTTCAACTTGCAGGCAGTTAAGTGCGCTGCACATATTTGGAGGTGCTCTGACAGCCTTTTTAGATACATCATGAACTTTGTTATAGAAGCGACTGGTGGTGATTGTTGGCTTCTGTTCATTTCCATATATTTTCTGCATGATGGAAAATAAATTACGAGAATCTTGGTCAGTGTTGACACAAAAAGTCTTTAAAGATCCTCCGATAATATGCTCTAAAGCGCTCGACCATTCTTTATTTCGGACCTTCAAATATGAGCCAATAGGTCCACGCGGCATTTCACTAAATTGTCCTTGCGCATGTGCTTTCTTAACAGCAGCGACCAGATCAGTCATATTTTTCCCATAAACTGCTAAGCTGTCTTTTCCTCTAACATTGAGTTCGGTTAATTGAGCTTTTGTATGTCCTAAAATATAAAGAAAGCAGATTTTCCATAAATAACAATCCATAATAATAAGCAATGTAAGAGATGATTAGTGAGATATAAAAATTACATACTCAAAGTATTTTCATGGTTTTCCTTCTTCCTAGATGCATTTACTAAAGTATTCTGCTCATGATTCAAAGCATTATGGGTTTGATTTAGTTCATGTTTAACAGTCCCCTTTCTCGTCACTATTTCTGAATGCTTTTCTTTTATATCGGATATTTCATTCATAATTGAATTTTTTCTTTCCGCTAAATTAATATTTCTATAAAGAAAAAGAAACTGTATGAGAAATATAAGAGCTTGTATAAATTAATTACTGATAAAATGAAATATACATACGTTGCACTAGAAACTTCTCTTGTTAAATCATTAATATTAGAGTCTTCACGAGAAATGTGTTCCTTTTTTCGTTTCAGTTCATGCAAACAAGATTTCCACTCGGTCTTTAGCTCCTGAAGTTTTTTATTAAGTGTCGTGTAATCCGCATCCTTACTTGCCGATTGAACAGCTATATTATCTAATGTCTGTTTGAGATTTCTGAAAATAATTAAAATCGTATTTTCAGCATTTCAACGATGATTAATGTATTGAGGAGAGAAATGGTGTAAATAGATAATTGAATGGTGTTATTGCCAACTGATGTTCTTTATGTGTGATCATGGTATACAGTACATACTAGATTATCAAGCAGGCACAATAGGCATGCGCCTAAGAATTTAAATTTAAAAATAATTCAATAATAAAATATTATCATTGTCAGAAAAAAATTATATTTTAATATTTCTAACAATGACAATAATTAAGTTTTGTGTTTTTGCAGCGTATCTTGTAGGCCTGGGCCATAGAAGTCCCAGTGCCATGTGCTTAAAATTATTTGCTTGCCAACAGCACAATGCAAAAATATTATAGTATGTATAATTTGAACCAAAAATTGATTTTGCTTTTCAGGTATTATCTTTTTTTACAAAAAGGACCACCTAGACTGATTGCACTTGTTACACTGCATAATTATTAAGGCCAGAAATGCTCCAAAAGAAGTTTGTAATTTTGCTCTCAGTTCTGCAACAATTGCTTTTGTAATATGTACTGTGAGCAGTACATTTAATTTAAATATACAATTGCATAAGTCAGTAATAAAGATTGAGTTTTTTTAAATCTATTTATCCTACCCGATCTCAAAAAGGGCACAGGTGTCCCTCAAACATTTTGTAGTTTTTTAATGAATTCAGTCTGTAAAAAATATAAATTTATTTATTGATTTGGCGTTTAATTTGTAGAACTCCATTTTAATTTATGTATTAATTTTAAATCAAACACAGATTTTTTGAGTCTACTAAGTTGTATTTTACTAACAAAAACACAAAAACATAAAAAATTATTAAAGTATAACGGATCAATTTTAAAAAACTCGAAGGACAAATTAAATATTTTAAAAAATAACGGAATTTACAAACTAGAAGGTAATGATTGTAATGCAATTTACGTGGGACAAACTGGACGCTCTTTCCTAACTAGATATTCAGAGCATGTAAGATCTTATAAAAATAAAAAAACTAGACTCTCAATTTGCCAACCACTTAAATGAAAATAACCATAAAATTCATGTTTCAAATAAACCAATTCCATTACATATTGAAAGCAAAGGTAGAAAAATGAATATATTAGAGCAATTAGAAATTAATAAGTATATAAACAATCCTAATTTTAAAATCATTAATGAACAAACCAACCTTATATCTTCACCACTGCTAAACATATTTAAATAGACTATTATTATACATCATCTCTCTCTATGTAAACGCTTGCATGATGCGTTATTGATAAACTAATAATTATATCTACATATATAAATTCTTTCTTAAAATTAAAATTAAAATTGCCATGTCTAGTAATAATTATATCTACATACATAATCAATTATATCTACATAGTTATATGAATTCTTTCTTAAAATAAAAATAAAAATTGCCATGTCAATAAATTCTCCCTTCCCAGAAAATAAATATAAGGGTACATACCTACATCCCCCACCTACCTAATGAACAAACCAACCTTATGTCTTCACTACTGCTAAACATATTTTAATAAACTATTACTGTACATCATCTCTCTCTATGTAAACGCTTGCACGATGCGTTATTGATAAACTAATAATTACATCTACATATATAAATTCTTAAAAATAATATTAACAACAATTGTATTAAGCTTTAAAATATTAATTCTCTAAAATATGGCCATGTCAATAAATTCTTCCTTTCCCAGAAAATAAATATAAGGGTACATACCTACATCCCCCATTAGCTACTGTTGTCTCCCCTCAATTATTGCTGCACGTGTTAAAACTGTCATTTAGAATTGTATAGCTACATAAGGACCGTAGTCCATTTGATCTTCACGTTCGTTTGATAATGCCCTAACAAGGCGAAACAATTGTCACAATATAATTTTTTATGTGTTTTTGTTAATAAAATACAACTTAGTAGACTCAAAAAATCTGTGTTTGATTTAAAATTAATTCTTCTTAAAAAAAAAAATCTATATATAAACTTGTTAAAAACGTCAGTATTTAAGAATAAAATAAAAATGTTTCTCTAAAATTCTACAGTAATTAGAAGCAAACTGGGTAATTTGTTTGCCGGGTAGTTCGCATTCGACCGTATGAGGGAGATAATACACTTTAGTGTAAAACAAAAAAATCACTATTGGATAACTTACAATATTTTAGCTTTAGATTCCCTATCCTGAATTTGTAAGTTGGTAATCTGCTGTGTGAGGTTGTCCACTTTGGCGGCTTGTTTACTTTGGTGTTTCATTATTTGTTTTAAAGTGGTCTCCAGTTCTGCGACTTCGCACCAGTGGTATTCATCTTCCAGAGATCTCAAGAGTGCCTGCACTTCGTCACTAGATCGCATTTCGTCCAATTTCACTCTTAACTGCTGCAATTCTCTCTCCAACTCAGAAAAAGCCTATCCAATCACACAAAACAAAATATTATTACAATATAAGTATAGTTTGTATGAAAATAATAAATAAAATAAAACAGAATGTGCAATCGAACTTCAGAACTCAAGTCCGGTACTATTATATGTATTCTAAACTGAACTTATTTTTATTTAATTGCCAAACCTGCTTTTTCTTTTCTAATGTCGCTTTAGCTTGAACACAATTTTTATGGGCTGTTTTATAATTAATTTCCATAACGTCCATGTTTGTAGCTTTTCTAAACAATGAATACTTCTTCTTAGCATCCGAGGCGTGAAAATTTCTAGCGTCATCTTGGTTCAAGACACATATTGGATTATCAACTTGAATATCGTGCACTGAACATATCATCGCCACATCATCATATTTTGTCGATACAATGGTTCCTGATGGAGAGGCAAAATACATTTTAAAGAAATGGCATGTCAAGGGACATATTTAATCATACATAGTTATGGTAATATTTCACACTGTCCGGCTTTCAGTTCAGGAAATCAACATTTCCAATTAATCCGACTATATGATATCTATATTAGATACTAAATATCAAATCAATTTAAACAACCACAGTAGACATTTGATTTTCCTGTTACTTTATAGATGTTGGAAAATGAACAAAAACTACAATTAATTAGCCCTATTCGGACTAACAATCTATAATACTTCTTAAACAACAGCGAGTTATGCAGATTAATAAGATCCTGAAGTACACAAAGCACTTAGATGAGACTAAACTCGATGCAAAAAAAAAACCTCCACAATTCACAAAAAACAAAAACTATAGTAAATAGAAAGTTAAATGTCTTTTAGGACATAACAATAACAGTTGATGAACTGGATTACGTTGACTGTCATAAAAAGGTAGAATATTGTGAATAAAGTGATGATTTCTAATTTTGGAATTACATATTAACTATCACAGGTTATGATGATTTCTAATTTTGGAATTACATATTAACTATCTACCGGAAAATTGAGCTGCTGTATATTTTATTTTGGTCAATCTAAATACTTAATATGGATTTTATAATAGTAATGATTGAAATTAACTTTGATTCTGACTGAATCCGGTTTGTAAGTGATATTTAAATCTCATGTTTTTCAATAGATTGTATTTAAAAAAATTGAATTAACAACACTTAGGAATACAGAGACCTACAAGAAAATAAATTATATATTCTCATTACATAGTTAAAATCACAAAGTTAGTGCTTCAAATATAAATTATTTATATATTCTCAGTATTAAACAATATTATAAAGAATAAAATATAGTTGATTGTTACCATTTTCGCTCTTGATTTTGTATGAAGAACCACCGGATGCATTTATAGTTCTTATAATGGTGATCACGTCACCATACACATCATGTTTGTATGCATTCTCAGTGCTATTCTTAATCTTTATTTCGATGTGAGCAGAATTTGTGCCTTTTTTAACAAATGCTATAATAAAATGACAAAAATCATAATAATTAGTGAAAAAAAATTCAAAATCGATACAGGTATAAAAGTGTATCACTATTGGTACGTGGCAGTTCAATAAATGCAAATTTTGAGAATTACTTCATAGTTGGGTTGCGGTTGATATGATTATAATAAATCACTTTCCTTGCACACACTATACGCGTTTGACACCAGCTACTGCAGATATTCTTTACTAACGGCAAGAACCACAGAATTGTCAACATACAAAAGGCAGCGGACGGTCAAATTGATCGTATAAACTCCAGTAATCAAACCTTTTATTTCATTCATGCAATTATTCAAAAACAGATTTAAAAATCACGGTGACATTACACATCCCTGTTTAACACCCTTAGAGATGCCAAACCAAGATGAAAATAAACCATTTACTATTAATGCATACAGTGCTATCCTCGTACAAGGCTGCAATACCTTGGATAAGTTTACTGCTTATTTCATGCTCAGATAATACCTTCTATAGTTTCGTTCTATCAATTCGATCATACGCCTACTGCAAATTCACAAATGCGCAAAAAAAGTCTTTGATTTTTGATAAAAACTTCTCCGA
Source organism: Brachycentrus maculatus (assembly GCF_059751285.1). Lineage (NCBI taxonomy): Eukaryota > Metazoa > Arthropoda > Insecta > Trichoptera > Brachycentridae > Brachycentrus > Brachycentrus maculatus. Next base: position 2,367,409 of record NW_028280843.1, on the reverse strand, counting down.
CACTCTGGAACGCAAAAATTTGATCAATACACCCTTCCCATCAAGAGTTCAATCCTTAATATTTCCCTAACTTGTTTCAATAAGTATACTAACGACTGACTTGTGATTTATTATATAACTTGATTTGAAGATTAGCAAAAATAATTTGTGAATAGGCCCTCTTTAAGATTAATAAAATGTCATCCCATAGAAAAATTTTACCCCCATAATTTTGCAAAACAAAAGAGGATGAACGATTGTTAACAAAATGTCCTGTTCAGATGATTTGTTGGCCTACGCACACAATGTAAGCACCCAAGGTAATGTACAAAGGTACCATAACAAGTACTGACCACTTAGGGATGTCCCTCGATTGGTGATGGCAGCCCGACCACCGAGCCCCACTACAAGTGCAGTAAGGATAGCACTTTTTCCACTACCATTACGACCAACTATAAAGTTTATATTCTTATGAAACTTTATTTCTAGATTATCATGACAGAAGAAATTGCGAATGTGCATACTCAATATAGCGCCATCAATTTCTCCCTGAAATAAGGAAAGATCACGATTAATTAATTATTTATAATAAAATTAAAGGTTTAAAAAAACATGTCGATACACAAGGATTCGCTGAAATAAGTAGTGAATTGCGAAGAAAGTTTGTGAATAAACTTAGTAAATAATAATTAGTTTTTCAACTTACTGGGTCACTATTGATCGCGTTTAATTCTTCGGTATCTTCCCCCATATTGTGTTCTCGAAAATTACAATTATAATATTATATTCTTGTTAAATACCCGGATATTGTATTATTAATTGAGGTTTTACTTTATGTTAATAGAGAGAAGTCGTACAACCTAAAAACATTGAACGCCCCACTAAGAAATATTTCATCAATTTCTTCTTCAATATCCTAACGTCCCTTCATTTGATTTCTTCTAAACATTTTATTCCATCCCGAACGCCGACTAATTTCAATTTTTTTGACAGTTGAATAAAAAGAAAACAAAGAGCGGCTATAGACGAAAATTATCAAAGATAGAATTGCGAATCAAGTACCTACTTACTTAGTACATAGGTATCTACGCGACATGTTCTTTAGACTCCTTTTTATTTATTAGCAGTCACCAATACAACATGCATAAGCGAGTGTTTTTGTCTAGAATATTCACTCATGTATTACATGAAATTATAGTAACTTTAAACATAAAGAGTAAATCCATTCACGAGTAAGCAAAAGTTGAAGCTGATGATCATGATAAGCGGTGTTGTATAAACCGTGGCTAGAGTCACTTGGACGTTAGGTAATTTAAAAAAAATACGACATACAATGAAAATCTCTCCTCCCATTAATTTTACTTCATTTCTATTCCAAATGCATGATACCGTATAAAATTAAAATACCTTTCAAGCATACGGCCACTTTTTTTTAAAATGGAAAATATCCGGATGTTTGCTCTGAATACTAAAAACGAATTTGAAAATTGGATATGGAAAGCTTACGAGAATATTTTCTTTCTACGTTGAAAAAATGTACAATGTTATTTTTGGTTTAAGTAAAACATATTTTTTTATTCCTGTATTCTTATTTAGTAATTTCAAAGGGCGATTAATTTTTTTCGTACGATTTGAAAGTTAATTAATTAAAAGAGAAATATATGCGATTTTATTGTAGCAAAAATTGTTCAATTTCATCGTATTTCTGTGAGCCCAAGTGACTCATTATTAGAAATAGGTATTAATTTGTGGTAGAGTGGGTTCAAACCGAGAAACTCTGACTCAAGAGTCCGTGACACTAACCACGGGACCACAACCACATACAAATGTACATATTACGAAAATATTGGTTGATTATATAATACTGATTTGTTTTTTCTCTTTTATATAGGATTTGTGAAATGGTAAATCCATTAAAATTATACCTCTACAAATCGTTTTGTAGAGTTTTATCGTTTCATCAAGTCACATAAGCAACTATTTTTTTTTAAATAAAAATATCGAAAAACAGTAAGTTGTTATGGTTCCCCTTTATAAGTCAATTTATTGATATTTATGGCCTTGCACAGAAATGGCGCGATATCATAATATTCTTTATTATACAAGATGGCAAGGCATTACTATCGACATTATCGAATATGATCATTTGACCTTGTTTCTTATATAATATTATGCGAACAAATACCTGCTCGTTTACGTACAGAGACAAGTTTAAACGTTTATTTTTAAAGTTAACAGTGGTAAGAAAGTTCCCACGCAAATACTCCGAATACATCGCATAATATTATTATAGTACATGTTTGTTCGTATTCCTAAATTAGATATTGAAATTTTGCGTAAGGCGGCTCGATGTGTATTTTGCATCACTAATGACTATGACACAATGATCGTATATTATAAATTATAAATGGTAGATAACTGGTATTCTTTGAAAATGTTTCAACATTGCCTCGCATGCATAACGATGTATCTAGATATATTACAAGTGCGTAGGTACATAACCGTTTTAATTTTTATATTTATTGGTGATCCAAATTACACAAGGAACATCACATTTTCCTGATAAGTACATATCGTAGGTTACAACCTAAAAATTACAGGGTTGCGAATAAGCTAATTACTCAATTAGCTCAGGGCGAAGGACATTACATATTGCTATATGGGAAAGTAAACGGAGGAGGTAATAGTAATAATAATAAAAATAATAAAACCCTTATCCGCACCCCAATGGTGCATAGGGCACTGCGTCATATAAACGCAGTGTTATCTTGATCGTTTACACATGAAGGAAAGGTGATCAGCCCTCCGCTTCAGGTACCAGTCCAGGGTAATATTGAATAAATATTACAATGAAAAAATCACTAATATTTATTTGACCCCCCTGGGAATCGAACCCGGGACCTCCAGAACGGTAGCCGAGCGTGCTGACCATTACACTACGGAGGCAGATAAATAGTAATAGTATAAAGGAAAAGGATAACAGCAATAATGGCTATGGAACACCGGGCTAATACATTATCACATTAAATACTATATAAACATAAAAATACATTTTAAAATTTGCCGAGCATCCGTACCAAATATGGATTCTTGGATGCTATCAGGAATTTCCTAGGAAAAATGTGATTTTCAAGTATTGATATTCTGTATGTTAATATCATCTTATTATTTAATTGTGGATTGTATTTTTATACTAACCGTTGACACTTTTTATTTAAACTAATTTGAATAAGAAGAGGCAACCCTAACACGCCAGGTAAATAATAATCAGCTGCCAAAATAAAGAGCAGATTTTTAAGGTTGTCCGTGATATGAAATGGTTTTTAAAAAGTGTACCTTATAATAAAATTAAAATATTATATTGTATCATCTTTGATATTATATTCTAAAACCTAATACACTGTTCAAACGTATCCTTTGTATTTATTATGCCCTCGAAAAAAAATCAATTTTGTCCTTAAAATACGCCAAAATTTCAAATTTGACATATTATTTTCTCAAATTTAGGTACGAAAAATAGTTTGCAGGAGTCAAGTTCAGGCAAAAAACATCATTTTTTGTTTCTCGTTTTAAAATGTCCATCATCGCTTGTCCATTTTTGGAAAAGAAAATGATCGCTGCAATGCGATTCGAAGCGTTGCGCTCGGGCGCGTGTCGTGGTGGGTTTTTCTTCAGTACAATGTAATTACGACGGCTCACCTAAAAAGTAAGAGTGTAGCAAACATTACCTATTTGGCTGTTCGGTTTATTTGAAGGCTCGCCACAGCTCGGCAGCCGCAGTTCGCGTCGCGAAATTTAACATCAGTTAGTCTTTTATTTAACTTCTGGAGACTTGCATCGCTAAATACTATTGTGAACTAATAATATGTAGAACCATACCATAATACCCATTATATCCAATGTTCCTTTTGCCTACATACTAATTGGAATTTCGTTTAATAAATATTTCTACTTAGAACAGTATTGGAGCGACATATGTGTATATGTATTTATATATATTTTTTGACATTTAATATTTTCATTTAATTTTATCTCTCAACTCAAAACCTAAAATCATTTATGTATTCAAAAATAGTTGTTGTGAAACAGTGGTCAATTCTACGTGTGAATTTACATTATGCAGTGTTACTGCTAAGGAAAAGTCCTTGAAACTGGTTATGTTGATATGCAATCGGGCATTATTTGGTGACTCAAGTTATATAAAGCCTTAAAATGCCTAGAAAGTTATTAAAGTTTCTTATACTGTTTGATAATACCTCTTTGTTATATTTTCCTGGGCAATTTTTGTCGGGAAGAGTGCTGATAGAACTGCAAGATGACACTCCTGCATTGGGTGTGTACACATTTTTATATATTGTTTTCCATTTCCGTATACCAACCGTCCCACTCATTGTGATGAAAATACAAATGAATAATTCCTTGACAAATAAAATCTAAACAGTGATAATCCCAATATTTTTTTTAGGTTTTTGTCTTGCCCTTGCATTCATGTTATTATTCCCATGACATTTCATTTTCATACAAGAATAAGTTAAGGAAAAGTCATGTCAATGAAATAAAGAACTGAAATAAATTTAGTCAATCTAAATTGGTATTAAAATTATAAATACATGTGATACGCTTCCATTGCATCTTGGATATCTGATATCTCATCATCTTGGATATTGATAAAAAAGTATCCTAGAAAAGAAATTTAAACCTTAAGTGTGTGGGATGTGAGAGCAAGGATAATAAGGATATACGCATAGCATTAGAATGACACAATACAGGTCTTTTATATATAACTTAGAATCCTTTTCTGTATAAATGAAAAAGAATAGAATGTCAATTTGTCAGAAAAGAAAATTTTATGATTTTCATAAAAATGGCATATTTAGATAAAAAAAAGTACACAAAAAGCTAGATTAACTGTAAATGAATTGTTTTACTTTACCATCATTAAAATCCTGTAATTTTTCTTTTCCAAGTCATTGATTTTTACTATATAAAAAACTATAAATATTCATTTATCGTCATCATTTTCTTATTTACATTTTCCAGAATCACTTAGAAAAAAATATTGATTGTAAAATAAAAAATATTATTGAAAATATTGATTATTATAACATAAAAGTAAAAAAATAAGTCAATAAGATAACCATTGAAAATATTTTAACATATGATTTTTTTCTTTAATTACCATCCACAGTTCATACAAAAAAATCATTATTAAGTTCTATCCTAGAACAATGCTTATAAGTATTATCAAATTTTAGGCAAGTCCTAATAGACCTCCAAAAATTTAATTTAATAATGTTATGCATTTATTAACCAGGATGTTTTTCAATTACAATTTATATATCAATAAAATAAAACATTCAGAATAGAAGAAGTTACTCATTAATCACACAGTGATAAGTAAAACCTACGTTAAATCGCATTTTGACTGCATTCAGTCGAAATGCGATCCCTCAGATGAATTTGTGGCAAAACGATGTTTGATAGATGTTCGAATGATGAAATAAGGAAAGAATGCAAGGTTGACATAAAATTAAGAAAGGTGTGTTGAGATGGTTTGGACATGTGGAACGTATGAGTGAGGAAAGAATGGTTAAACAAATTTATGGGGCGAATGTAGTTGGAAAAAGAAGCAGAGGAAGACCGAGGAAAACTTGGCACAATCAAGTATGTTAAATACTTGAAAGCGACAGGGTCAGGAGTCGTAATAATCGTCGGGTATGTATGAGGAGATGCATGAATGTGGAAGAGGCGAATAATGTTTGCAAAAACAGAGTGGTGTGGCGTTCAATTCTCTCTGCCTACACCTGCGGAGAAGCGGTGTGATGGTTAGTTAGTTAGTTAGGTTAAATGTTAACAGATTTTTGTGTTATGCGAATCAATGTTGGTGGACCTCGGAATTTTATTAGTAAACATAAAAATATATATTGAATGATTTGCATAAGACCCGGGGCCTTTCAAATGGACAGTGACGAGTACGAGTGACAAAGGGAAGAGCAAGAAAAAAATATTTTCAATAAACATATCAAGGTTGTGTTATTGTATTGTATTTTTCAGGTCTCCACTTCCATGTGGTGGGAGAGGGAGTGGTTAGAGTCAGGACAGCAAGGCAAGAGAGAATATACGACAAAGAAAATTATATCGATTTTCGCATGAGATTATTGGGAGAACCAGGTAAATTAGGAGTTGATTCAGTATAATTATTTATGTATTTCTTCACCTTTTTAACGAAAAGACCATGCTTAATTTATTATTTCATGCGTGCATTCAATTCCAGATCAATACCCAGATCTCAACTTAAAAGTATATGCAACAATATTTTGAGTACCTATGTCCAAATCTTTATACACAAATTCTAGATTTAAGCATTGTTTTCAAAGTTTATCTTGTAGACTAGTGAATATTGCGCTCTGCGTAATATGACCTCTTAACCGGCCGATACTGGTCAAAATTACTGTCAATATTGAAAAAAATCTTCCAAATTCTCTTTCAATAAAATTCTTTGCCTCTATTTGAATAACAATAGTAATTTTTTAATGTATATTTACTTCATAATCAAAATGTAACTTTGTTTTTAAATCATTTTAAATATTTTATTATAACTTAATTATAATGTCTACCGGTTTCAAAGCTAGCCGCTTCTTTATCGAGATAAAGGGAGCGGTTAGTTTCGAAACCGGTAGACATTATAATTAAGTTATAATAAAATATTTATAATGATTTTAAAACAAAGTTACATTTTCATTATAAAATAGAAAATCACTTAGTTAGTGCTTCAAATATAAATTATAGTATATATACTTGTTTACCTAACTAATTTCATGTGGTACCCTAGATCAGGGGTCAGCAGACCGCGGCTTGAGAATACATGTTCCTCTTTTCATTAACATTTGGAGTTCTGCAATCTAAGCCAATCTTACGACAAGAAACATTCTCTTCCGTGAATCAAATAAAATATAAGACAGGAAGCAAATTAACCAAAGATAATTTACAATCATATCTCAAACTGGAGACAAGTAGCTACTTCCTAGACCCCTTTAAAAGATTACTTTTAGCAATAAAATTAATAGGGTGTTTTTTTAATAAGTAAGATATAGTGGCAAATAATTTATTTAATATCACAGCAAAATAAATTTCCAAGAGATCTTTTTTTGGGTGATAATACTGTGCCGGCGGTAACTTTGTGTTTTTCTGCGGTTTCATTTGTTGAGGCCTTATGAAAAGTTGTAATATTTTGTTTGCACAATCCCTGTCCTAGATTGACACCAGAAAAGTAATGAAGTTTCCTATACAGAATTTGATGCTAATAAGGATATAAATTTGAATATTTTACGCATCACATAAAAAATATTTTAAATAAAGAACGATACATAATCACTTTTAATGAATTGTTCAATATACATGAATTATTTACATAAGCGTAAGGACATGCTGTAACCAGTATTAATATTGATATTTAACAGGACAAGGACCGTCCCTGCTTTCCCCCGGTATCCACAGTTTTCCCTTTAAACTTGGGCTACCCCACGGTCTTCCTTCTACGTTCCTAGGGAAGCATGGATGGGTGCAATATTTTTGCAAGGCAGCATTGCGAGAACCAAATGGATTGACCCATAAGAATCAACAAGTCTTCATAGTGATGAATCCTATAGATTTGAATATGGAGCCTCCCATTCTTTCGGTAAATATTTTACAGTAAACCTTGTTATCTGCATTACATTACATATACATGACTGGCTTGACTCTGGCCAATGTCTGTACACGACAGATTCTTCAGTTCTTTGGACACGTTGAGGATAGCCTGGAATGACTGGTTTGATCGGTAGCCTGGAGGGGAAGTGAGGGAGAGGAAGATCCCCCCGACCATGGACCGATCAAGTTAAGGTAGCAGCATGCACCTCGGTCAAAGGATAACTGGAGAAGAGGCATTGCTTCCACAAGGGACACAACCCTCAGTAATGAGGAATAAGATGGAGAAGAAGACATAACATTAGTTTTCTTTGTCAATCGAAATACTATCACATTTTTTCATAGTGTTGGGTTTAATATGCGAGAAAAATATCTATTTCAAACAAATAAGGGAAGAATGCACGGAGTGAGGATCTGATTATACCCTTTTACGTATGGACTTTTCATCAAATGGTCAAACTTTTAAGAGTTCACTAAATACACCCATATATCAATGAATATTTTTTCATGATGTAAAGCTAAACGAAGGTTGTGCATTTCAGCAAGCATTCCGTTGTGAAGTTGAGCACAGCCTCGGAGTGGGATGTGTGGGGGGCGGGGCCCTCATGTGCAGGGTCGCTCTAGACCGCGGCGGCTACGTGCCCGGAGAAAGCATCGCTGTCTCCGCTACCATCTCTAACTCATCACGGACTACTGTCAAGAGCACCAGGGCCGCTCTCACTGAGGTGAAAACCAATTCAATTAAAGAGAAAATTAATAGCATCTGTAAAACATTTATAACTGGAAATTTATAAGTCACAACAAAATATTGTAGCTGATAAGGTTGATGTGAATTTTTTGGTCTCAATTTAATAACAGTTGGTATGATCGACTTTCAGTTTTCATGAAGTGGACATGAAGATATATACAACATAGCTGAAGTACTTTGTGAATGTCCACAGAATGAAAGGTTTAATTATTTTTTTAAAACAGTTCAAGTATGTTAAAGAAAATTATAAAATCATTAAAAAGCAAACTATTGACAAATTATCCATAAATATATCCATCTGTCGCACATTGTCCTCGTAGATGTCACTGCATTCTCTTTATGTGCAGGAAAGATTATAAAAACATGTTAGTTGAAAAGCGATCCACCCTACAGTCTGAATTTTGCAGACTTTGGACAATGCGTGGATGTATGTGTTGAATGAGTGATATTGGTTCAAAACTATTGAAATTTAAAAAAAAAATGGCAAAGTGGACAAGAAATACATTAATGTATTTGTTATTCAATGGATATGTGTGAGCAATTTTTAATAAAACAGACATTTCCTTATTACTTACTTTGTAAGAATTGAACTCATAGTAATATTACTATGTAAATGACCTAAAATTACCAACTACAATTAAATTGGGTTTCGTGTTTATTATTTTTAAACACAGACAATCCAGTACATGGCTCGTGGGAAGGTGGTGCAGACAGAGAGAAGAGAATTGGCAGGTCTGTCGAGAGGGAAGATACGACCTGGAGAAGAAGACAAATGGATTAACGAGCTACTGTATGTTCCACCGCTACCTCCGACCAACCTCAGGGGCTGCCATCTTATCAAAATACAATATGATGTATATGTAAGTTTACAACATTTTGAGTGTGTCCAAATACTTGTTCACAAAATCTGGATTATCTCCAATTACAGGAGTTATTTTCATATTATTTTTTGACATCTCATCAAAGATGAAGAAGAATATGGAAGTCTAGGCATTTATGGGGCTGACGACCGTCATAGTGATTCAAGAACAAGGTTTCTAAATTGGTTCATGTATATAGAACATCTAAGAATTTGAGTAGTGTGTTTGTCAATAATGGGTAAAATTGGTGAATGTTACACATGTGTAAAGTAATCACTTAAACCAGCCTATGACGGTCGTCAGCCCCGTAAATGCCTAGACGTCCATATTCTTCTTCATCTTTGATGAGATGTCAAAAAAATAATATATATGTAAGTTTTTTATCTTCATTATAAAGCTTCAATTTCTTAGGATAAAATATCACTAAAAATAGCTCACCCCGTAAATCATCAAGGATACTTAAAACATCAATGTTAATGATGTTTTTTTATTATAAGAAATTACTTCTAATTCAGCGAAGCACTAATTGATTACATAAAAATATTTAAATAACCATACAGATTAGTATTGATGAAGTCGATTTGCTTACCACGAATAATAACAGAATCAACAGACGAATAATGACTGATCTTTGTTTTTTATTTTTTAGTTCATTATTGAACCGAAGAGTTTGGAGAAAGAAGTGAAGTTACAGCTTCCAATAATGTTGGCTACTTATCCCCTGAGTGAAGGAGAAGACACATTAAAGCCAGAGACCCATTACCCGAGTACGCTACCTGTCTTCAGGCCTTGGCTCCATGATCAGCTGGCCCAGTGAGCTTTATCAGCCTGTGATCCAATTTAAGTTCATATATATATTTAGTTTAAATAGCGTTTACACATTTGTTCACTGCCGGCCATATTCTGTGAAAAATTGCTGAATAAGGAATTTCATACATATATCATATTTATGTATACAATACTTACCAATTTTTGTTCTGCTTCAACAGGGTCACTAGTGAAAATTGGCATCAATTTTAGGCATATGTTGGATTAACTTTGCGAAAAATGTGCAAGGCATAGGACACACCAACTTATGTCCACAGCTCTTCCCAAAAAAGGCCATTCGGTTAGATGTGCCATGTAGTACACATGGCTCCTAAGAGCGATCACCAAACTTGACTCTTTTATAAAGTATTAGGTTCACTGTTGTCAATACATCGACAGTTTTCAGGTAACTACCATAATAAAAAGTCATGCTTAAGTACTGCCCTTATCAAAATATGCCTACATATTATATGGTTTTCATTTTTCCATGCCATAGGATCTATGTAAATATTTGTTTGATCAGCCTACATTTTACTTATGCATTGCAAAATATTTTTTTAAAAATATTATAAAATACTACGAAAATAACCCAATTCCAGTGCATACTTTTGAAGTAGAACGTCCCCCAGCCTTATGCCTTTCCCACCGACACAAAGAATAAGAAATAATCAAATAATAACCTAAAATCTGATCATTTTTGGTGAATATATTCAGAAAAAAATCTTAAGAGTCGGGAGGTTAAATGATTGGAGCGGTTTATTTTTTTCAGTACACAAATTCTAATCAACTATTATCCACCAAAAACCATTAAATGTGTAAATGCCATTTAGATTAATTTTTTAGTATGACTGAAATTCCTTATTCCTATTGAGAAAACACAGAATTTGGTATTAAATCAAACTGAAATTATTATTTTTTATAGCTAAAAATAATAAATACGCTTTAGTATTTTGGATGAATTAATAATGGATAATAATGGGAGTAAAACATTTTTTGAAAATTTTAACTAACATTTAACGTGTTCTTTAAAAATATTTTACAATAACAGTGTCATCGTATAATTTAAAAAAAAAACTAATTGAACTAAAATTATAAATATGGAAAAAATATATTCGCGGATCTATATATACGTACGCAAAATAAATAAACAATATTGGAAAATATTATTATTTGGGAAAAGACAAATAGTATAAAAATCATGAAATATTTTTTTGACAATATATTCTCGTAAAATATGCTTTTAACATTACTAAGCCATATTAGGATAAATGATTAGTTTTACAAAAGTATATACATACCATATTGATAAATAGCAAATACTATCAGTCATGACAGATAGAATGGTAGATATATATATCCCTTTTTTTTTCTTTATACATATTTTGCAACTAAGTGTGTTGTGGCTAATTTTTAATATCAATTGTCACTCCAACATAAAAATGATATCATTTAATCATTGATATATTTCTAATAAAAATTGCTAATTAAATCAATTGTCATTTGTGTGAAATATAAATACAAGTACATAATACATATCAAGTATAAGTATTATACTTTGATAATAACATTTATATACTTTTGCTCATTATTAATTGTGATTAACTCAAGAATGAAGATGAATTATTGGGATTGAAGAAAATATAAACAAGAGCAGTTTTATTTCTACGTATGTTTTTTTTTACTAAACATATACAAATTCCCATGTATATTTTACTAAAAAAATAAATTATAAAGGTACTTTAAAAATAAATGTGTAAATCATAACATTATTTTTGTACCTACCATTACCATAAATACTTAAGTATGCAATAAATATTCTTATTATAAATATATTTGTTTAATTTACGTCACCATATTTGCACACATTGTCTTATTATTATTCTGGTTTGGAGTCAGTGCCTTGTAAAGATTCCGTTGTTACTGCAGATTTATTACAACGTATTGTACACACTGTCGGGTAGTAAAGATTTTCATAGATATCTTAACAGATATCGCTCACTCCTTTCAACAACGTCATATATAAAAAATCGTCAATTTTCAGTTTTGCATGTTTTCAGAATGCCCAGAAAGGGAACTTTATCCCAGCAAAAGCGGCATATTTTTAACTTAATATTTACCCGCTACAGGGCAGAAAGTGTTGTTTTTGCATTTTGAAAAAAATGTATTGTTTAATTATTTTTTTTAATAAAATATTTTTCAAATGGGGAAAAAACCTTCAGGTTTTACTTTAAAAAACCTGATGCACAGTAAAAAGTTCAGTAAGTGGCTTGATATTTATTTTTAATACATTGTATTATATATTTAAACTTTAAAAACGTTATCCTGAAAAATCTAGTTTTTTGATTTATGACGTTGTTGAAAGGAGTGAGCGATATGACACACGAATCTTATTTATTCTATGCGGCAGGAATTTTTTACTGTCAGTTTGAAACGCTATTTGTTGAAATTTCTGAATATTAAGCCTTGGAGAATGGTGAATGTCACACAGTGAATAAAGTGATCACTTAAGCCACCCAATATGATCTGTCAGTCGCGAACCCTGTTGATACCCAGACTTAAATATTACTTCCCATAAAACTTCTTTGTCTCTGCCAAGATATTAATAAAAATCTTGATAACAATCCCTCGGTTACCTACTGGTCAGATTCAGTATTTGTGTACACCTCGTGACAAAAATATTGAACATGCTCTAAATATTTCAGGTTATAGCTGTGGAAGTATGGCAAACTTCGATTCAAAGATTGTGTTACCTCGCACTTTTACAATTTCTTAAACACAATATCTTCAGTACTTGATAAAAATAAAACTAGTGAAATAAAAGGCAGAGAAGTAGAACATAAATAATGAAAAGCAATTTTTTTTAATATCATGAATGTAACATGTAAAATTTTGACAATGAGTACATACTTTAATGCTTATAGGGTTTATTAAGTCCTTGATAATAACTAATTGTGAGTAACAGGATAATTTGAATAAATAAAAGATATTTTGTTGTTGTTGCATTTATTAGCATAATGTATGAAAATGATATCTTTATAATACATATATATTTAAACTGATAGGTAAATATTTATGTTTATACATTTAAGACATAAAAAAAAACATGAAAAGAATCATGCCATTTTGTTAGTTACAGCGAGATGAAGAGAAGCCAATTGATTGGTCCATTTATCCAGTGCATTATATCTTGCAGCACAACGTGATTGTCTGTCCAGCTCCAGGACTTGATTAACTTGATCAATACGACCTCGAATTGTACTGTAATCAAATATGAGAATCATAATATGGAAATTGGTAGTATGTATAAGAAAAAAATATTGCAGATTTTCCAAATAAAACTGTATAATTTTCTTATTTGAGCTGAAAATTATGCATTATAATTAGATATACAATTACAGATAAAGTACATCATATTTGGGTTATTGTAATCTCAGGGTTTATTCAATAACAAATAAAATAAAATAAATGAGTGGAATACTGTTCAAGCAAAATAAACATTTGCAAAACAGGTATGAATCCTCGGTTCAACTGAATTGCAACAGAGCCTAGCAGAAAATTGAAGATTAATTTTCTTACCAAATGAATTTTCTAACAATGCGGATATGAATGATTTATAGGCTATGGAGAACTAAATCATTGAAAATATAGTGACTTACATATCGCTCACTCCTTTCAAGATCGTCATAAATCAAAATTCGTCAATTTTCAGTTGGGCATGTTTTCGGAATGCCCAGAAAATTTACTATATCCCAGCAGAAGCGGCATATTTTTAACTTAATATTTACCCGCCACAGGGTAGAAAGTGTTGTTTTTGCATTTTGAAGAAAAGGTATTGTTTAATTATTTTTTTAAATAAACTAAATATTTTTCAAATGGAAAAAAAACCTTCAGGTTTTACTTAAAAAGATCTGTTGCACAGTAAAAAGTTCAGTAAGTGGCTTGATATTTATTTTTAATACATTGTATTATATTTTTAAACTTTGAAAACGTTCTCCTGAAAAATCAAGTTTTTGGATTTATGACGTTCTTGAAAGGAGTGAGCGATATGTGGTTTAATTTTTATATACATCATACATTTCAACTTCAAGTGTGGTCAATAAAAGCAACATTTAGGAATATTTACATTTTTCCCATTTTTATATGGTGTACAAAATACACATCACCAGTGCACGCGGAAGTTTTTAGCACCATAAGGGAAGGGGGGTTAAGAAAATGATACAGAATAGAATCGAAATTAAAAATATAATTCAATACTAACCTGTCCAAAATACAGGAGACAAGTAAATTTTCTACTTCTGAGGCGTCAATATTGAGTTCTTTAGATATGAATGGAATATGAATCCGAGTGTATGGTTTAATAAGTTTGATTAAAACTTGGGTTCTAATATTTCGAAGCAAATCCTCTATGTGTTCTCTAATAAATGGATCATCCATGATATTATTTCTGTTATGTTTAAGAATAGCTTCAAACTCGTTAATATCATTATTCTGGTAAGACACAACCAAATTCGTCATTGCCAAAATTTCAGGATCGTTTTTATAGGGTTTGGCTTCCTGGGAGTCGAAAGGATTGATGCCAGATTTCATAAGCCTAAAATGAAAAATATATAATGTAAAAAGCGGACAGTCAGAGTAAGATTATGGAAGTTAACTAAATAAATAATTTAATATTCTTTGAATAAGCTAAGATATCTTAATTATTATATTTAACTTACATATTAGCTAGTACTAAATATTTGAGGCAGGTAGTTCTGCGTGGACTGCCAGACTCATCGTAATTTTTAAATGCTTCAAAGAAATCAGTGTGGGCTTTCTCAAATTCACCTTCACGCAAATGCATTTTTCCTCCACATTCTATAAATACAATATACAGATAATTAATTAAAAGGTGCTCCACGTGCTTAAATAAATATGATATAAGGAGAGTTTTGCAATAGCACAAAAATAACAAAGAAAAGTATAAAATAATTACCTCGGATAACACCCATGATAAGAGGGTGAGGAATAGCTGACTTTATATGAAGAGATTGTTCATATAGAGTTTTGAGTTTCTTATTATTCTTTTGAGCTGTGTACATTTGAATCTCCAGCGCATATATTTCCAGCAATTGCGTACCCTTCTTCAAATCATCTTCACCATCATCTGTCTGTAATTAAAAACACCTCCGGATCAGTCAACAGGTAAAGTGTCAACGCTCATATTCATAAGTTTCTTATCATCGCCTGATGGAAGGAAATAAAAACAATTTGCAATACTAAAATCTTGACCAGAACTGTATAAGAACATTCTAAAAATTTAATATTGAAAATGATATAGAATTTGTAATTACGTCATCTGCTGAAACACTGAGAATACCCGTGGCTCCATCGCCATCCTGTCGACGCAGCTATCGAAAACAAACAGAACACAAATACATGGAGCTATTTACTCTCCATATTATTCTTTCTTTATTTCATTCCCTATCTAATGATAAGTATTAATTTCAATTAAGTAAAAAAGGGTTAAGCATAAAATAAATAAAAGCATTTATTAAAAATGTATTGGGTCATCCCGTAAGTAATGCAGTTTTATTTAATTGCTGAACTTAAAGTCGAAAGGGTAGGGGATAAACTATTTGCATCAACTTGTTTTAAAAACAAGTAGAAATTTCACATTGTTTCATTCTCAGTCTAAGTTTTGAAGAGTGTAGTTCGATTTAAAGGGTTATTTTGCAAAGTTATAATGGTGACAAAGGAGCATATGCGGTGTGTTATGCTTTATGAGTTCAAAAAGGGCAACAACACAACGAAAACTGTCGTGAACATCAATGCAGTATATGGAGGTTGGACAACTGGCATAAGCTAATGTCAATGGTAGTTCCAGAAATTTCAAGCCGGAAACTAGAGCCTAAAAGACAAGCCTCGTCCTGGGAAGTCCGTTAAGCTCGATGAGTACGTCCCATGAAATCTGATGGATCAAAGTTCCATCGTAACTGTTGAAGAACTGGCAGAGAAGCTTGGATTTGGACATTCAACTTTTCGACACCTTTATGCCATCAGAAAGGTCAACATATTGGGTCAGTGGGTTCTTCACAATCTAATTGCGCACAAGAGAGTGAGTGTATGCTCTTCTTTGTTGTCGCAGCACAGGAATGAGCCTTTTTTAGGTCTAATAGTGATTGGTGACGTCAAGAGCCAAAGGCAAGTGGGTAGGGAAAGGAGAAACACCGGAACCCCAGGTTAAAGAAGGTCTTCACCCACGTAAGGTGTTGCTATCCATTTGGTGGGATATGAAAGGCTTAATCCACTTTTAGTTTTTAAACCCGGACCAAACGGTAACGAAGGAGGTCTTTGGTTTTAAGACAAAAGGTATTTTTCAATTAGAATAATGCTCGGGCCCACACAGCGAAGATGACGATACAAAGTCTGGAGCAGTTTGAATGAGAAACGATGCCCCGCCCACCATATTTGAAAACATCGCTTCTTCCAACTATCATTTATTCCCCAGTCTTCAAATCATTTGAACGGAAAAATTATGAATTCCACAGACCAGGTCAAATTGATATAATAAGTAATTTTCGTCAAAGACAAGTGAATTTTGGAAAAGAGTCATCACAAGTCTACCAGATACATGGAAGATCATTGTAGAAAGTGAAGAATAATATATTTGAGATTAAAAAGAGCTTTTTTTACCTCAATTTAGAAAAATTTAAGTACTATAAAAAATGCATTACTTATAAGATGACCCAAGTATATTGTATAAGAAAATGTATATTATACAAAAAATGTATATAACATCAAGAGGTCAAGATTTACTATGTGCAATAATTTTTATTTCACTCCAATCAAACATTTATATGTATTTCAATATGTACATTGTTTTCAATTTGAATGCAAAAATTGAGAACATAGTTAAAATATAGCTAAGAAATTGCATTTTTTGTGTTTATAAATACCTGGCAACTTTGGTGAAGCTGTTTTAATATCTTAGCTAGTTTATTAAAGTCCCCTCGGTCATAGTACAACTTTCCAAGTTTAGTGTTAGTTTTAAACCATAGCCGATCATTTTTGGCATCTTTAAGGGCTTCTAATGTTGTTTCATAAAAGTCTTGTAAAAGTTCCATCTGTAAAAAATTGTAAAATATTGCACTAATGTGACTCTTAGTTTATATAGTAAGCTAACTTATCATATAAATTTTAATTATTTGCAATATGTTATAACATTTAAATATATCTTAAAATTTGTTCATAAATAATACAAAATATTCACTTACATTTCGAGATGTGGAAATATAGTCTAAAATGGAGTTGATTGATTTCTCAGAGTGGTTTCTCGTCACGGCACTTTTTATGTACGTCAGAAGTTGTTTATAACGATGCATCATCTGTCTATAGTTGGCCTGGAAATTGATCTGTATTATCTTTTTGAATGTGCAAAGATATTCTTTGAATATTTTTTACTTTACAAAACAAACACATGTACACTCTATCAATGACAAAAAAAGACAATTATTGAGGCAACTAGTGTAGTTCTTATAGCTATGCTTAAATATTTCTAATAAACTTATATTTTATTACAGTCCAATTTGTGAATTAAAACAATTGCCACCAGCTACTTGCTCCAAATAGCTATGCTTTGCTCAAAGAACTTCAAAATTGTAACACTAATGGCAAAACACTTTATTTAGCGTTACTATTAAAAAAAAAACATTGAATGGTTGTAGTTCCAATATGAAACTTTTTTTTTTAAATAAAAAAAGGCGCAGAATGCCTTTCCACTGTTTTTGAGGCAGGCGGGCTAAGCAAATTGTAACGGGAGTCTATAAATCTTTTTAAATTAAAATCATAAAAATAATTTTACCAGTTTGAAGTTAATCTTAATCATTTGTTTGAGAGCCTTGAAGCCCCACTCTCCCTTCTCTCCACCCTCGAGGTCCAGAACTTTCTGGAAACTAGCCAGAGCATTCCGCGGCTCTTCTTCCTTGAGGGCTTTACTATTGTAATATTGGTTCTCTAGATCTACATCTGGCTCAGAGTTGCTGTCTTCAGAATATTCCTACAAACATTGTGTAATATGACAAATATGGACACAGAATAAGCAAATACAGTCAAACTCGGTTATTACAAGCACGGTTGTAGCGAGATCTCGGATATAACGAGGAAACATTTGTTAAAATTTTAATTTCTGGTTTTCTCCATGCATTTATTCACGGTTATAACGAGCAACTTCTCGGCTATAGCAAGCAAAAAGAGATCGCCTTTTTTTAAATGTTGTAAATATTTGAATGTTTTAAAACATTTTCGACATTAAGCAATAAAATCCGACCGGGCAATTAGACCGTTGCCGCCGGGATCGGATTACGTTTATGACTCTAAGTACTAAATTGGTGTTGTCACCGACAGAATAAAAAAGGTTTCACGCATATGGGTTTAAATTGCATGTTGCAAATTGCAAGCTTTGTCATGTCTGTAAGGACCTACTTTATTACAATAAATAACTCATTTCATAGTTTTTGAACGTCATGCTTGTTTCGGATATTTTTACGATAGTTTCCATATTTTGTATGTTCTATGCTTACTATGGACATTGTATAATAAACATCTATACCGATATCAATTTAAGTCGTCATTATGTAGGGCCCTCTTGTCTATATCACCTATATATTTTCAATTGTCACATGGTGTATATACAAGCACAATGCTTTGTTTTTTCGTGTATTATTGACACTTTTCGTAGAAACCTTAAAAATCAATTGCCACATCTAAAGCGTTAATAAAAACATTTTTTTTCATCAACGCGATGCTGTTTGGTTAGGTGGGTTTTTTTTTTGGATTTTCCACTAATTTGTGTCATAGCCGAAAAACTACCTATACTATAAATGTGAGGATGTTTTTTTGTGACGCCAGAAGGCGCCGCGAAAGGGGCGAATTTGTTGCGTCACAAATTCAAGGCTAATTCTCTGTGGGATAATTGCCTGACTGTGAATTTGACTATATTTTTTAGAATTCTTGGCATAGCAAGAAGTGACGCGAACAAGGGTGACTTTGTGGAGTCACAAATTCACTTCGAAACTATTTTTGATAGCTGCCAATTTGTCACATCATTCGGTTTATATGTAATTGAATACTATGAAATCTTAGGGAGGAAAACGTGGATTCGTTAAATATATATTACAATTACAACTAAGTTATAAATATAATTCCACCAAAAATACTCTCCAATAAAAAAAATTTAACTTGATTATAAATCGATATAACTATATCATCAAACTAATAGATCAAATATATAAGTAAAGAAGAAGCCGGTTCAAGATTAATTAAAAAATACATATACGAACTAATCAAATGAAGAAAACTCAGTTCAAAAACAGAATTAAAACTATGATTATAACATTATTTTACCAGTCCATAATCTTCTTCCTCTTCACACATAAAATCATCATCACCGTCTGACATTTTGAATGTTTAATAAATATTTATTTTACAAAGTATAATCGCAGCAAAGCTTGATAAAATTAAATAATAATTCGAGTCAATGCAGCACCTGACAGCAGAAGCGGTGGGGTGACAACCACAAAAAAATATACGTAAAAATATATTTTCCATAGAAAATGAATCTTTTCTTCTTCTTTTTTTCATGCCTTTTCACCCTTCTAGAGTGTTCTAACCAGTGTAGAGTTATTTTTTATTTTCACTTTTTACATTTGAAATTAAAATGTTAGTATTCCTGGTTAGTTTTAGTAGTAATGTTAGTTTGTTGAGTGAGTTATTTTACATTTATCATAGATTTTTACATATTAAAACAATTAATTTTGAGAAATTTAAAAATTATTTCATAAACAAATTTGTTAGGGGAGGTTAATAAGGTTGAAATGTCAAAAGGAAATGGTATTTTAATGCTGGAGAAGAAGTAAAGAAGAAGAAGAAGAACATCTGATCTAGGTCCTCCTTTTCAAGACGACATATACGGCGTGTTATAAACCTTTGTGTAAGTGGATTTTGTTCTTTATGTCCAATGTTAAAAATATCATTGAAAAAATTTGTAAAAAAGGCTAAAACACTCGTTTCGTAAGCTAATAAGTGAGTGCCCAGCTTTATTAAATAGCTTCTAAAATACTTCGACAAACTTTTGTGGAAGATTTTCGAGGGACATTGTGTCGTATTTTTCATACAAAACTGATTTTACCATTCGTAAAATTACAAAACTGTATGTGACATTCTTTTAATCTCGATAAAAACATTCCTCGAAGGATATAACGTGTTCTTCTGTTTGTGACACAGATAGTTGAATTTTATTTTTGAACGTTTACCATTGCCTCTCACGTAGGTACCTACAATTATTTTTTGGTAAACTGTTTTTTTTCTCTTGTGGCCGTTCGTTTAATTTGTTGGTGGGAAACGGACCGCGACTTTTAGGTGCAGTTCTAATAATATTGTTTTTGTATTTAGAAAATACATCTTCATAATTGTCTTTATTCTGTTAAAATACTCAACAAAAACATATAAAAATGCCTAGTGAAATGATAACGTTGCAACTCGGCCAGTGCGGAAATCAAAGTATGTACCGATTTTTATTCAAATGTCAATTTTTTCATTTATTTTTAAAGTATTGTTAAATTCAAATTGTTATTTGATTATATATATTTATAATATGTATTGATGATTGTTAAGTGAAAATGTGTCGCCTTAGTGTTAAGGTTTTTTTTAAAATTATTATTTTGCATCGCTTTGATTTCATTGTTTTTAATGTTCTTAAGTTAGTTCAAAGGGTGAGATTTTATATTTATATTGTTTTCGAATTGCAGTTGGCTTTGAGTTTTGGAAACAATTATGTGCCGAGCATGGAATATCACCCGAAGGAATCCTCGAGGAGTTTGCATCTGCTGGATCAGATAGAAAAGATGTGTTTTTCTATCAAGCTGATGATGACCACTATATTCCGAGAGCTGTGTTATTGGACTTGGAACCCCGTGTTATTCATACCATTTTGAACTCGCCGTACGCAAAAGTATAAATGTTTTGTAAATTTCCATTTGATTTTAATCCTCGTTTCAATTGAAAATAATGTGAATTAAAATTAATGCACATGCTTCTTTTCATGGCGTGTCGGTTGAGACTATTAGTGGTATCATGACTTCTTAGCTCATAACACAAACATAAAACAGAATATCTTGATGGTAAAAAAATTCCAGACTTAGTTTGCAGTTAAATGTATATTATATTGGTATCTTTGCTGAGATGAAAATAAATCTATAGGTTTAATTAAAGACTGTTTATCTTTGAATATGTTGTGCAAAATGAAATCATTCAAAGCGTGGAGAAGGGGCATCAGATTTTTTGCTTAGATGACATAACTTCCGGAAATAATTTCGATCACTGTGATTCTTAGATATGTCTGGGTTTCCTTCAGTTGACAATAGTTTGCGGTGCTCATAAGCGTGTGTGTGGACCGGTATTAAGCCCATAACCAAGTGTCCAGATGGTAATGATTTTAATTTCAAAACATGTTCTTTTTTCATATTATAGATATTGGTATAAATGATCCCCATACCATGACAGGTTTAAGAGACAGGGATCGGGTTGATGTTCACAAGGATTCTTACTATTTCTATGTTGCTATTTGTGTTTCAGTTATACAATCCTGAAAATGTATACTTATCCAAGCATGGCGGTGGTGCTGGTAATAATTGGGCATCTGGTTTTGCTCAAGGAGAGAAACTGAGTGAAGAAATTTTCGACATCATCAACCGTGAAGCGGACGGGAGTGATAATCTGGAAGTATGTTTGATTTAAAACCTCTATTTGCATTGCTCATTGGATCTCTTAACCCTAAATTCATAATCATATCCAGGAGTACACTATCCACAAACGATAGTTTTTCAAACCAACACTTTCAGAGTGAAATTTTTACTTAATGATTAAAAAGCAATATCGTAATTCCAAATTAAAACATTTTGATTACTAATTTAAATCAAATCAAACCAAATTAAAAAGCATTTAAGCATTGTTCAAAGGTTCATACATACCGTGCGCCCTGACACATTTGTTTATAAATCCAGGGTTGATATTTGCTTGTTCGATTTTAAAAGTTTTGTAGAAGGAATGAATGCTTATAATATTATACTAATTTGCGTCAGCTCATTAAGTAATTATACCACTTAAACCCTTATATTAACCCTTTGCGCTCGATACTTTTTTTTGTTTTACATACCAGTTACTCGAGTGTATTTTTTTGCAAATTTGCACAAAAATAGTTGATTTTAGGAAAAAAAAACCTGGAAATGGGTACATGCCAATGGACAATAAAACCAATCGATAAGTGTTTAAAAAGTACTTTGTGAAAAAAAAGACAATTGGTTACTATTTTCAATTTTATAGTCTTTCAAAATATGGTATCTAATAAAACAATCACCCAAATGCATCCTAGTCTGCCCAGGACAAGTGTCACAAAACTCATAAGTCTCATACCTTTGCCAATTTTGTCCCTCCGTGAGTAAACCACACAGTCTCTTTTTGATCCTTTACGCAAAACATGTAGGTTGCCAGCCAGGCGGACATCAGTTGAAGAAGTAGACGGCCTACTTGGAATCTGCCGAAAGTCCCCTATCAACTGATCTACAAAAGTTATCACAAAATTTTAGTGACTCAATGCTAGCGGGGCCCTTGAGCAACTGGCGGGACAGAATTGTACCTGCGTTAGTGCGTATTCCGGCCTTTTATTATTTAAACAACATAACGGTACATAATGGCGACATATAGTCGCCAATAGAAAACCAAAAAAAAAGAGTAATTCCGTATACTGTTTTAGTTAGTCCTAGAATAATGATGAAATTGTTATTTGTGAGCACCCAATGTCACATCTATGTATAATATATCATTGCCCCAACTATAATTTTATAATAATATATAAGGGGGTAAGTAATGATACTTCTTCTGAAAATGCAGGAGTGTAATTCTTTAATAATATTCAATTATCCTATTTTATCACTAATAATGTATTTTTAGAATAATGTGAATTGGTACACAAATATGTGAGATAAAACATTTTATGCATTTCAGGGATTTGTGTTGTGTCACTCCATAGCAGGAGGAACAGGATCAGGAATGGGATCCTATATTCTGGAACATCTCTCTGATAGATTTCCTAAGAAACTAGTTCAAACATACAGCGTTTTCCCCAATCTTGATGAAATAAGGTATGTTATCTCTGTATTGTTATAATCATTTATCTTAAGGGCTTTCTTTTAATTTTGCAGTAAAACCTCATTAGTTAAAATTCTGGTCCTTCCAAAAATAAAAAATAAAAAAATGTTTTGCCCAACAATTCGGAGTAAAATTACGAGAAAATAGTTAAAAGATTATATTACTAATCTAAAGAACATGTTACCTCATTAGAATTTTGAATTTGATTGCCTATCACTAGTCTGTATAGCAAAAACTATATACTACAACATATGTATGTACATAGTTGCTGCAACAGCAAATGTATTTTTAGTTTGAGTATAGGTCTTCTTACATCCCCTCCCTACAGATATCCATCTCATCCTGGCGAGCAGGAACCCAATTTTGTACAGACTGTTAGTTGTTTTTCTGAAATTGAATGCAATAAATTTATAGTTTGTCTTTATAATTTATAGTCTATCATATTTTATAATTAAGAATTCAATTATCTTGACATTGGCAAATGCATAGTATTATGTACATGTGCAACGCCATTCCATATTAAAAAAAGGTCTTCTTACATATTTATCATATAATATGAAGGTGGTTCCTGTATTAGTGGTAGGCTCAAATGGCTTTCTGGTGTGATCCTTGTCTAGATCAACATAGAAATTGGTGATTTGTCCCTAGGTGTTGATTTATTCAACAATTACAATATTAAAATGCTTGTTATCAAAAACATTGTTCTATATTACAGTGACGTAGTAGTGCAGCCATATAATTCTCTGCTGACTCTGAAGCGACTCACGGAGAGTGCAGATTGTGTGATGGTATTAGACAATACGGCCCTCAACAGGATAGCTACTGAGAGACTTCACATACAGAACCCTTCCTTCACCCAGATCAACACCCTCGTATCCACCATAATGAGCGCCAGTACTGCCACATTAAGGTAAATCAATATGGTATCAACTTCCACCAGCCCTCCTTTGCAATTCACAGCAGTTTACTATGGATGTCATTGCCATTCATGATAGGAGACATGAATAATAGTTTTAGTAATTTGTGTTTTAAATGGGAGTTGGTTGAAGCCGAAGGGAGATAAAAATATTGAGTCATATTGCGACATATATTTATCCAAAACAGCTTAACTAAATATGTTTGTGTTAATATGTAATAACTTATAGGACAAAAGCAAATCCAAATATGTATTATCTTGAGGTAAATTGCTCCTATGGCTGTTTAAAATGGTGCTTTAACTCTTTTCACTGTCCACCGTCGACATGGTTCTAAAGGCAGTCGTAATAAATATCTTGTGTATATTCCAGGTACCCATCCTACATGAACAATGACCTCATCAGCCTGGTGGCCCCCCTCATCCCCACCCCGCGACTACACTTCCTCATGACGGGCTACACTCCCCTCACTACAGACCATGAAGTAAACACGGTATCTAATTTTAACAAGTATGTTATGATGCGCTGCTCAACGGTTCATATACTACAGTGATTACACTGATTTGAGCCTCTACGGAAGAGAGTTAGCGGATTGTCAGAGTTGTTATGAAAAGCATAAGTTATTATGTACTTTGAGACTACTAAATACGTAGCACCTTGATAATATTTTGAGTGTATAAATTTTTGTATGCAAATTCTAGATTTATCGCCACAAATTGTCATCTTGATTTTC